>NC_090663.1:68444780-68751186 GCF_013368605.1 Nyctibius grandis | reverse complement strand
TGTGACAGCCCCCAGGAGGATTCATTCCATAACTTTCCCAGGGACTGAAGTACAACTGACAGGCCTGTAACTTCCTGGATCCTCCTTTAAGCCCTTCCTGTAGATGGGGGTGACATTAGCCTTCTTCCAGTCTTCTGGGATGTTCCCCAGTCTCCATGACTTCTCAAAGATTATGGAGAGCAGCCTCGCAGCAATGTTAGCCAGCTCTCTTAACACCCTCAGGTGGATATTGTCAGGGTCAAGCTCCTGTAATAGTTCACATACCAACTCTTCCTTCACTGGCAGTGGGTCTGTGTTTGCATCAACCTGGATTTTTGTTCCCTAGGCCTGGGGCCCAACAGCACTGGTAAAGACAGAGGTGAAGAAAGCGTTGAGAACCTCTGCCTTTTCAGCGTTGTTGGTGACTCATTCACCTCTCCTGTTTAACAGTTGGCTGATATTTTCCTTCTGTTTGTTGTTTATATAACAGAAGAACTTCCTTGTCGTTTTTGACATCTCTAGCCCATTTCAATTTGAGCTGAGCTTTTGCTTTTCTAACTGCATCTCTGCATTTTTAGTAGTAGGAAGGGATGCTTGCTCCTCGGCAAGGATGTGGGACCATGACCTGACCAAAACAAACTGTGCTTAACATGTGATGGCTGATCCACATCATCGCTTCCCCGGTCCCTGCCAGACAATCATTACATGCTTTTGTTAGATTTCTATATATGTTCTTTTCTGTAAATTTAAAGAGGACCTTTCCTTCCAGTAAATTACAGCTTTCTTTTGGCTTTCAGGCCAGTCTGCAGCTCATGTTTTCATACAGTCTGAGTTGCTCGTGTTTGGCTTTTCTGAGGCACTGACTGCGGAGAAGGTTAAGCAGTTTAGTGGTTGAGTCGCTGGTACAAAAACAAACCTACAGATTTCTGATCCAGAACACGCACCAAAACAACACACTACAAAGAAAGGGCCCAGCTGGAGCCAAGTATACGTGCTATCGCATTACACACTCACGATGTTTATTTACAAAGCAAGTCAAGTAGGACTGCCATCCCTCCAGGTTTCCTTAAAAATGTACTTTTCATGACCAGAAACTGTCCTTGGAACAGGTTTTTTGGTGGGAAGAGGGGTGCAAAGCGGCTGTGCATGCAGGATCTGTGGACAGCAGGCTCCTCCAGCACATCCACCAAGAGGTGAAACACAGGTGTGCACGGGAGGGCTTGTCCACAGCTGCCATGGGCTCTGAGATACCCAAGGCAACAGTGGATATTTTGCACCTGCCCTGTGGCTTTCCTCCCAGACAGCACAGCACACCCATCATCCCACCTGGGGGACCTCAATTTGTTACCACAGACAAATACACCTTTCCAGGGACTCTGCAGCTTCACAGAGCTGCCCTGCACACCACAGTCCACAAGCCACAGCACTGCACTGGGTCAGCGCTCCTCGAAATCTGCAGAAGCATTTCCAAGTTTTGAACTGGACCGGTCCAAGGATTGTGAGCGCTAACAAGGGGAGGAAAGTGGTGGCAAAAATGCCTGGAAAAGGGGAATTTCCCATAAACGTTGGGGAACTCGATATCAGTACCTGGAGCTGCATATTGAAGCCTCTGCTAGCTTTTTACAGTTTCACAGAAGCCTGAATTTTTCTGCCCTCCACACCCACCTTATTAGGGAAAACGCACTTTTTTCCCCAAAAGAAGAGATGGTTTAATTCTCACTTTAGCAGGGCTATACAAGCCATAATGCAAGGCAGGTGAAAGCCCTTCACTTTATAAAAATGCCCTGTACCCTCTGAGAGCTGAAACAGGCTGAATGTTAATAACCATTTTCCAAAACCCCGCTGACATTCATTTTCACTATTTGTCCAAGGGCTTGAAGTCCCCTAGACCTATGGCTCCAGGACAACAGGTTCCTAATTACCTAGGTTACAGCATCATCACCACCAGATTAACAAAGCATTTGTAAGTAACTGAGGCTATATTACAGACCACGATGGCAAGTAGAGGGGATAATTCACCCAGCGTGCCCAGGGAGCCGAGTATGTCTGCGAGATGCCTGCAAGCCCACAGCCACACGAGGTCCAGCTACAGCACACTAAACACACATGGCAGAGCAGCTCGCTTCATCATATAAGCCCTGATAAAGCCACAAAGAGTAATTACAAAGAGAACTATTTTTAAGACATGTAGCAAAGGTTTAGTGGGTTTTTTTGTCGTCCCCCCTCCCCTCTTTAAAGCATAGGTGCTGGGGAGTCAGCCAGGTTCCCAGTCCTCAGCCTACCCAGGTAAAAGCCTGCCCTAGGCAGGAGAGCTCAGGAAAGGCAGAGCAGGCTGGCCCTTGCTTCCTCTCTGCTCAGCAAACCCAGGGAGACACAGCCATGCTCACAGCCCGCTGCTGGTGTTGGTACCTGCAGTGCTGCCAGCCCCACAGCCAGGAGCACGAGACGCTGCTCCAATCCCACTCCGATGGCCTTGGCACCCACAGCTCCCCAGGCAGGGTTGGGTTTAGAAAAAGGGCTGGTACCAGTGCCTAGGACACAGAGCAGCTCACAGACAGCTGCTGCCCTCCTGGAAGAGACAAGGAGGCTTCCCCAAAGAGCTGAACATCTAAAGGCTGGGTTTGGCAGGTTTTCTTAATGAGGATGCTGCTCCAAGATACATCACTCTAAAACCTTTGCAGCTGTGTGTGCTTTGGGGAAAGGACCTGACCTTAGCCTTGCCCAGCTGGTCTGCTGTGGCAATCCCCAGTTAGGGGTCATGGCTCACCCTCCCCTCATCTGGCTTGCTTGACTCATGGGGGAGCAGAACCCCTTTTCACCCAGAGCCTGCTTTTTCCAACACTGCTGCATGTGCCGGCCCACATGCAAAAGCAACGTTAACAGAGATCCACTTTTGCAAAACCCGAGGGGTTTCCACTGCCACAGCTGCTGCAGAAAACCCTCCGCACCTCACGTGCGAAGGCTTTTAGGCTCTAGAAATCAGTGATAGCCCACAAGAGCAGATGTTTCTCCTCTAAGCATCATATTTACCTGAATAAATAACCACCCATACTCTCCTGGCCACATCCCCACAATTAGTATTTGTAAGGGTAGCTGGGATTTTTAGGGACAATTTCTTTCCACTTCTCTACCCTCAGAAAGTACTCTAGTGTACATATCACTCTTCACTTGGGTTCACTCACTTACATGGTGGGATGAGAGACCCTAAAGCACTTTAGCAACAGCCTCTGCTGTCTCCACATGAAGAAACACCTGATGATAAATCATTGCTGCCCTTCAGTAAAAAACCAAAAACACCACATGGGAACATGACATAAATGCATATATATTAAAGGTTTAAATTAAAGTTTTCCCAAAAAATACACAGCTCAGCAGAGCCGAAGACCAAAGAGCCACAGAGGAACGCCTCCCAGACCTGGTGGCCACCTCTAGCCCAGCTGTAAGCTTGGTGTGGGTACTAGGGCACGAGCAGTGGCAGCAAGTTGCCCTGCCAGCTCCCACCCTGCCAGGGCTCATCAGCCCAGCCTTCACTGCAAGGAGAAACCAGCTCCCCGCTTTGCTCCAATACTCCAGGAAAACCCTTTCCTTGGGAAACTTGCCGTTTGTCCATTCAGTGGCTGCTTGTGCTATTTGGCAAGTGAGTTTGGAAGAGAAGAGCCAGGAACCTCGGTGGTGGTGAGGAGGGGGCTCAGGGCGAGCATCCCCAAAAGGATGTAGAGCCAGAGTCACCGCACAAAAATTCCAGGTGCTTTAACAGCCGCTGTGCAAGGAGGTAATGCTGTTTTATAAATGTATGCCATTTATACCTGAGCTAGCCGGTTTTATACCCGACCTCGCCGTTCAGGTGGGGTTCCCAGAGAGCTTGGGGAAGCAGAGGGGCAAGAGGGCGGCAGTGCCCAACCCGGCACCAGGTGGAGCTGGGCGTTATTCAACAGTCACAAAACGTTTCCAGCAAAAGGCTTTTTATTCCACTAGATGGTGCCCAGGCCTTGCTTATGGATGTTGCTTAATGGCGTGGCAAGGATATGGTCAGGACTGGGAATGGAGGTGGCTGGGCACCACGCTGGGGTCTCCATGGGGCTGCAAACCTGCCAGTCCCAGCCCTGCCAGCAGCAAGACCCCATAACCACCCTCTTCATTTGCCAGGCAATGACATACCCTTAGCATGAGCTCCCTGGAGCATCGCCGTGGTCCAACAGACTTGGGGTGTGACATGCTGTGGTGATTCTGGGGGCGAGTTGCCCAGCCCAGGCTGCCAGCAGCCCTGTGGCCCCTTTCGCTGTGAGCCGGGTGGGCCAGCACAGGAGGTGCCTGAGCCTTTTGGGGTCTTGTGGATGCTGCCACATGCTTGGGAAGCTGCAGGCAAACCCCTGCCCCAGGCTACTTAAACCTCCATGTTCTCGCAGCACTGGCACCAGGCTGTCTGGTGTGGCTTCTCTGGGGGCACTGGGGCCTGATGCCCTGGTGCGGGGCATAGTGGGCACATGAAATTTTTGATGCTTTCCACTGGAGAGCCTGAGCTCTAGCAAGGCAGAGCTATTGATAGCACCAGTGAGATAGACAGTGTTATCCTTGTCCTGGTGGTCCCAGCATCAATCACCCATGCACAATCCTAACAACCAAGTCTATGGCCCAAAACAGGACCCGCTCCTTCCCCGCGAGGCCACACAGAGGGCTGGGGAGCAGGCGCTCTGCAGGCACATGGCTGACATCACAGCTGCTCCCAACCCCTCTCCCCACTTGGGCACAGTGCCGGTGGGGAGTCCCCTCCAGCGCGTGCTGAGGACAGCACTTCCCTGCAAGGCTCGACGCCACTCCCACTGTGCCGTTTGCTCCGGCATGCTGCCGAGTGCACTCGTTTTAGCAGCTTGTCGGACAGAAAAAGCAACCTGCAGTTGCATAAACCAGTGATTAACTTCGGGCACCACCAGCGGCACGGCTCCAGTGTGTTGAAGCCCAGCCTGGCTCATGTGCAGGGGCCAGTGGTGGGAATGGCGGCGGCACAGCCAGGGCGATATGGTGCTGCTGGAAGGGCGGTGGGGCAGGCAAGCGCCCCAGCAGCGTGCTGGAGGGTGCAATGGGGATTTCTTGCTGTGGGAGATGGACGAGCCGAGAGGGGAGACACTCTGTCCCCAGCAAGGACAAACTGCCTGGGGAGGCAGGTCACCCTGGGCAGGAGCTGGCAGGGTTTGATACCCCAGGGAGGGATGTGCGGGGCTGGTTGGCCAAATTGCAGCCCCAGAGGTGATGGCTGCACCAGGGATGTTCTGGGGCCAGAAATCCTCCCATGCCTGGGGACCAGCCCCACCGCAGCACGCTGCTTGTGGCAAAGCAGCTGCTGAAGTGCCTCTGCAAACACCAAAGTCAGCAGAGCCTCAGGTACAGAAACGCCTTTATTTCTCCATTAGGCTGGAAGTGAAACCACGAGGACAGAGGCTTTTTCTCACCGTTTATTTACTCACTTCGCATCAGTGCACGAACAATGCTACCCTATGCCGTGCAGCACGATTGCTGTTACATGGCTGCCTAGCGCAGCAAACCCACGCGTCGCTGCCGCAGCGCCGGACGCAGCCCCCCTCAAATTAACAGCAGGATTGCATGAACCAGTGATTTTTGCCTCCGGGGCTGCGAAGCACCGCGCGACCCCCAGCAATGTGCAGGGCGCACCCCACCTAGGCAAGAGCAGCACCTGCAGCGGGGATGTGGGGGCGGGGGGAGGAAGACATGTGGGACCCCCCCAACTCCACTGCTGGAGCCCCCCGGGGTGGATACCGGCAGCCCCTCAGAGGGCTCCCCGGCTCCAGCGGCCGTGGGGGTGCCCTGGGGCTCCCCACCCCAAGGGCCGCAGTCCCGTCTGTCGGCTATCGCTGCGGCTGCCCCGCTCCCCCTCGGAGGACTGGCTGCTGTCGGCACTCCCGAGGCCGACGTAGGGGCCGCGGGGGCCACCCGCCGCCCCACCGAGGGTGTAAAAGGCCCGCTCGCGGACGTGGAGCTCGTCGGCGCGCTTCACCTGGTCCACCTGCCTGCTGTGGCCCAGCGCTGCGAATGCCCCCGGCACCCCGGCCCCTGGCCTCTTGCCATGGCGCCTGGGGAGGCGGCCGCCCCCAGCCCCCTCCACCGCTGCCCTGGTCTCCCCACTGCGCCCCTGCTTCCCACCTTCACCCGCTGCCACACTGCCCCTGGCCTGCCCTGCCTGCGGAGGGGGGCTGCCCCCCGCTTCCGTGGTGCGCAGCCTGCCCCCGGCATCACCACCATGACTGCCAGCCCTCGCCTGAGCCCCACTTGGCGCCCGGCTGCTGGCTTTCCTGCGTGGGGATGGTGCTTTGTCTGTACTGGGTGCCTTGTCCTGCCCCGCTCCCCCCAGATGGACCCTCACCCCCACCCCGGGCCTTCCCTCCCTGCGGGGCTGGGGGGTGGCTGGCCCCGCTTCCCCACTCCCCCCTCTCCCCTCCATGGTGCTCTCGCCTGCCTTATGGCTGCTGGCTGTGCCCCGGGCAGTGGTGCAGTCCCCCTCGCTCACCCCGGCGGAGGCCACAGTAGTGCCCAGGCGGATGCTGGCCCCCTTGGCTGGAGCAACGGCAGTGGCCTCCTCACCACTGCCCTGGTGCGGGGTAGTGACAGCCAGGTGGCCCAGTCTCCCCTCGAGCCTCTGCTCCCCACCTCTCCCCTCATCACCACTGTTCACATGGATGCTGGCCCCCGCAGGGATGGTAGTTTCACCACCAGTGACCCTCCAGGGGGTGGGAGCCACCAGTCCTTCTCCATCACCAATGGTGGTGGCACCATCCTCATCGTCTTCTGTGGGATGGCCATCCCCGGGGCTGCTGGTGATGCCGTCCCCATGGCTGGGGGTGGCTGTAGTGGCCGGTCCTTCAGGGTGCCTGTGAGCAGGGATGCCACTATTGTCATCACCATCATGTGCCACAGTGACACCCAGCCTGGGTAGGGGGCTGCCGGTTCCCACAGTGGGGATGCCATCATCCCTGCTGCCAACAGTGGTACCAGCCTGGGTGGTTTCTTGCTCCCCTACACGGATGTTGGCCCTCTCAATGAAGATGTTGAACTCATCGTCCTTGTCTGGAGAGATCTGGGTGAAGCTGGTGGCCCTCCCTGTGCTGCCTACCTTCCCGCGGGTGACAGTGACACTGCCTGAGTTGGGGATGTAAGCGTATTCATCCACACCTTCAGCATCAACTTGGACGTTCTCCATCTTCTCGGTGACAGAGGCAAGAGCGGCACCTCCCGTCCCTGAGCCCTGCATGACACCCTCTTGCCCTTGGCCATGGATGGTGGCCTCGCCGCTGCCCTCATCCCCAACCCCTCCAGTGGCAGGGGCCCTCTCCCTTCCGACTGTCATGGTCCCCTCCACTGGAACTCCCACGGGGGCACCATTGTCCTTGTCCTCACTCCTGACACCGGACCTGTTCCCTGCCATGGCCTTGCTGGGGTGTCCACCCTCAGGGAGAGTGGAAACACCACCATCGACTTCAACCACCAAATCCAGGTCACCACTGCCCTCCGAGCTGGCCGGGGTGGGACCCACGATGCCGATACCACCACGTGCTCGCGTGCCGGTGCCCGGGTGAGGCCTGTGAGCATCCCTGCCAACGCCTGGGGTGCTGCGGTTTTCAGGCTTGAGACCGGTCCCATTCTCCATCGCTTCAGTGCTGCCATTGTCACCTTGCTCCGGGGCTGCCCTGTCCTCCGTTGGCCCCCGTCTGGCATTGTCCTCCCCTAGCCGGTGGCCAGGAATGGTGCTTTGGCTGTTGGCCTCTTCCTTCTGTGTAGCACACACAAGGGAGAGGTCAGGGCCAGCCCTGGAGCCTGCCGGCTGTGTGGGATGCTGCAGCCAAGCCAGGGTCCTGCCATACTGCCTGGCCACCTCCTCACCTTTATCTGCGTCTGGTTCCTCCTTGTTGAAAACGAGTAGACGTATTTGAAAATGTAGAAGCCATGCTTGGCATTGCAGCCTTTCAGCAGTATCTGGTGGGGAAGAAAATAACCGAAACCCACAATTTTCTTATTAAATGTGACGGCAGGAACTTCCCTTGCTGTACCTGGCACCACAGCAGGGTTCAAGCAGCACCTGCTGCAGCCCCAGGGTGGGTGGTAGCTCCCACCACTTCGTGGCTGCCAGTGCAGGCAGGGACATGGGCAGGCTGTGTGTGCTCGCCTCCTGGGCTCTGAGGTTTGCTGCTCCCTTGGACTCATTTTCTGCCTTTGCTTGCTTCCAGGAGCTGTGGGGGATTTTTTGCAAGGTAGCTTATGGCTTGAATAAACAAACGGGTTGATGGTCCCATCAGTAATGGGACCGACAGCGAGCGAAGCACTGGAAGCATAGCAGCTGGCTTCCAATAGGCAAACCCAGGCGTTTCCTTCCACACTACTCATCTAAATTATGCTACTGATGCATTTTACACCAATACACTTTGAAAGAACCTCGTAGCAGTTGGACCTGGTTTTTTTACAGCCTCACTTGTGGGTACACCAAGCATTTGTGTTCTGGAGCTGGGCGGGGGCAGAGGATAAGCCGGTGGGGGGAAGCCCTTCCCCTGCCTGAGCACATCACACCTTTCCCCTCCCCTGCTCTTTGTAAGGGCTGCTCAGATGTGAGGGGACCACCAGTCTCTTTTTCCGTGGCTCACTGGGGCTGCCCTCCAAAAGCAGCTTTTTCTCCCTGCACCCCTGGTGCAGGGCACTCCACAGGATCCAGATGGGGCAGGGGGTGACATACCCGGTGCTGTCCCACACAGTTCCCGGTAGCTCTCCCAGGCAGCGGCGGTGGCACCTGCGGGCAGCAAAACACAAGCGAGAGCTGAGACGTCAAACACTGTCCTGGCACCCAGGCGGCTGCTGATGCCCACTGCCAGTGGCCCGCCCTGCCCAGCAGGATGGGCACGCCACGATGTCCAGGGAAGGGTGGGAAAACTGTGTTGATAACCCAATAAATTCCTGGGCACTACCTGGGGTGCCGGCTTAAAGCCAGCAATAGCTGGAAAGGTCAAAACCCGTTTCCAGGGTCTGAAAGGTATTGCAAATTCCGCTACAACATGCTTGCATTGCACGGTACATTTAATAGGATATTGTCGGTCTGCAAATACCCTTTTACTGTATTCTGCTGCAGAGTATTTTTGTTGCAGAGCAGTTTTAATACGTGGCACCACTGCTCACACCACAACACTCCAGCTTACAGCTGGGATCTCACTGCGATGGGAGTCTGGAGCTGGTTAACTGGTGGTGATTCCCAGTGTTTACTGGGCAACTGAGCAGCAACACCTGTGCCCTCACAGACAGGTTTCTGTATGTGCTTGTAAGCTTCCAGCTCCCCCTGATTATCCTGGCATCTTTTGGGATGTATTGGCCAATGCATCCCTCAGGGATGGGGGACCTGAAGGTGGGAGCATCCTGTGAGCCCCACCAAGCCATTTTGGGGCATTCCCTATGTGCCAGAGGGGGAGACAGCCCCACGGAGGGGAGCCCCCTCCGGTCTCAGCAAAATCAGCCACTGAAGCGCCCCAAGCCCAGCTGAAAGGGGCAGAAACGCACCTCAGAGTACTAAATATTCCCGGGTTTTTCCATTGTTTGCGAACAACTTCAAAGGCTGGATTACAGCCCCTGTTACGCAGCAGAGTATTAACTGGCTGTCTTCTGTGCCCCTATCTGAAAAGCAAATCTGCACTGATTTATTGCCTTGTCCCGTGCTGCCCTGCGACAGACCCGGGGGCTAAAGGACACATGGCCAGGGCCCAGCCCTCAGCGAAGATGTCGTTTCCCTCCTCCTTACCCTGCCAGAAACGCAAGCCTTTGCTAGGAGCAGATTTTCACTCTAGCTGTGTATTTAGCACATCGGGCAACAGTTATGCAGGACAAAAATGGCTGTTATTATATTTATCTTGGTTTGCCCTTTGTTTCAGTTATATCTGTCCGAATTTCATATTAGGAGAGCTGGAATATAATTGCAGGCGCCCCTCCGACCCGTTACCCATGTTGTAAGCATCCTCCCAGCGCTTCCCTTCCCGTGGCTCCACTCAGGCTGTTCCCAGGCCAAAAGCTCTGGGCACATCCCAAATCCGCAGAAATCAAGGAGAAGAGTTACAGCGACCCAGACCAGCCCTTGCACAATGCCCTAACGGCTAAATTAAAGGGACATGCTCAGGTACCTCAGTGCTAATATGTATTTTTCCTGCTGGGTTCACCTCTGGGCCAGCACATCGACCCCCCACCCCCCAGCCCCAGAGGAGCTATATGCAAGTACAACCCATGTTTTCCTGCTGCTGAAAGCATGCCAGGGCGCACTGGGTGGTACACCCCATGCTTTCGGCAGCACGCTGGGAAGCTGGGGAGAGCCATACTCACGGGTGTCGAGATGGCAATGCTGAGCAGGCACAGGCACAGGCACACAAGGGCTGTTTGCATCTTGCACAGTTCCTGGGGGCACAAAGCAAAGCCTCACTGGACTTTTGTCTTCCCGGGACTTGCGGTTCCCGACAGTCCTGGTCAGCAACACCCCAAAAACTCCTGCTGCCCCAAAGCCCCATGGCAGTGAGGTTATCCAGCAATCCCGGCTTTCCCCAACCTTTGCAGTGGCCCTCGGCATCGCTCTGCCTCTCTGCACTCCTTGCAGCAAAAGCGATGCTCTCACCAGGTGCATACGGCAGCGAGGCAAGGACACGCGCATGGCCAGCAGCACCGAGTGGGCGCTCTGACAGCAGGTCTTAAAGCTTCTTAACTCGCTCTGTCAAAGCAGCTTGGGTGGATATTTGTAATAAGTGACTACCAAAACCGTTGCAAGATAAGCCATACAGTTGTAAGTCTGAATTAAGCAACTCACACGCTGGTTTCAACAGCACTGAAAAATGGCAGGAGACAATAGCTCTGTCGGCTAATAATTCTCATTTCACCCACCCACCCTGGCCTGGGCTTGCAGCTCCAGCCCAGAGACTACTTTGAGCCATGCAAGGGTGGCTACAGAAAACATCGGAAGGAAATTCACGCGCAAGGATCAGCGGTACAAAGCAACGCAGGCTCAAGAGTGCACAACACGGAGATGCGCACAGCCGAGGCTTGGGCAGTCTCCCTGTCCCCACCGCAGCTTGCCCAGCATGAAAGCAGGAGGTGCCTTGCTCAGGGAGGACAGAGCCGAAGGGCTGGGGAGAGACAGGGCAGGCAAACTAGGTAAGAAGATTACCTTTTGCCGTCAGAGGCAGGTCCCAGAGGCAAACCCTGAAGGCTGTGCCCACTTTGCTGAAATTTAAAGTTGGCCCCGGGCGTGCAGAGCCAATCAGCTCCTGCCCAGGGACATTTGTCAGGGCTGGCAGTACCCGCAGATAACCAGGGGGAGTAATTTCCAGCTAAAAATGTGTTTGTGGTGGAAGACAGCTATCAAATGTTCCACCTGGCTGGATAAACAGAAAGCACAGTTTATAAATATCTGTTCTGAAGGCGAAATTGCTCGATGATTAGCGCAGATCTGAGCGTGGCACACATCCAGCCCGCTTATTGATAAGAGGGGGTGCAGTGGGTCGTAGCGTGCTCACCGTGACCGACATGGGAAAGCTGGCAGGGCTGCAGAAAGGGAAGGGCGATATCCTGAGCCTGGCCTGGTCGCAGCCACGACCGGCACCACGGGGCAGCACTGGCCAAGATGAGAGCTGCCGCCACGCCATAGCCTCCGACACTTGCTTTTTGGGTTTCAACCTCAACGCCCCTGAGCTAAGCCTGGAGCAAGTACAAAATAGAAGAGTGGTAAAAAAAAGAAAAAAGGGTTTTTTTTCATGCACTGCTTGCACAGGTCTGTTCGAGCCCACCTTTGCTGTGGGAAGGTGCTACGAGGATGTGCACGATGTACGTACTCTCCTCCTGCCCCCTCTAGCTTTGGTGGTATTGCTAGTCACCTACACTTATGCCAAGGGGGTCCCCCATGCTGCGGCCAGCCTGGCTCAGCCGCTCACTGCGGTGATGATGACAACAGCTCCCATCCCACTCACCATCCTGCTCTGACCCAAACCATGGGAGCGAGCATGACTGCCCCATTAACGCCAGAAGTGCTTAAACCATCAGCATCCAGCCTCAGGCGGGAGCAAATCCCAGGAGGAACTTGCCCTTTCACCCCAGCCAGGGAGCTGTGGTCGGATGCTGCACCACAGGTACCGGAGCAGCCGGCCAGTGCGCCTTGGCTCGGGGAGGCAGAGCTCTGGCCGGGTGCCCGGCAGGGCTGACGCACATGGGGCCAGGCTGAATGCCCCGTGGGAGTGGGACCTGGCCCCTGGCAGTGCCAGGGCCTTTTGTCCATGCTGGTTCCCTGACGTCTTTGGGCACCCCTGGGGATGTGGACAATGGGGCTGTTGTGTCCCCGTGGACATGGGGAGCATGTGCAGGGCTCCCCAGTGCTGCTGTAGGGATTTGGCCCCGGGTGTGACCACCCTGCAGGCAGCAGCCTGGCTTTGGCACACGGAGGCGGTTTTGTACAGCAGCCAGCAGCTTCATGCTGTGAGAACAGAAACTCATTTTGCAGTTGGACCTATATCAGGAGCTGAACACAGGTTTCGTTTCCAGGAGTGTGAGGGCAGCACAGTACCTGCTGTAACACATATGTGAGGGAAATCACTTTTCCTAAATGGGGGCACCTGCCTGGAACCCAGTGGGATCTGACCCTTCCCCATCCCTGGTGCTGATCTCCAGTTGGCCAGGGCCATGTTCCCATGGGGACGTGACTCTGGGCAGGGATCCTGGGGAACGCAAGCCAGCCACTCACTGATGCAGGAGGTGAGTGGGCCCACCACTGTCACTGTGACAGCTCTACCTTGTCCTGTGAACGAGGCTGTGTGGTGGGGAGAGACGTGGACCATTTTTGGCTGCAGCACTGGTGTCCGAAACATGTGTCTGAGTTGCCCACATGTCTGGTACCCACATGCCTGGTGCAGGGATGCAGAAGCAAAGCTCTCATTACAAGGGTGTGCATCTACAGCTAGTGATGCATGGAAAGAGAAATTAATGTCTTTACCTTTACTAGTATTGCCTGGTGTGTGGTCAGGCCGTGGGAGGCATGCCACCAAGGAGTGAAAGACATATTGCAAATTCACATCAACTCTACATAAGACGTGGCAGTAATCCCACGGCAATGACCCTAAAAATGCCCTTCCGTTTTTCAAAGGAGACTTTACAGAGGCCTTCCTAGTTAGCGTTTCTGATCTTCCCTCCTTTTCTGTGCATCTGAGCTGGAATAAACAGATTTAACCCTGAGCGGCATGAGCACCTGTAGCCTCTCAGCCCACCAAGCGCTGTGCTGCCCCGCTGGCCCCAGAAAATTTGGCAGCAAACCCTTCGTCATCAACAAGCTCAGTTCAGTTGCTTTATTTCATTTCGCTTTGCGAGATACAAAAAAAAAGCCCGGGACGGAGCTGGTGAGCACTGCAAGCAGCCTCATGTCCCCTCTGGCGCGTGGTGGCTGCAGTGAGCCTTCGGATGCACGTTCCCGAGTGGGATGGGGCAGGTGGGGGGCAGCACCGAGGCCGCCCCCCCGCCCACTCACTGGTTGTAGTAGTAATCCTGGCCGTACACATCATAGCCGTGCCCCTTGTAGTAGCTGTACTCATCCTCATAGGCCCGGTAGCTGTCCCCACGGGCGTACTCATCCTGCTCCCCGTAGCTGCCATCGGTGGTGCCCTCATCTCCCCGGCCGTGGCTCCCTGCTGTCACCTCATACTCCCACTGCTCCCCAACTGGGGTGGCATCTGTGGGTCCCCCATCTCCTGTGGTGGTTGCCTGGGACAGCCCCTCTTCGCTGGTGGTGCTGGCAATTGTGGTGGCTTCGGTTTCCTCCTCCTCCTCCTCCTCTTCCTCTTCTTCTTCTTCTTCTTCCTCCTCCTCCTCTTCCTCCTCCTCCTCGGCTGCACCAGTGCCCTCCTCAGCCACTGCGGTGCCGTTGCCATGAGGTCCGTCTGCCCCCTCTGTGGTGTTGGTGCTTGTGCCGTTGATGCCATTCTCATTCTCCGTTACTTCCTCTTCCTCCTCCTCCTCCTCCTCCTCCTCATTCTCATCACTGTCTTCATTTTCGGAGTCACCCCCCTTGCCAGCAGTGCTCTTTCTGCCCCCCTTCAGGGGCCCTTGACAGCCCTTGCCCTGGCAGGAGGAAAATAACACAGCACGAGTTGGGTGTTGGGAGGTTGCAGCTTTTTGGTGTCGCGTGACATGGGGCACGCGTGGGTACAGCTGAGCATCCCCCCCAGCACCCTGCATGGCAAGGCTGCCTTTTTGGGGTGCCCCTTCCAACCTTCCCACTGAGTTAATGCCCAGAGTTTGGCCCAGCCATGGGAATCTTGCACAGCAGGCCCCCAAGCAGAAATGGGGTGTAGGGCACCCAAGTAAGCATGCAGTGAACATACACCCACCCCCCATGGGTACTCCCCTCCAGCCCCGCAAACCACACCTGCTGGGGAGACACGACATCTCCTCCCAGCCCGCCCTGGCTGTCCCCAGGGGCTGCTCCAACGGGGTGGCCAGCTACCTCGGTGCCAGCGTGGGATGGCTCCTGCAGGGACAGGGAGAGGATGGGGCAGGTGGTCAGCAGCGGGAGAGGGGCACAGCCCTCCAGCAGCAAGGGGGGCATGCAGCATCCCCACATGGCGTTAGGGCGCTGCTCCAAGTTTCCTGCTTTCCCACAGGTCTCACCCCAGGCTGAAATCAAGAAGCTGCAGCAGGGCAGCCCGAGCCATGCAATTAAGTGGTGGTGGCTGGAGTCGGGTGTTCCCATTCTGGTTACACATTTTGCTTTAGAAAGCATCTAAAGGTTTGCTTTTGAAGTTACCTCCCCCAGTTTCCAATAAACAAAGCCTCAGGCGCACTACGTGCAGACACACTACACACCAGGTGTAGATAGCTGGCGAGAGCGTGATGGCTCAAAGCCAGGCGTGAGCCCAAACCCCATGAGGAATAAGCCATCAGCACCGGTCGGCCCCAGAGACCAGCGACCATGCAGCAGAGTGGGTCTCAGCAGGGTGCATGGCAATCCCTACGGCTAAAAAAGGCAATGAATAACCCAAATGCAAGCAGAGCCTCGAGCAACCCCCGAGGAACTGGTGGATCAGCTCACCCTGTCCCCAGCCTGGGAGGAGTAGCACCTTGCCATCAGCAAATGAACGCAGCCGTGGCAGGGAGACGCGGGGTCACTGCAATCCCTGCCCTGGGCAATCCCCACTGCTCGCATGCCAAGACCAAGGATGCTCACCCTGGTGTTTTGGGCCAACTCAGACACTTAAAATATCGGTGCACCTGATGCCAGAGAAAACCTAGGCTGTTTTTCTCTCCACTGGAGAAGCCACCAAATTGCGTGGGGCAGCCAGCTGTGCTGATGGGAGCAATGCCCCCCCATCTAGCAGCTGATATAACGGTGCTCTTTACATACCTATAACTGACCTTCGGGCCTTTCATCATGATTTATCTTGCTGACCACCCCCTGCCAGTGAAGGCACACAGCATCCCTGCCCGGGAACAGCCACTGCTCAGGTGTTCTTGAAAGGAAAGGGTCAGCCCCAAAGGGCAGCTCCATTCCTGCATATCACTTGATTTCTTCCTTGGGAATGAAATTCCCCCTTTAGCTGTCTCATCCTACTACTCAAAGTTACCCTTAGTGATAGCAGTGGTAGGGGAGAGCAATAGGCAGAAAGGGGCAAATTTCAGGGAGGTGCCGGGGCTGGCAGAGGCACATGGGGGACGGGGGCCACCCCGTGCTGTACCCCAGCCTCAGGCAGGCCTCTGAAAGGGGTTTTAATACCAGATGCCCAGGCTTATACTCCTGTTAAAAAGACCCCTGAAATTAGCTTTCAAATCATTAAATTAAATAAAACAAGATGTGATTAGACTGAACACATAGGTTTCCAAGCACGCCAGATCCCTGTCCCAAAGCACCTGTGTGCCTGAGACCACTGGATTATTTTTGAGCATTTGCAGCCCGGTGAGGCACAAGAGACCTTTGTAACCCCTGGCATTTAATTTTGGCCCTGGGTGACTCTTGCAAACACAGCAGTGCCCGAGCTCATATTGACCCAGCAACCAGGAGCAGCGTTACTGGCTGGGCTGGTACAAACGTGCATTTCCCGATATAGCATCAGTTTGTGTCCCTCCACACGCACGTGTGCAGAGCGTAACTCTGTTATTTTCCATAGCAATTTTATCAGCACTATGGGGGCAACACACCCTGAAAGGGGAAGGTAAGATGAGTCCCTAACAGTGCCTTGTGCCTTGCGGGCGAGCCTCCATGCTTCTGCCCTTTGGCCCGTCCTGCTCCTTTCTGAGCCACTGAAAATGCAAACCCAGAAAGTTTGTCTCAGGGTTGTTTAGTGCATCCCCCGCCCATGCTCTTTAAAAAAAAAGAAGAAAAAGGGAAAAAAAATATCTAAAACATAATAAAATAAAGCCCAGAGTAGAAAATCCAGTTGCATCCAGAGTGCGAGGCTGTGGGCGGTCAGTGGCCGCAAACGCTGATGAGCAGAGACTACAAACCCAAAGAAAGTTCCCAAATTCCCGTATTTGTTTTGCAGGCTGCTGGTTTGCTGTACTCACCCCGCCTTCCTCCTCCTCCTCTGAGCCGTCCCCCTCTTCCTCTGATGAGTCACTGTCCTAAGGAGAGGGAAAACCGAGCTGTAGGCAGGGCTGGTGGGTCTCTGTTGGTGTCATGAGCATGACGGTCTCAGCCCAGCCCTGCAGGCCAGTGGCAGACGGGGCGCAGACCGTGCCCCCGTCTCATTTGGGCCAATATCTCCACATTTGGTGGGTGGTGAAGCATCAGCAACCCCTCCAAAGCACCCACCTGGTACCGTCGCTGCGGGGGATGCACGTAGGCGTATCTGTACAGGTAATACCGGTGCCTGTTCTTGAACACCTGCCAGGAGAAGAAGGGGGTAAATCCCATCAGTCTGGGGGCTTGGGTACAGGAGTGACTGAAACGTCCTTGTCCTCAAGGCCAGCGCCACGTGGGGCTGGGCATGTAGGGTGGGGGGACACCCTACCGCGTTTTCTTCCGAGTCGTCCGACTTGACTCGCCGCAGCCAGCTCTTGACCTGGGGGAAAGGCTGGGTTGGCACACGCCCCACACCAGCCCCGGCGAGGCCGGGGGTCCCCCCCACTGCCCGGCACTCACCGAGAAAGCACATGCCATCCCGACCAGGCAGGCAAAGACCAGGGCAGTCCTCATGGCTGCTTCCTCTAGGAACAGTGAAACATGGCGAGGGCTTGCTTTTCAGCTAGAAAGCACCATCACTACCCCAAACCATATGGGTGTTGGTGTCCACATGGGTGAGTGGGGAGAAGAAAGGCTGATCTCCAGCCACCTCTCGATGGGGTCTCTCAAGTCCTTTTTTTTTTGACCTGTCTGCCTCAATTTCCATGAAAACATTTTGTTTTTGCAAGAAGCCACAAAATACCCGAAGAGCGAGTTTCACCCCATAGTGGACGCATTACTTTCCCTGAGCGAGTGCTCCTGCTTCCCCATCGCCTGCGAGGGAGAGGGGAAACCAACCCCTGCCAGAGATGTGACAGGAGCAGTCGGAAGCGGTGCCCACTGCAGCCGCTCTCCCACAGCCCTGCCACCTGCTCGGGCTCTGCCCAGGCAGCAACGCCCCAGGGAATTACACCACAGAGAGTTTAACCTCATTGAGGAAAAAGAAGTAAGCAAACAAATAAATTAATATAATCGGCTTCTACAGTCTGCCATTGACAAAAATAGTAGTGGCAAGGCACCAATGCAAGGAGCCCCCCGTAGAAATATCTGGGCAGGGAGGCTTGGGTCTGGGCAGGTCCGAGCTGCATCCCCTAAGCAGCAAAACCCAGCCTGCCCTCTTCTATCCCTGCCCCAGCAAGAAGCACGCTCGACCCTTCCCACAGTGCTCCAGCCTCCCCCCAGGGAGGGATGCTCCCGGCTTCCCCCCGGGCTCCGTCAGACCCACTAACCTTCCTTTTTTCCTACCCTTCCTCCAGCTAAACTCACCATCAGCTGTGCTGAGGTTTGGGGGGAGTTATTATATTTATCTGCACTTGAAGTTTCCTCATCTTCATTTAACTTAGGCTACAAACCAACTTGGCACGTGCTAGGTTCCCTGGCCACGCAGCAAGGTTCTGGATGCTCATCACCTCCACCCGAGCGCTTTGTGAAGCCACAGACCCAGGAAAGGGCTAAAAGCGTCATCCAGCCACGCCAACAAGCTGAGCAGCCCCATCCCCCTGCAAAAGCAGACAACAATGCACAACTCGTATGGGAAAAGCAGCAGCAAGCTTACCCCGCCACAGCACCGATGGCTACCCGTGGAGTCGGCCGGCACAGATTTCCTTCTGCTGCTGCCCCGCTGGGATATAAGGTCTGGTTTTGCCCCCCCCGAGCCAGTCGCCGCCCTGCCCAGAGTGACGCCAGCCCACCAGTGTGTGCCAGAAAACCCCCAAACTTCGACGCCGGCAGATTTGGTGCACAAACATAGTGCCCCGTGCTGCTGCCAAACCCGGGGAGGTTTGCACTGCGCCGCTTAATTGAGGGTCTGGCCTCAGAGGAACAGCCAGGAGAACCAGAGGGTATAATAACACTCTGGGTTTAAATTAAAATAAATATTGGGAAATCTGTTCTCATGGGGTGTCTACCTCCCTTTTTGGGAAATTCTGTCACTGTTTTTTCAAGAAAACAAAAAGGACTGACCTCAAAGGCCTGGCTCCATGGTCACTTGGGCATGGCTGTGAGACAAAAAAAGGCTAAATCCAAACAAGTCCCTCTCCAGGCTGCCTGCAGAGGTGAAACGTGCTTTGGGAATGGCAGGGAAAGGGGACTCGGATACAGGTGTCACCAGTCCCCCTTCGAGAGCAATTTCTGATGCTACAAAATGCGTGTCTGCTTTGTTTCTCGTGCCCCCTGAACCACACGGACCCATGCAGGGGCCAGCCCAGCCCGCTGCTCTCCAAAATCAGGTATTCACCAGCCAAAATCTGGCAGCTCTGTACACATCCTCAGCAAAGCAGAATAACTGCCTGGGGCAAAAAAAACCTCAAAACCCCCACCCTCATGGCCACCCAAAGCTCAGCAGGGACCTTGGTGGCAGGATACGGACGGTGGTTAGAGCCCACCTCTCCTGTCCTGCACCTGATGGCATGGGACAGAGCACACGGGTGCTGTGGCTGCCCCCCTGCACCCACCTCTGAAGGCACATCCTTTCTCCTTTCCCTATATTTATTTTTTCCTGCTGGGATTTCAGCCACCCAGCTCTTCAGTGCACATTTGCTCCCTTTTTCCTAGATTTTTCTTGCACTCATCGGCAAAGGCCCCTTGCAGCTCCCACACGTGCCCGGGCTGCAGCAGCTCAGGGGAATGACTCCTTGCCAAATGCAGCTTTGCCTTCCACAGTGGCAAGGAGAATTGGAAATCCCGCCCGATGCCTTCAGCCCTACAACCCTCAGAGAGCGAGCGGCAGGGTTGGAAAATGCATGCCTTCAAGCAAGCCGATGATGTGCAGGTTAGCCAGTGATAAAACTATGGTTATTTAGGGCAGAAAAATCCGCTTTGCAGTGGAAGACTTGAACGCTCATATTTCTGCTCAAAACCAGGGGCTGCGCTTGCCGAAAGCCTCACCCACATCCAGGGTAGCCCAGTTTGAGTCTGGATTTGATTGGGAAGCAAAGGATTTCCAGTTAACCAAATTCTCAGGTTAGGACCAGAAAGAGAAAGCTTTTTTGTTCTTGTTTTTATTTTGTCTTCTTACTTATCGCTTTTGACACTGTCTCCCATGACATCCTCATAGGGAAGCTCAGGAAGTGTGGGTTAGATGAGTGCACAGTGAGGTGGATTGAGAACTGGCTGAATGGCAGAGCTCAGAGGGTTGTGATCAGCGGTGCTGAGCCTACTCGGAGGCCTGTAGCTAGCGGTGTTCCCCAGGGGTCAGTACCGGGTCCAGTCTTGTTCAACTTATTCATCAATGACCTGGATGAAGGGACAGAGTGTACCGTCAGCAAGTTTGCTGATGACACAAAACTGGGAGGGGTGGCCGATACACCAGAAGGCTGTGCTGCAATTCAGCGAGACCTAGACAGGCTGGAGAGCTGGGTGGAGAGGAACCTAATGAAGTTCAACAAAGGCAAGTGTGGGGTCCTGCACCTGGGGAGAAATAACCCCATGCACCAGGACAGGTTGGGGGTTGACCTGCTGGAAAGCAGCTCTGCAGAGAGAGACCTGGGAGTCCTCATGGACAACAAGCTCACCATGAGCCAGCAGTGTGCCCTTGTGGCCAGGAAGGCCAATGGTATCCTGGGGTGCATGAGGAAGAGGGTGGCCAGCAGGTCAAGGGAGCTTATCCTCCCCCTCTACACTGCCCTAGTGGGGCCACACCTGGAGTACTGTGTCCAGTTCTGGGGTCCCCAGTTCAAGAAAGACAAGGAACTACTGGAGAGAGTCCAGCGGAGGGCTACAAAGATGATCAGAGGACTGGAGCATCTCTCTCATGAGGAAAGGCTGAGAGAGCTGGGTCTGTTTAGCCCAGAAAAGAGAAGAGAAGACTGAAGGGGGAACTTATCAATGCTTACAAATACCTTAGGGGTGGGTGTCAAGAGGATGGAGCCAGACTCTTCTCAGTGGTGTCCAGCGACAGGACAAGGGGCAACGTGCACAAGCTGAAACATGGGAAGTTCCATCTGAATATGAGGAGGAACTTCTTTACTTTGAGGGTGACAGAGCACTGGAACAGGCTGCCCAGGGAGGTTGTGGAGTCTCCTCTGGAGATATTCAAAACCCATCTGGATGTGACCCTGTGCAACGTGCTGTAGGTGAACCTGCTTTAGCATGGGGCCAACCCCCTTCCAACCCTAACCATTCTGTGACTCTGTGATCAGCACATCAACAGCTACATCATGGGGAGTTGCTAAGTGCTGATGAAATGGCATGCACATCACATGCTTTTAGGGAGGGGAAGGTCCCTTGCAGCCCCCCAGGGGTCCGGCAGCAAGCCGGGCTGTGTGCCTGCCATGCAAACCCCAGGGCTGCAGGGCACAGCTGTGCCTGCCCCATGGGCTTCAAAGCCTGTCATGTCACTGTGAGGAGCCATAATTACAAGGGAGGCCTGGAGCTGGCCATGGCTTTCAGCTTGTGCCTTGGGCCAGGAAAACCCACACACAAAAGAAAAAAAAAAAAATCAGCCATGCAGTTTACCGATGCCAACGCAGCAGCCTCTGGTAAAGAGAGACACCAGTATCGTGAAGTACCTGGCACCCCCCAGACCTGTGGGGCTGGGGCGGCTGGAGGATCTGCCCTGCTGGGGGGTGATGTGGGGGGCACAGAACGGAGACAGCCCTGCTTCCCACTGCCCCACGCTGTCACAGGCCGCCCTGCGCAGGAGAGCAGTGAGAACGTGACCACCTTTGAGCTGAAATTTCATCAGGGCTGGGGAACGGAGAGTGCTGGTGGGAGGCGATTTTTAATGTAATTAAAGGGCTGCTGCTCCAGGCTGCTTAAAAAAAGAAAACTGACTATAAAAAAAGCATATTTCACCCAAGATCCCTAAAAAGCACCAGGATAATTAACGTGTGCTGAAGTGCCTCGTGTGTCCAGCACCTATGTTTAGCTCCTGGGCAGGCCACCAGCAGCAGCAACCTCACAGCACTATGCAGAGAGACCAGCAGGAAAGTCAGCCAAACGCATCCAAAATGGTTCCATTTAAAATAATAATTAAAAAAAATTTTAAATTATCTTAGGGTTGGAGCATTGGTCTCTTAATGCTTTTGCAAGAACTCCAGCTCTCCAAGGCAGCAGGGCTTGGAGAGGTCACCCATTTGGTATCTGTTATTAAAAGTGATCGCAGGATCTGACAGCTTCATGAAAATCTCACCTTTGTAGATAAACAGCTGGAAATAAAACACAGAACAGCTCACATGTTGCCAAGGGATGTGCCAACAGGTCACAGCAGCAAAACCCCGTTTTTCAGGAGCATGTTGCGATGAGGCAGCCGTGCAGCCCGTGTGGGCAAATGCAATGGTTTCCCTTCTGCGCTCCCACCAGCTTTTTCATGTGTACAAGTACGCTGCCGTGTTGCTCCGTACACGCTTTGGTGAGTGAGCTGGCGGCCAGGCAGGCAGCCCGCTCCCCAAGCCCTGCATGGGTGCATCGCTGCCCTCACCAGCAGGCGATGACAAACCCCCAGGCAGCTGCCGCTGCGCCCAAGCCCTGCCGTCGGTCCCAGGACCCAACGCTGGTGGGGTTTGCACCAGCCACTGGCACCAGCTTTGCACTGCAACCGGGTGGGCTTGCACCCGGCGTGGCCCAGCAAGGGCACTGCGTAGGGTTTTGATATAACTGCCTGAGCTCATGGAGACCTCACGGTCAGAGTGTCCCTGTCTGGCGCAGGCTGATATGGCTTCTATTCCCAAATTTAATTATTATTTTTACAGGGCGGTAAAGGAGCGGAGCAGCATGCTCCCGTCCTGCCCGGGTCCACCGCGGGGCAGAGGCTGTGGTTGGGGCTGCACCGTACTATTTCCACGCCCTGGAGTTATTCTGGAAGGAAACCTCAGGGTCAAAAATAAGTAAAGAAAACCAGGACACTTTGAGCATGGTGGGGAGCAGCCGAGGTGCTGCTACAGCCAGGGAAAGGGTCACCCCTGCCATGCAGCACAGTGGCCAGGGCACCTCCAAAACATGCGTGGGGGTCACTGGAGGCAGAGCTCGCCCCGGCTCCCACCTCTCCCCACGTGCTGCCAGGGACAGGAGCGTGTGTGCAACAGCCACAAACTGGGGAACGAAGTGATGAGCAAGGAGAGGGTGCATCAGCAACAGCATGAGAGTAAGGGATCCTTCTCCCATCCCCTTAACTCTCACAGCACAAACCCAAATGCAAACCAACATCAGCTGAGCACATGGCTTGTTATTTTTTTGCAAGAAGTTGATTTTAGAATAAAAGTGGGAGAACACCTAAAATGTACCATTGTCTCCGTTTAGCCCACACCCAGGGCTAAACAGTAACCAGTTGTTCTATCACCCAAGACCCCTCCCCAGCTGAGAAAGGGAATTGGGAAAAGGAGGGAGACTTGTGGGTTGAAATTTAAGCAGATTTAATAGAATAGAAAACCCATATCAATGCTAATACAAAATATCAAAGTTATACTCAGCCCATAGAGTGGTGGCAAGTCCCTCCAGGGATCACAATCATTGAGAAGAAGGAGAAAGACGAAATTAATTCTATTTACACGCCTGGCAAACTGAGGGCCGCGAGTTGCTCTGTAATGCGAGCATTTGGAGGCAGCCTGAACTCTGGGGAACAGAAACCCAGCAAATCACTGAGGCAGGGTCACAGCGTTATCACAAATCCCAGCACTCACACCACCCAGGTCCTCATACGTTTAAGTAATAACTGTATATCATATTTCCTCTGAGTTTTTCTGCTTGTTTTGTTTTTTTTCAGGAGGAAGAAACTGCATACCAGCTACAATAATTTACCAGGACTGGTCCCACCACCAGTCTGCTGCCTCCATCCACGTGTGCAAGCCCTCAAACACAGCCACATGACAGAAACAGGAGTTAAAACCAAAATAAACTCCCCAAAAGACCCCATTTTTGGCAGAAGAGCAGGCAGAGAGCCCGGGTTCATTGCAGAGGTACCCACCAAGAACCTGCACACCCAGATCAGAAATGGAGCTCTCTGCCAAAGTCAAATCAGCATCCCTGGACAGTCAGACATCTGGCTGGCATGGAGGCACGCTGCTCCCCGCACTGCGCTGGCGATGGCTGCCTACCTCCCTGCCACTGCACACGGTGCTCGAACCTGCAAACAACCCTGCGTTTGGGCTCCAAGTTGCCATTGCAGCAGAGGCAGAGAGCGCAGGGAACTGCTGCCCTTGCACTGGTTATTCATTATTGTGTACATACATGAGTTGCACAACACTTGTATATGTAGCCATATATACACACACAGGTACATGTCCGTTGCAAGAAGTACCTTAACACTCAGGCAGTCATTTTCTTTTTGAAAAAGAAGGCTTTGAAAGTTTTCATGCTATAATGAACCTACTTTTTGCTCTACAGGTGAAACAGCATTGGGTCTGGGACAGGTGAGGGCCGGTGCTGCCTCCGCTCCCCAGTTGCAGGTTCAGCTCCTGTTCTTAGAAACCTGATGCCTTCTGCTAACAGAAAACACCAGCTCTTTGCAGCTCCGTATTTTAGGGTGTGAAAACAGCAAATCCTGAACTGCAAACCACTTGCTCACTCTGCAGCTTTAAGGTCTCCACAGCAAGTTCAGGGTGTGCAGTGCAGGTGGATACTAACGCTTGTACTTACATCCCATCCTGTGGTGCCTGACTCCTTGGGGCAGTACTAGGGGGACCACAGAACTCCCAGGACACGGCTGAGCTGGGGCGGGGAAGGTTATTTGCCTTTGAAGTGCATGGCAGTAAAGGGAGCTTCAAGAAAAATTTCCTGAAGAGCTTTGGAAAGGTTTGTAATATTTTGGGGTTTCACTGAGGTCAGAGGCTGTTTTCCCATGGCCGAGACATTTCTTTTGTTCAGATTGATGGCAGCGGCAATTCCGTCAAAGGTTTTTCTTCCTCATTGAAAAGGGCAGAGATACGCAATCAAACTCTCCCGGCCTCACCACATGCTTGGCGAGGAGTGGTGCTCGTCACAGAAATCCACTACAGGGGGCAGAGAAGAGACAGTCCCATTGGATTGTATCATCCACAGATATTCCCATTTTGCTAAATACAAACAGGGGGCAAGGAGAAGCCCTGCAGCCGGCTGTGGCACTCAGCCCACCATGGGGAGCCCAGGGTGCTTGGCTGTGCTGCCAAAAAAAGCCTCTGCTGGATGGAGAGGTGCTCTGGGTCGTGAGGGTCTCTCTGTTTCTCCCACCAAAGCCAGGAAAATAAGGGGGTTGAATAAATGCAGCTTGCGTGCCATGGCTGCCCCAAGCCCAGCTGCTGCAGCCGGGCTCAGCACTGGTGCCTCCCACTGCTTCAGCCACACCAGCTACTTATTAAAAATAGATTTTTTTCTTCTTGGAAAGGACAAAAAAATAAACAAGAAACCTTTCTTTTACAATGATGCAGACTCATGTTTTCACAAACCCAAATGTGACCAAAAATATCTGATTTAAACTCGAACGCCGATTCCTGGGTAAATCACTGTGTTCAACTCTAGAGGCCACCCCCACCGTACAAAAAATGCCATGTGGGTGGATAAGAAAAAATGCATACATTGTCGTGGGCATTTTTTATCCTTGCCTAACCCACTGGGCAAGCTGACCCTTAAAACTTCATCGCACCATCAGCCCGAAAAGGGATGCAGGAACACCTCCAGCGACGGCAGAGCCTGCGGCCAACCTTCCCAGCTGCTGCTCCAGCCTGCCCGACAGCAGAGAGCCGGAGCACTCCCCTCGCGTGCCCACTGTGCACAGGCACATGTTGCAAAAACCAAACACATGGACTGCTGCTAAAAATGCCTTCAAATACTCAGAGAGAGCATCTTTTGGCCACGTTATCTCTGGCCATCCAAAACCTCACCCTGTGAAGCACTGCCTGCCACCAAGCCCCTCCAATGGCAAGCAGGGTGGCCCCACTTGCACACAGATGAACAGCGTTTGATGGGGACAGCCCAGTGCCACCAGTGTCCCCAGAAACATGTCCGTCCTTGCAAACATGTGCTGCCAGGTGCTGGGCACGTCCCTGCACAGGGCCAACACGAGTGGCTCCATCCCTGCGGCCAGGCGGGAGGTTTCCCCAGCGAAGGGCTGAGTGTCACCCCCCCTGCCCCGTGATGCCCGGGAGGGACGGTCCCGTGGGAGGCCACCCTGGCAGGACCAGCAGGCGGCAGCCAGCTCTGGCACCAGCTCCCTGGCCTTTGGGGAGCAGCCAGCCAGCAGGAGGCAAATTTCGGGCGTTGCCAGCGGGGACATGTGTGCAACTGCAGCGTGTCCCTGGGAAGGCACGCAAAGGGGACCCATGTGCAGGGGGAGCGTAGCCGGCTACCTCTCCAGCACAGGGTGCTGCAGGGTGCTCTGTGCCCTGTTTGCAAGACACACACCCCTCCCGCTCAAACTACAGCCAAATCAGCCCAGCTTTTCTCTCCGTGTATGAAACAAGAGGAGGACGAGCGCTCACTGTCCCCTTTGCTGTGGGGCGAAGGAGAGCAGCCCTCTCCCCAGCTGTGTTGTGCTGCCGCTCGCCCCAGCGCCTCTCGCACAAGGACGAGGACAGACAGAGGGTCATGCACAAACTGCAAGAAGCAGTTTCACGGAGCCCGTTTCATCCCACCCTTGTGACATCTCAGCCATCCTGCTCATGGGCTGGGCTCACCGCAGAGCTGCAGGACACCCCTTTCATAGAGGGACCCAAAAAAAACCCCTCCCAGTCCCCATCCCCGCCAGCTGTCCCCATGCAAACACCACCCTTGATGGCCCTGAGGATGTGACCCAGCCCTGCGGCAGAGCTGGCACCCAAAACATCCCCACTGCCTGAGCAGCAGCACCGCTTGCTGGACACGGGAGAGTTCACAGCAGCACCCTACCCTGTGCCACCGTGCAGAGGAGCCAGCAAACACATCATTACTACAATTTTAAACCAAAGCGACAGCTGTCACCCAGCCCTTTTTGCATCTCTGGGCTGCAGCCAAACCTGTGCTCGCAGTCTCTCACCCCAGTGATGGGGCTGTGCACTAGCATTTTGGTACTCACGACCCAACAGGCATCATAGCTGTCACAGCAGCCCCAACTTCTCATGCAGCTAATGCAAGGGGTCCAAAAAATAAGGGGCAAGTCACAGCAAAGGTATGAAATGGGCAGCAGTGGGGTGAAGGAGGCAGGGTCAGGAAAGAGGCTCGCTCCCAGGGCAGCAGTGTGGAGAAGCTGCACGTTTCAGAGCTTGTCTCATACAGAAGTAGAAAAAGCTTACACAGGGTGGGAATTAAAACATAAATTCCACTAAAACCAGAAGCTGCTCAGCTCCCAGCTTTTGTAGTGGTGGGAGAAGACTATAAATTAAGTGCAGTTTTGCTATAAGTAATAAAAAATTCTTGCATTTCTTTACTGGTTCTTGAATTTGGTATTGCAATGCCCAGCAACAACACTGCTGACCCAAGGCAGCTGCAAGGCATGTACCCACTCACGCTGACCCCTTGGAGACTGTCCCCTGCAGAGCCACAACGCCATGCTGCAAAACTGTGCAGCTATGCAACAGCCCACGGCTTCCTCCACCAGCATCGATACCCATGCTGTACAGCTCGTCATACACATGTGAACAAGAAAGAAGGGCCTGAATGGGATTTTAAACAAATAACGTGCTGTTCACTTGCTTGCTGGTAGGAGAAAAAAAATAAAAGGCACACTGAGTAAAAGAGGCTTTACCCGTGATCTACCAGTCCACAATGATCCCTTTTCCCCTGCTCATCTGCATCTCTGCTGCGGAGAACCTGGTACCAAGGGCCACCATGAGCACCCAGAGCCAGTGGTCCAGGAGAGCCCTCGTGCCCTTGGGAATCTCCTTCCCAGCACCTCAGGAAGAGCAGAACAACCCTTGCTCACATTGCAGCAGGTGATGGCCATAAGATGGCAACGCCCCAGGCCCAGCTCATTGGGGTCATTAGCCAGTTTTCCACCCCACCGCTGCGTCATCTAGGAGCAGGGGCGGCCCTTGGGTGCCTGAAAATAGGGGGGTGAGAACACCTCTCAGCCTCTGCTTTCCCCCTCACCCCAGCATGCTGTGGCCCCCCGTGCAAACAGCCTGCCCATTGCTACCCGCTCGCTCCAGTCCGACCCCAAATTGCAGCACCCAACTGCCCCAGGAGAGAAAAACAGCAACACCTCAAACCACATCACTGTTGAGCTTGATGGTTTTAATGGTGATTAAAGAAATCAACGGGGTACCTTTCAACTTTGAAATACAAGTGCAGAAAGGATACAATATACTGTTTTCTGTACATTTCTTACAAAATATTACATACATCCCGTCCTGAAGTGGTACTTGACACACCGCTGAGCCCATGTACTGTGTGTGCACGCCAGCTGTAGCTTTTCCTCCTTATGTACAGGATGTGGAGCTAACGGAAAGCTCCCGTTGGAGTCTGGGCAGATGCTTTTAGGGCAGCGGTGGGTAAATACAAGGGGTGAACACAGGGAACTTCTGCCCAGCATGCCCAGGCGCAGCTTCCGGAGTGCCAAGCCCCCACAGTGCCTCTGTGGCAAGTGGGCAGCATCGCCCTGCTGGCACTCACAGCTCTTGGCTGCTCTCCGGTTTGGTGCAGGAAATGGCTTTTCCCACTGTGGTTTGGCGTTTTCCCTGTGTCTGGCATCACCTCCCACTTTGAGCCCCGTGCAGCGTGCCTGGGTCAAGCCCTGGTGAACCCAACTCCATTTTATCCACAGCACCTTCTCAGGAAGAAGTCAACCAGGTCATATAACAAATAAATTAAACCCCTCCTCCCCCTCTACCCCCCAGCACCGACAAGGCTGTGGGGCACACATCAGTACCCGTCCTGGCAGTCGTTATCGTCGTAGTCGGCAACAGGCTTGTTGCGGTAGGCGCCCGGCCGCCGTTTGCGGCTCCCGCTCTCCAGGCTCTGCAGCGAGCTGTTGTCCCCGCGGCTGCTGGACTCACGGGTAGCGTCTTCCTGGGAGTGGCTCTCCTCCTCGTCATCATCATCGTCCTCCTGGGACTCACTGTTGTTGCTCTCTGTGGACCTGCTGTCCTCGCCTGCATTGTTCTCTTGGCTGCCATCACCCTCCGGGGACGCACTCTGGCTCTCGTCTGATGTGCTCGGCACATCCTCATCAGGGTTGGAGTCATTCTCATCCTCCTTTGACTCCTCCACAGTGTCCTCTGTGGACTGGCTCTGGTCACCATCATCTTCCCCAGACTTGCTCTGGTCACCCTCATCTTCCCCAGACTCGCTGTCAGGTGTGGATGGCGCACTCCTGTCCTCAGCAGACTCCTGGTCCTCCTGCCCTTCCCGGGACTGGCTGCCACTGCGCTCACTTGATGTGCTCACCGCCTCCTGGGAAATGTCCTCCGGGGACTCCCCCGGCTCTTCAACTGACTGGTTGGCGGTGCTCTCCCTGGACTCGCTGCCCTCACCCTCCCTGGAGGGGCTGTTCTCCCCATCCCCATCCTCCCCAGAGCGGCTGGCACTGTCTTCCTCTGACTGGCTGGTGACAGCCTCTTCCGACTGACTGTTGTCCTCCACAGATGGGCTGTCTTCTCCTGAGTCAGCGTCCTCCACCTCTGGGGACCTGCTGTCGCCCTCCTCCCAGCGGTGGGAGTCAGCCCGCCGGCCACTCTCTCGACTGCTCCCCGGGGCGCGAGGGCCAACACGGCGCCCCTTGTAGCTGCTGCCTGGGCTGTCAAAGACGGAAGGGTCATCACCCTGCATGGCTTCATCCTCGAAGTCGTAGCTCTCCTCCTCTTCCTGGCTGCTGCTGCTGCCCCCTCCCCGCCTGTAGGTCCGCTCATACCAGCTGCCAAGGTAGTTCCTGTACCGCCGGTGATCCGCCCCGATGCTCTCGCTGCTGCTACTGCTGCTGCTGTCACCGTGCCCTCTGCCAGCCCCAGCGTCCACTTGGCCAGCGTCATGGCCACGTTCGTCTTCCGCATCAGCACCAGCCACGTAAGTAGGACCTTCGCCCCCCTCCTCTTCCCCATTCTCATCAAAGGTGTCATCCCCGCTGTCATCCTCCTCGTCCAGGAGCCCACCAGCATGGAAGAGAAGCCCGTTGACTCCAGTGCCGTGGTGCTCTCTGTTGTCACCATCATCAGCATCACGTGCACCTTCCTCCTATGGAGGTAACAAATGGAGATGAATGCAAAGGCTTGCAAGCCACAGGCGCTATTGGCACTGCTCACCATGCAGGCCAAGCGCTACCCTGACCAACACCAGATTTGGGGCTATGCAAATTTTGCAAAGCAAAACACCCCTCTCCACTCACTCACCAGGAAACCAAGGCCGTTTCCATCCTGGGCACTTGTGTCCTCGTGGTCCACCTGGTTCAGGTGCTGAACCTCCCCAACTCTGCCTCCCTTGTCTTGGCCAGTGTGCTCGCCCAGCTCCTCGCCCACATTGTTCCCACCTGCTGGGTCCCCAGGAAGGGCATTGTCCCCTCTCTCTGCACTGACAGGAGGATGTCTGCCATCTCCACCACCCAAGAGGTTGCCCAGCTTGTTGATGTAATCTTCGCTTGCTGTGTCCTGGAGGCAAAACACAACACAGTGCTTTGGTTTACTAAACACCACTGCACGTTTACTGCTACTGCCGCAGGATGATATATCACTCCTAAGCCATGCAAGTGCTCAAGACTTCTTCATTGCTCTCACCTCAGCCTTTCAGTTGTTTCTGCTGATGCAAAAAAAAAGTAGCCACCAGCAAAAGAGCAACGCAGAAAAGCCCAAACCGTGATGCTTCAGAGCACAGAAACTCCTTTTTCAGGACCAACACAGCAGAACGCATCAGGTGAATTGGGAACGTGCACAGGGAGGCAAGGCAAAACAAGGTGAAAACAACCCAGCTTGAAAAGATTGAGTACACAGGCAAAGCTCTAAGACCCGCAGAAGTGGCAGCTCTTCCCCCAGGTGCCTGGTCCAAGGATGCAGGTGCCTGCCTGGGGCTGGCCCCCCATCCCAGATGTGCTCAGTGAGCGGCTGCCACCTGCGGGACTGGGGGACCCCTGGCTTACCTCCTGCTGGGCACTGTGGTGGGGGCGGGCTGGCTCGCGGCCGGGCACCTAAACACATCCAGGAAACGTCTGATCAGTGATCGGTGCGCCTTGGCTGGGCGAAACCACCAGGGCTTGGGGTTTGAGTACCTGTCCAGTGGGTACTTACGGGGTGAGCAGAGGCTACGGCCCAGAGGAACAGCACCAGCAACGTAGCCCTCATGTCTGTTGTGGTCCCTGAGGCTGAAACAGGGAACAAAGCGCTTGCACACTAGAACAAAGCATTTGCATGTGCCCCTGGCTGTTACTTGGCCCCGCAAAGCCCTTCCAACTGATACAGCCTTGCCATCCCTGCATGTGATGCTCAGCCTGGCATGTCATCAAACAAGCCAAGGATTTGTCCTCGTGCCACTTCCTGGCGTCCTCTGTGCAGGAACTTCCCTTTAGTTTGGGATTTGAAATACCTGGCCATGCTCTTGCAGATTTTTTTTGTCTAAGCATCATTAAAGAGCGGGAAAGCTCCTCCAAATTCCCTGTTCCCATGGTAATGTCACCCACCACCCAGCCGAGCTCGGTGGCTGTGACAGGAGCTGGCACGGCAGATGGGCAGCGCTGCAGGCTGCAGAGCTGCGCCTCCCACCCAGTGTGGTCCCCACAGCCCCGTAAAACCTCCCGCTGACCCAAAGCAGAGCACCCTGGTAAGATAGCACCACCGAGAGCTGCAGGCCCAGCGACCGCTGGGTCGGTCTGGCATCCCAGCGGCACTGCTGCCTGCGCAGGCAGGTAAAGCAGCAGGGGCTTTCCTCCAGCTTTGCTCTTGTTTTCCAAGTCCCTTAAGCAGCCCAGCACTGCATCCCCATGGGGCACGCTAATGGCACTGCACATCACCGTGCACCCAAAACATGCTGGAGCAAAGAGCGACGCTCCTGATTTCTTCCCTTATGAAGCAACACCTACATCCCAGCTTACAAGTCTCTCCTGCTTTCTACCAAAACTTGCAAAGACATCTACAACCCCTGTCCCCAAAAGTTGCCGTTTTCACCCAGGCAATTCCAAAGCAACCCAAAAAACCCAAAACCTTTACCTCAAGGTGTGGTGCAAGCCGGTGTCTCCTCTGGTGCTTGGGATGGGGCGAGCTGGCTGCCTGTGTTGGGATGCCCCGGGCTGTGTGTCCCGGCGTGGCCGCGCAGGCATTTAACCACTGGCTGGCGCCGGCCCCGGGCAAGAGGCAGCCAATGGCACCGGAGGGCAGCACTGCCGTGCACGAAGGTGTCACCGGGAACTGGCCTCCCACGCTTCCTCCATCCTCCGCCGGGACGCCGGCCCTAAAAAAGCTCCTTGTGGTTGCAGGATGACGAGACGGGCTGGCAGTTAATGACTGACTGCACTGGCCTTGTATTTTGAGTGCTAAATTTATTCTGTTCACACACTTCCCGCCGTGACACACACAAACAACTATGGCGTCGCCCACGCCGAGCATCAGACCCTGTCCTGGGGATGGCATCCTCCTAACGCATGCGCTTGGGAGCAGCGTTTGCCCGGTGCCATGGGCCAGGGTGCTGAAACCCGCATGGGACCATTTCCCTGCCGGGACTCAGCCTTCCCCTGCACCTCGGGGCAGGAGCATAAAAACGCTATGTTAGAAGGAGGGAATGTGTCTATTTTCATGCCCACACACACACACTTCTGCAAGGGAGAAAGGAAATACTAAATGGAGGGGCACAGGGAGGATCCCACCCTCTGCATGGAGGGAGGGTAGCACCCTCCCAGTGGTTCTTCCAGCTGCTGGCCAGGGAACCTCTGCTCTGGAAAACATGGGCAACAACACATGCACATGTGTATGGGCATGTGTCACCTGGGGCTAAACAATAACCAGTTGTTCTATCACCCAAGACCCCTCCCCAGCTGAGAAAGGGAAATTAAACAGATTTCATAAAATAAGAAAACCAATATCAATACTAATACAAGAGACACAAAGTTATACTCTGCCCATAGAGTGGTGGCAAGTCCCTCCAGGGATCACAACCATTGAGAAGAAGGAGAAAGAGGGAGAGGAGAGCAGAGCAAAAAGTCCCAGCCATCCCCAGCAAGCTTTCTTGTAGCAGAAAATTGATTCTATAAATTTTATCCCCACAAAACCAGGACAGCATGTATATGCATGGGCACTGTGTGAGCCGACACAGGCAGGATGCAGGAACAACCACAAAAGCACGGATAAAATGCAAAGAGCAAATTTATTCCCGTAAACTTGCAAACCGGGGGATCTCCGAAGCAGCACCCATGGCAAAGTCACGCAAGCAGGGACGCAGGCTCCAATGAGCTCGGTTCCTGCTAAAGAGAGAGCGAGAGATTTCGGGCCTGCTCCTTTCGCCTGTATATTAGGGGTTTCTTGCAGGCAGCAGTTTTCCACTGTGCTTTGATCTTTCTCACAGCAGGGCCAGAATCTCAGACATGAATGATTAGGTGCCCCTGAGTCTTATCACAGGCCTATGTTATCTCACTGCAGATGTTCTACTTGTCAGGCACACAAGAGTAACAACAGTTAGTAGTATGGTACATGCGTTTTTCGACACCCCAGGTGCAAGTCACTTGAGTGTCTTTACAATCCTCCTCACTAATCTTCCGTTATATTCCCACAGGCACATACATGCAGTTCTGTATATGAACACATATACATGCACCATATATACCCCAGGGTTTCTTGGTGTAGCATGGATAATCTACTCCAAACAACACAGCAAGCCAGCAGCGCTGATAGCCCCTTGCTCACAGATAGCATGAGAGGGAGTTTGCGAACCTCCACATGTGCCCACACGCACACACCCTGACACAGTGCAACCGTCCCTCTCTGCCCGTGCGCTTTAGGACAGGAGCAGCATGCCCCAGCCGTACACCCGGCTTTTCCCTCTGCCCCAGCCTGGGCGGAAGGAAGGCGACTTCCTCGTCTGTATTTGACAGTTGCTAAATCCTCCGTGCCTGCATCACCCCCTCTCTGCTAATAAAAACACACCACAAGTGCAAATAGGTTGCTTTTAAGCAGGCAATGCATCTCCGCTCTGCAAGCTGGGTTCCCCCCACAGCCAAGCCACGGATGATGGGCATGGCCACAGGCAAAGGGGCCAGGAGGACGGTGCCTATGGGTGTTTTATTGGGTGGGGAAGTGTAAATGATTGCATTGATGTTCTGAGAGGAGCATTTGCACGTCCTTCCCCAGTGCCAGGTGGGAGGAGGTGCTTTGGCTTCCCTGGGTAGAAGAAAGAGGCCTTCAGACAGCAGAGCCCCGCTCCAGGGAGCCGCCGTGGCAAGGGAAGCCCATGAAACACGGTTCACCTTCAGCGGCAAAGGGCTCCTGGCCTGCCCTGTAAAGCCCTGGCGAACCACAGTCACCTGCAGTGGCCCCTTGGTGCAGGGTCCCAAATTCCCAGAGGTGGGGGCACAGCCCAGGGGACATGTTACAGGGCTATGTAACATGGCCCTGCGCCATGGTTACAGGGTTACAGGGATTCAGAGGAGACACTGGCACTGCAAAATAAGTGATTTAAGGAACCCTGAGCAGGGTCAGGATTGAGCCAGGGCTCTGTAAATTGCAGATTATCTGGATTTGCCCGGGTTGTATCATCCACAGACAAGCGCATCCAGAAATCTTCCCCCATGCTGTGACACCACTGCAGCTCGACAGAGCATCTTGTGAAACCAGACATATCAGTCTGCTGTTGTGGAGGCCTGCTTAATTTCATCCTCCAAAACCTCCTGCCTTTTCCCCCCACCATTACCAGCCAGGCGACCGTGTCTGTCTGCCCTGTGCAAGGACCACACAGCTGCCGAGTGCGACGAGCACCTTTTTTCTTCTTCCTCCTGCCCACCACGTAGGGAGACCCCGGTGGCGCCCCAGCACCGCTGCTCTCCCCACAGCCCCTCAGCCTTGACATGGGCACCATCAAGCCGCTCGCTCTCAAGCACATGCACACCTTTGGCAGATGCTTTCCTTCTTCCCTACCCGACCCCTGCCGCAGATACCGTGGGATGTATTTTCCTCTTGACCTGCAACGAAATTATACCCCTGTCCCCGGCCAGATATGAGTTCACGTTGACAACCTTTTTTAGGCACCTCCAATGATTACCGTGTTTTGTTATTTATTTTTTTTTTTACGTCAAGCCTGCATTTAACTCAGACCCCAAAGACCTGGTGCTGCCTCGTGGCCAAGCGCCGCTGTGCGGGAAGAGGATAAACACCGAGCTGCACGTACCTGGCTTTTTTATAACACAGGTCACTTGCTGCCCCACCAGACACCCACCCGGCAGTCACCTCCCTCCCCTCCGGTGGCCCCAAAACATCTGTGGCACCAGTGCACCCAATAGTGCTCACTGCCAGCACCCTGACCTGACCCCAAGTCCCTGCGTCCTCCAATAGCCCAAGGTCTGTCCCCCAAATCCCACAGCATCAGCCAGACTGCCCAAGCAGTTCTGCCTTTGTTTTGCAAGGAAAGGAAACCCCAGCCCACACACTGTAACCTTACAATAAGTCTTTAAAAAAAAAACCCCATAAAACAATAATATTTAGCATTATTGTTGTTACACCAGAGGTGAGAAATGGACTGAGGGTGAGGGAAGCAGCTCTCTGACCGGTGTTTTAAATGCCACTGTGCACTTCCCCAAGTCCTACTCTCCTGAGATGCTCAGTCCCTAGAGATGGCCAGGATGGGAAACAGTGGGGAAAGGAAGATGGAAGAAACCTGTCCAGGCTAAAGCTGGCACCCTCAGGCTACGGGGGAGGAGGTAGCTGAGTCAGAGATGAGAGGACTGGTAGGGCTGGTAAAAAGATGCAGGAATATCACTTTTTGTTCGACAAGTTGGACTGCGTGGTGTTCATGAGGACAGAGAAAAAATATGAGTGCAGACAGCAGGAGGGATTAGAGATGCCAAAACCAAGATACAAGTTGGCACTGTGGAGAGCGAGCTGACGGTGGAGGCACATAACACCTGCTCTCCTCCGCCAATTGAGACATCTCAGCATAGAAAACACAAGAAACTAATATTTTTCCAAAAAACACACTGTTCCCTCTTTTTTTTTCCACTCCAAGGTATTTTCATAGCATTTAAGTTGCTGGTGCACTTCTCTTCTGATTATACCTCTGGGTTTTGACAGCAGGATCAAAAGGAAAAGGATCAACGAATGAATTGGAGCTGGAGAGACCAGGATGAGAGCAGAACTCAAGGCACACATCCTCAGCCCTTTCGCACTCAACACCAGTCCCCGCCTTACACTCAGATCCAAATCCCTTTGCCGAGTGCTTACTGGTGACAGGTGCTACAATGCAGCGCTGCATTTTCAATTGGGAACAGGCAGGAAAAGCCTTGCCTCCTAAATATTCATTTCACCTGTACGTGCCACATTAGCACCAGGAACTACCCAGCATCCAATCCCAAGGGATTCATTCCCGCACTGCTCCTCTAAAAAAGTGTGCTCAGCCTTGCAAACCAGCCAGGTTCCCACGTCGCTACCTGCTTTGCAGGAGGACAGACCAGAGCTGGCGGCTGCGGGCGCAGCAGGGAAAAGCATCCTGGCTTTGGCTCCTCCGCACATGCAAGGGATCTGAGCGAAGGCGTCATGCCTGTTTCCCTGAAGTCTGAGTAAATATGACGCATTTCATTCATGTGACACATAATGCAGTAGCTAAGGATAACGTTTTAGGTGTTTGAAGATCAGCATTGATATTTCAAGTCCTCCTGTCAGCAAGCCTCAAAGTTACAAATGCTATGATACACGGCAGATGGAAGTTACCATCGTGTTTTTCACCGCGCAGAGGCATGCACAAGTTTGGCTTGTGCTAAGCCTTTAAAATTTGCTGTTTCTCCTCCCTGGAAAAAAAAACACATCGTAGGAGCCTGACTCCTGGAACCCTGAATTATAGACACACAGAGCTCCCCTAATGCTCGACCCCTGCACAAGACCAACAGCCCTCTCACCTTGCGCCCCAACAGCACAGCATCATTAACGTGCCCTTATGTGTCTATCGTGGAGTTTCCTTTACAGACAGGGAAAACAAGCACTTCTATGGCACCAATCATTTGCTCTATTTCAGTTACCTATTTCAGGCTGAAATGCATCACAGACTGTTTGAAGTCTCCGTGACACTGCTGAAGGAAGGCAACCAGCGTGCTGATCTTGTCCTACCAACAAGATGCACCATGCTCTTTCCCAACACACGTGCAAGGCAAGTTCCCCAAAACCCTCTCTCCCCACCTCCCATGCCAGCCCCACGCTCCCTTCACTTCCATTTCTAGCATTTTTATACCACTCTTCTCTGAGCAACAGGCTCCAGGCTCTTTGCAAATGTTTCTCCCTCAGAAGAAAATGCCACGCAGGGGCACTTGTCAAAACTAGACCTGTGTGGCTGCCCCTGTCCCCCTGCAGCCTCTGGGACTGAAGAGTAAGGACCCAGTCCTGCAGGCTGGTCTCCGTGCAGAGAGAAGCAATTAACTCTCAAAATTAAAAACAACTACGGGAGTAACGATGTGATTATTTTTTCCAGATGCAAGATGTGCTTGCCTAACAGGTGCCAGCTCCATTTCTTCTATGGAAGCCAAAAGTGCTACTTGTGAATAATTGGGTACGCTCCTATAGCCAGCTGCTGGTCTTCGGGCACACTCAACCATCACATGCAAAAGCTGCTTCCCAAATGCCTGCAGCAGCCGGGAAGTACAAATGGAGGCTGTTCAGCCCCTTACACCTACGTTTTTGGGGACAGGACAAGGCTGGTCCCTTCGCAGCCCCCATCCCTGCTCACCACTGTCTCCATGCACATGGCTCCAACCTCTTCGGGGGCAGGGAAGCTGCAAAACCAGCACATTGCTTTGATGGCCTGTTTGGACAAAGGCTCACAGGTGTTCAGAGAGCTGTGCTGCCATTCAGTGAAACCTGGACAGGCTGAAGAGTTGGGTGGAGAGGAACCTAATGAAATTCAACAAAGGCAAGTGTGGGGTCCTGCACCTGGGGAGAAATAACCCCATGCACCAGGACAGGTTGGGGGTTGACCTGCTGGAAAGCAGCTCTGCAGAGAGAGACCTGGGAGTCCTCATGGACAACAAGCTCACCATGAGCCAGCAGTGTGCCCTTGTGGCCAGGAAGGCCAATGGTATCCTGGGGTGCATGAGGAAGAGGGTGGCCAGCAGGTCAAGGGAGCTTATCCTCCCCCTCTACACTGCCCTAGTGGGGCCACACCTGGAGTACTGTGTCCAGTTCTGGGGTCCCCAGTTCAAGAAAGACAAGGAACTACTGGAGAGAGTCCAGCGGAGGGCTACAAAGATGATCAGAGGACTGGAGCATCTCTCTCATGAGGAAAGGCTGAGAGAGCTGGGTCTGTTTAGCCCAGAGAAGAGAAGACTGAAGGGGGAACTTATCAATGCTTACAAATACCTTAAGGGCATATGTTAAGAGGATGGAGCCAGACTCTTCTCAATGGTGCCCAGTGACAGGACTAGGAGCAATGGGCATAAGCTCAAACATGGGAAGTTCCATCTGAATATGAGGAGGAACTTCTTTACTTTGAGGGTGACAGAGCACTGGAACAGGCTGCCCAGGGAGGTTGTGGAGTCTCCTTCTCTGGAGATGTTCAAAACCCGCCTGGACGCAACCCTGTGCAACATGTTCTAGGTGAACCTGCTTTGGCAGGGGGTTGGCCTAGATGATCTCCAGAGGTCCCTTCCAACCCCAGCCATTCTGTGTTCTACCTATTCTGCGATTCTGTGTTCTACCTGTCCTGCGCTACTTTGCTGGAGCAAAATGCATGCAGCAATAATTGGCATTCACATTGTGCCCATTACAGCTGGAAGTCGTGCCTGGGCCGGTACCTTGTGCCACCTCTGCCAGATGTGTGTGACCAGATTCTCAGGTCCTATAAATCCATATTCATCAGCCACCTTGGCTGAATTCACTAACTTGAGGCCATGACTTCATCAGCTATGGACCAGGTGCCTAGTTTCTGTCTGGCCACCATCAGATCTAACACGTCTTCCTGCACACAGGCACTGCTGCAGCTTGCTGCCCTTGGTCAAAATAAGGGCAGGGACAGACGCCCAGCTCTACCTCGTGTCGGGGACTGGTATGTCAATACTGCTGGCGTGGGCACCGGGCAGCCCCAGTGCGGCTGAGCACTGACAGCAGTAACCATAGCGACAGTAATGAGTCACTACGGCTCCTAAAATTTCATCCAGAGTACAACATCTTCTGCAATCATTCCCTGCTCAGAAGTCAGTCCCTTGGGAGGTGGGAGCAGTAAGTGTCTGGCAATTGCAAGCTGGAAATAGAATAGTAATAGAACCTTAACGTGAAAAGCCCTCTCCAGCCATCCCCCTGCGCTCGCCCGTGCTCCAACGGGAACTGCAGAGATCGGTGCCAGACACCGGCAAAGCAGTGCGATGTCAGTGCTCTCGGGAAATAAAATACAGCTATGAGCTGGGGCTGGCTTTGCCCTCGCATCAGCTGGCAGCTTGGGGCAACCTGCTCCAAGTTGCAGGCTTGAAATACGGCCAGCTGCGCCATGTGTGCCTATCAGATGTCTATAAATGTTTCACAGTACCCTGATTTCTTGTTGGAGGGGAAAAAAGACATCAGAAGGAACTGACTGATTGAAATGATTGTATGAAACAGGGACTGCATGAGTGTGAATGGGTGATGCGGCAGCACAGGCTGCCTGGAGTGGGCAGAGAGGTCAGGACAGGGTTGGCGGCTCAAGAGATGAAGACTTCTATATGGAGAGCCAGACCCTCCTCCTGGAGGGCGGTCATCACTCCTCTGGTTCCTGTACTGTCATTATGGCTCACTTGGTCTAAATTTATCGTTGCTCAGTGTAGCTGGACAGGAAACGTTACCACAGTCCCCTGTGAGACTGGAAAATCTGTATAGACACTGTCAATGCAGCCCTGAGCAAGAGACCAGCAGCAACTCACCTCTTACCTCCAAAGGAAGAAGCCAATTTGCAGCATTTTCTCCACTATGAGCTTCATCCCATGAAGATGCTGAGCAGCTGTGAGCTGCGGCAGCCCAGTCTTCGGACAGCCTTCTGGGTGCACAACTCCATCAGAGAACAACAGAGAAAGATGGTGCCCATCACTAACTAACTCTGTGAGTGGAAAGCCTGCCCCATAGTCAAAGCATCATCTGTTGTGACAAGGTCTGCACACTCCTTGCAGATGTGTCCTGCGCCAGGCCCAACTGAAAAAAGGGTTACCAGACCCCTGGTCTGGCGTGGGATCATAAATCGTATCTCCAAGTTTGTCCAGTTTGCAATGAGCTAAATCCCTGAAATGCCTGAGCTGAGATATTCTCCTCTAATGCTGATAACATGCTTTTCCTTAGCCTTACTCATCTTTTTTTTAAATCTTCAAAATTTTAATAACTTTTTTAAAAAAAGACCAAAAAGAACCAAAAAACAAAACCAAACCACTACCAAAACTCAAACAACCCTACCCCCCAAAACAGAGAAGTCTCAACCAATACAACCATAGAAAACAAAAGGAAGACAGAAGATATTAAATCTCTTGGGACAGCAGAAGCACTTTCCAACAGTCAAGAAGACCTATTTCTTTATATGCAAATTTCCTCCTGTGCTTACAAAGTAATTAAACCCTCATTGTTCAAAACCCAACCCAAGCTCAACTGCAGGACCATGTCACGCATTGGGTGAGTTTCCCTTTGAGCTGAACTCATTCAGCACAGCACCCATGATGCGCACAGCCGAACTGCTCATCCCACAGCAGAGAAGGGAGTCAAACCTTCCAGGAAAAGATGCTCATAGAGAAGAGGCAGCAGAATAGAAAGTCCGAAGTTGTCTGCTCCCTTGGAGTATGAAGGACGGAGGAGGAAGGAGGAATCCAGATGTGTCCTTGCTCTAGGCAGGCGTGAAGCCTACAGCTATGGAGCCCCATTGCTGCTCTTCCGCCCTCACCAGCCAGAAAGGCACGGTGCTTCTCCTATTTGATTCATCAGCAACAGCCTCATTTCCAATGCCAAAATGCTTAGCAAACCCTCAAGGCGTTTCACAGGTGTTTTAGCAAATCCTCTTCACTTAGCTGATCTAACTCTTTATTAACTATTATTACATGAGTCCTATAGCCACATGTTTCATGATATTCCATATTTTATAATGGTCTATATAATAAAAATCCCATAGCAGTTATTCTACATTATATAGGCATCTACATGCTTACATTAAACCGCCTTCAGTAAGAAACAAGTATTAAATCTACAGGAAAGCTGGAGAGGGACATTTTACAAGTGCATGTAGTGATAGGACAAGAGGGAATGGTTTTAAACTGAAAGAGGGTAGATTTAGATTAGATCTTAGGAAGAAATTCTTTACTGTGAGGGTGGTCAGACACTGGAACAGGTTGTCCAGAGAAGCTGTGGATGCCCCTCCCTGGCAGTGTTCAAGGCCAGGTTGGATGGGGCTTTGAGCAACCTGGTCTAGTGGAAGGCGTCCCTGCCCATGGCAGGGGGGTTGGAACTAGATGATCTTTCTGTGATCTTTAAGGTCCCTTCCAACCCAAACCATTCTATGTTTCTATGAAATCCAATGAGATGTTTCTTGGTTTTCCTTTGTTCCTAAAAGAATGTATAAATACTGGGCAGGGGGAAGGGATGGGAGGGAAGCAGTGTTTTGAATGTCAGAGGGACAAAGGAAAACCTGGAATGATTAACTGGAAATACCTTTCCTGAAAACAACACGTGGGGTTGTAGGTGACAAACCTGTACGAGCGCTCGACCAGCAGCCAAAGCACTGGTGTGGGTTCCCAGGGAGGCTGTGCACAGTGCACAGCCAGGGCACTAAAAGGCAGCTCAGGAACATCACCCCACCACTTGACAGCAGCCACCCCCGATCTTGAGACAGGAATCTGCATTTCTGCTCCACGTTCCCACGGACAGTGATAGGAATTGAATTTTACTGCTTTTAAGACCTAGATTTAGAAGATCTTCTATTTATTCACCCCAGGAATCAGTTTACCTGATTCAGATACCGGTTATAGGGCTGGATCAACCATTCACTCTCAACAACGTGATGATTTTAACACTCTTCCTCATTTGATCTATTCATGAATAAAGCTTTTTTTTTTTTTCCCCTCTAGTTGTTCTTTGAAATTCTGTACCAATCAACTTAAATGAGCACACTGTAAATGACAGACTGAAGTCTTATGCAACTGACTAATTCTGCTGGACGAGTATATTCACATTCTGTTAAACTTCCAGCTGAATTCAATGGTACACCTCAAAGGAGTCACATACGTGTGATTGCACATGCTAATCGCAACCGTTTGACTCAGGCTATTTCCTCCTCACTATTCTGGCTGGAAACCCCTCTTGTCACACAACGCTTTTTTTTCCTGCGTGCTGAATGCATAGAAGAATATTACACAGGAGATAACACAAGCAGAAATCTTAAAAAAAAATTCTCATAAGGAATGAATAGTGGATAAGTAATTACCCTCATGCACAGAATTCACACTTTTGTATAACTGGTCACAAACAAAAAGATGTGGAGGTATGTTTGATAACCAAGCAGGGAAGACTGAGGCAAACAAACGCAGGCAAGGCGCTGGCTGGGGAAGCAGGGTCAAGAACTGCTGCCTGTTCCCAACCTGCATGGTCCCACAGCTGGAGCAGCTACACAACACTCCCCTGCAATTTTTTTTTTTTTTAGTAACTTCAGGACTCAAGTCATTCACAAAAGCTTTCCTGAGGCTTTCTAGTATTTGTAGCTCTTGAAATGTCTGCAAGCTCCGGCACTGCCTGCCTTCTCAAGTCACGTATGCTAACTGTAAGGTGCTTGTGCTGCGGGAGCAGCCCTGCTCTGCCCTGATGTAATTACACGGTATGCTTTGTGGCTTTCTATAAGGAAGTGGCGTCACCACCTCTGTCTTCCGCCAGGCACCTCTCCAGAAGCAGCCAAAATGGGGATGCAGAGCCATGAAAGGACTTCCTCCGTCTGCCCAGCCACGTGGGGCGGGAGCAGGAGGATCCTTGGAAGCATCACCCCAGCTTATGCGTCAGGGCATCCTCTGCCTTCAGCAGGGTCTAGACACTCCTTGCTGAAGAAATCAGGCCAAAATTACAAAAACGGCTCCATCTCACCCATACTCCTCTCAGTATTGTGGGCGTAAGCACTTCACTGCCCAGCCCACGTTCAAATCTTGCCCATGTCCGCAGCTACCATCTCTTCGTATGCCTAATGTGCTTCAGCAGGTAAGCTCAAATCTTTCCATTCCCTCCAATGCCCGGTCACACAACTGAAAAATAAATGGAATAAAGGGAGGTTTCGGTTTGATTCTTTTCGCAGATTTTTTTTCTTTTAATGAAGCCAAAACCCAAAACAAAGCTAGTGAGAGCTGGCTGAGCATTATTGCAAACGGTGCGCTTGAACAGGCATCATCAAAAAAACACTCACGTTTGTGAACTTCTCAAGAAAACCATTTTCCCAGCATAGATCCACTAGCAAAACCAGCCCATGCCAGCTGCATGCTGTACTGAGGCAGCCCCACAGCATGGCATTGCCATTCCCAGTGGCAGCCATAAGCTTTCTGCTGAGCTGGTGTGGGCTGGGGACAGATGCCAGCTGGGCTTGCTCTGTCTGAGCTTTCCCTGACCTGCCTGCAGCATGCGTTGTACTGGGTTTGGCTGTGATGGCCATTTCTCCAGCTGATCAGGTGCTTACGGCCACGACTGCAATGCAGTGATGCAGCGTAGGGAAATGCTGCCATGGTGGAGGTGCGGGTTGCAGCAGAGAAGGACACAGGTGTGGGGGGCAAGAGATGGGCACATGCCAGGCACTGCAGACCCCTTGGCTATGCACAGCTCACCGACGCTCAGGCCCGGCGCTTCTGGCTGTAGGGGTAACAAAGAAACTAGCAAATGTATAGTATTATTGAGAATTTTACATGTAGAAATATTGTAAATTATTATTCTTTCTTTCCTTTTCTGTAACAATTAGATCCTGATGCGACTGTGGAGATCTTGCTTTACAATGTGTGGTGCTGCTGTCAGGCTGCTTTCTTCTGGCTGTGGACCTCAGGAGCTGAATTTCTGAGGAAAGGCAGGTGACAGTCACAGCTCCCTACAAGGTGGTGCCTCTGCACGGTGCTCTGTTTGCTCCTGGTTTGGGTCTTGCTTCCCTCCGAGCACAGGGAGACAGGCACCCGTGCCCACGCAGGGAGAAGGTGCAGCATCCTTCTCCTTCCCACCACCTCATCCCATTTTGAAACTATAATTTGATTCCTCTCCCCACACCTATTTTTGGATTTTCAGCACTGAAATTAGTCTAACTCGTTCAGACGGGAAGTCATTGCTACAGCCCTAGAGAAGGGTACTTGGAAATGAATACCAGTCTTTGATTAAAAGATAGATGTCTAAAACCCTTTTAATAAAACACATCAAAACAGACATACAAAAAAAAGGCCTATCAAAAGAATGCTCTACTACCTTAACAGAAACACTTTTATAACAGTACTGTATAATTTACCAAGGAGTTTCTGCAATGCCAAGGAAATGTTCGAACAAAGCTCTTTAAACAGAAGTAAATAACAAGAAAATGAAATAAATAGAAATCAAAGTTTTACTATGTGAGACACATCTTGAATGTAAACACAACCATCTGGAGTGGTTCACAAAGCCTTCACTCAATAATTTAGAACCCATACAAAAGAAGTGAGATAGATTTGTGTGAAAATGCAAGGAATTGACTAAGGACCAGTCAGACACACATCTTAAACCAGCTCAACTACATCGAGCCTTCACTAAACCCAAACCTTTGCCTAAAGGGGAAACAAGCCCATATAAATGCCTTCTCCATTTCTGCTGCTGGGGGAGCTAGAGACGATGGACATCTTATGGCAAGAGTGTTTCTCTCTCCTCACTCCTCCCTTCTCGACAGAAGGTCCCTGTCACCCTGTGAAAAGCAAGCTGCCTGCTTATTGCCCTCCCAGCTCCCCCCATCTCATTGCCCCTTGGCTCCCTTCTCCCCCATACAAATCCAGTGACCTGAGCTACCCCAAAGAGGCATCGGAACCACCAGCCACTGTAACGCTGATGCTGATGAGTCCACAAGATATTTATCTCCTCTCAGCGTCCTGTTCCCTTCATGTTTAGTTAATTTTGTTTTGAAACAAACATCTCTTCAAATATCTTTCCCACCAGAGAATTAAAATGTGCCGGGCGTGGACTGCTTTCTAAAACTGCTCCCATCAGGTAATTCACAAGTGGTATTTTTAAACCCATCGCCCGCTGAACAACAGACATTACACCCACCCACCCACAGACAGGGTGAGAGGCTATAAGCAGTGAGACATCACACACGCAGATGGCAGATTTGATAGGAGCCTGACCTTCATGCTGTCACAACTAACACATGCTCCTCAGTATTTATTTCTATTTGAGGAAGAGGCAATTGCACAAAGTGGAGGATGCATGCAGCAAAGGAAAAACCAGAGGGAAGAGAGGAACAGTCACCCAGGGCAGAAGATAGGGGCACAATGCCACGAGGGATACCGAAACCCTCCTGTGCCCTGCAAACCCCTGAGAGCAGCTACAGGGCAATGCCCAGCTGCCCTCAGCCAAGTGGAAAAACCCCAAGAGCTGTCATCCTGGAGCTCCCAGCAGCAAGGGAAGCTCCCTGAAATGCTGCCTTGGAGGTAGGGTAAGAGCAGCTCAAGAGCAAGGCAGGGCTTGTTTAGCTATCAAAACCATACTTGGTTTTTGCTGATTGCTGAGCAAGAGGGAGCCAGCATTAGAGCTGATATAAGCCACTTACAGGCTATATGGAGTATTAGCAGCAGTACCAGCACCATGACAGGAGATGTTGATATTCCAGGCTAAGGCCATGCTGTTCCTGAATCAACAATGAACAGATTAAGTGCAATGTTGCACAATTTTTACGTCTCCTTACAGACAATGGCTTTGCTGCTTGTCATAGAATCATAGAATCGTTTAGGTTGGAAAAGACCTTTAAGATCATCAAGTCCAACCATTAACCTAGCACTGCCAAGTCATCACCAAAGATCACAGCATTTATTAAATAAATAGTCTTGACAAACTCCTTTGTGAGTCTTGACATGCTTTTTACATCAACTTCCCCATCACAATGGGGATATGGCTTTTTTCTCCACTTAGATTTGTTTCCTGGTGTTCCCAAACAGCTGCAGAGCCACTTCATGTGGCAGTCGGGTTCAATACTGAATGAAATGGCATCCATCCATAACATGAAACATGTTTGACCCCCTACCCCGAGATTTAAATCCATCTACACAGGCAGTCTTAAGGCAAGTACTCAGTGGAACATCAGCAATGAGGTGGATGAGCCACAACAACATCCGATGCTATTCGGACAGCACTCTCCACTGTGTAACTGTCTGCTCCTGCGTTATGCTTCCTTGAAAGCCTCTAACTGCACTGTGTGTCTGAAATGATTAAGTGAAATAACCACCAACTCTTGAGCCACACTTCGAGATTGCACGACTTGTGCAGCATGAGTGCTTTTGGCAGAATTGCCCTTAAAATACCCACGCTGACCTCAATCTCTGTGTCTCTGTCTCATTATTAAAGCAAATGCGCCCTTGAATAATATGGCAAGACAAAGCACATCTCCCCATCCCGGAACTACAGAAGGGTTCAGGTATAGATAAGATCTTTTCAGTTTACAACCACGTCTACATCTTGCTGGTTTAAGGATTTTTCCTCTTCTTTTTTTCTTCTTTTTAAGAATTTGGTCAACAAAACATTTTGAACAATATAGACCATTAGCTGAGCCTGTCTGGCTGAAAGGCAAAAATAGCCATCCCTCAGTCTGAGCTTTAAAATAGCTCCTCCCCAACGGGAGTCAAATGTTCCCCAGCTGGCAAAGATGTTTATTTCTCTCCCTCTTTTTTAAACATTTAATTTCAGCTTATGCAGGCAATGTGGTCAAACATGACACAGCCCAGCGCAGCAGCTCACAGGAGACAGAATGAGAGTCTCTAATACACTAACTGCATCACGCCTCAAAAGATGAAAGCTTGATTTAGCAGCAGCACATGGGCAGCCTCATCAGAGCCTCGGCCCATTTTGGAGTCAGTTCCCACACATTATAAGTGCAACACATGACCATACATTCAGGTGACAAGAGTCCTGGCTGGCACTTGTTCTCTTCTCAGGCATCATGAAAATCATACACAGAAGTACATTCAGTACAGCATTTAATAAAGATAGATCAAGAAATAAAAGCAGCAATATTTTGAAAAAAGCAATATATGGTTTTGACAAATCGAGATTGCCGAAGGACTGGAAAACACCATGTAATAAAGGAATTATAACGTGCAAGTAGACAGAATTCCTGCTATATGGAATAAAACATCGATGATGGGGGGGTCCTGGACTAGTGCATAAGATAAACTGTGAAACCATGTGGTCTGTATGGCTCTTAACCTGATTTGAGATGCAGTGCTGACCAAGTAACAGGCTAAAAAGAACACATATGAGGACTTTTAACTTAGTCTCTCTGTACTTTTTAGAATGTTTTTAATGATATGCCACACTTTGTTGAGATTTTTAACTGAAAAACCTCTTAGGAGATAGCTCAGTTTCAAAATATTCATCGTCAGCTCATATGCATTTATTAGTATGCTCCATCTTAAGAGATGCTTGTTAATCTTGAAAGGACTGAGGACACTGCTGATCTCTAATTGAGAAAGGCAGCTTCTAGAGTCAAAAAAGCTCTGCTGAAATTTAATTTTTCAGAGTATAAAAATTTCAGTCCAAATGCAGTCCAGGAGCCTCCAGAAGGCATTTGAGTTTTCTTTCTTTTACGGTAAAGTAGAAGGAGAGAGTAATGTAGCAATATTACTTAGTCCAGAGGATGTAATATAGATGTGTATATATACACACATATATAGTATATACACACTATAATTATAAGTGATTTAAGTGATTTATTTTCAGTAGATAAATTTAGAAAGTGAAAATACTTGGGCAAACTTCCCTATCAGAATATCTATCATAAGATACCTAAAGAGCCACAACTGGCCCTACACTGACATATCTAGGTATTATCCTGCCTCCTCAAGAATAACGCACAGAAAACCCCTCACGGCATTCCTTTGGTGCAGCCGAACCGAACTGAGGTTGAACAGAGCTGGTCAGAGGAACTAGCTGCTCCTTTCCCCAGCACTGTCTCCAACCAGTTTTTCTACCTGGCTAACTCTCAAGAAACCTAAACACCCCATGAAATGCCTCTATGGTCCACACCAATCCAAGCAATTATTTCCCATAGGAAAGGACAAGTGGTACTTGCCAACATTTCCAATGGGAACTGCTACAGGCTGTGGTCTTTTGAGAATCTAAAACTATTTATATAGGTATCCTAAATGAAGGCCATTTCACAGGCTCACAAAAGGCTTTGTTAAGAAAGTTATACAGAGACTTCCCTTAATTTCCTGATCAGCTATTAATTAATAACTAACAGGCAACTAGAGATATGTTTAGAGCCCTATCAACAACATCTGGCAGCCTATGATCTGCAACAACCTGGGAAGCCATGGCATGTGCACATCAGCACTGCATGATCAGCCCTGGCTGTAATCAGCCTCAAACTGTTTCATATCTGTTTGTTGTTTTGTGGCTCTTTTTTTCCCCCCTCCACTAAAAAGAGAAAAAGCAGGGACACATAAGCTAGGTACGACATCATGGATACAATAGCCAGTGTACGTGCACAGATCCTTTACTCTAAAAACTCCACTTGAATTCCAATTTGCTTACATTTTTTCATCTCAGGGTAAAGCAAATATGATGGAAAAGTCGATCTTTATTTGTGAATCAGAACTAGCACTGAGGTTAAAACGTATTTTACATTTAAAAAAAAACCCTGTAAATGGAACCCTTGTACCTGGTATGGAAGTGGACGGCTCAACACCACTCTCTTGTGGGCAGAGATCTGAAGGCCTATGGCAGTACCGAGCATGCAGATGTGCAGACAGGTCCAATAAAAACAAATGCCTTTTCAGTCTAACTCCCTCTCCCTCACAGTCAGTCATACCCACAGACCTTTTCTGCCAGGCAATACAATGCAAGACAGCCATATTAATAAATGTAACACAAACTTCTCTGAGATTTTCCTCTTCTTCCTTTGTTTCAAGCGTCCGTTCAGCAGCTCTCACAGTGAGACATGGATAAATCAAATTTTTTCACCTCCCTGTACTCATTTCTCTCCTTTCTTCTGTGTTTAATCTATCTTTATTGTTTGCTGCATATTCTCCCTTTCACTTTCCTCTACGTGTAGCTTTTTTCCTTCCAACAGCCATACTCCTCTTCTCCTCACTGCAGGTTAGACTTACTGAAGACCAGCACATAATATTCACCAGTAAACACTCATTTTGCCTGAAAATACTCTTAAGAAGAACCGCACACGCCCAGTTTTCCCACCCTCCTGCTGGATAATGCACGACTTCACCATAACAGTGTAGGCTGCAATGTAGCTTGTAGGCTTGCAAGTGTAGGCTTAAAGAGCCAAAGACTAAAATGAAACCGGGCATTTCATGTGAGGTACATCAATAATTTCATACTACAGCAGACAACCAAAATGGGACTCACTGATGCTCCAATCACAGTGATACGTTGATGCTTCTCAAGTACACGTTGATAGAAGCTGTCACGTTCACTGCTGTCTAACGGCCACACATGGATCAGGCAATTTGGGGAATATCTGGTCTTAACTAATTAAATACAGAAATAAGAAAGTGTCTCTCCACTGACACAGCTGCTGACATGCGTCCCACATTTTTGTATCCGGCACACAGGCTGCAAGCACAGCACTGAAACACAAATGGAAACCAAAGCAAAGATCAAGCCAGGATAGCAGGACCTCTGGCATAATGCTGGTACTAAATGAATTCATGGCCTTCTATTGTTGAGCCAGAATTGACGCAGCCATATACATCACTAAAAGATCATCTAGCTGTCAAACACCCTAGTGCTCAAGTCCTTCCTCCCAAGTAAAACAGAGGCAGAGATGGGATATAATTATTCTGTTTCCAAATTAAATCATCTAATGAGTCACAACAATAATTTCCAGGTTGCAGGTTTCCAGCACAGCAACTGCTTGGCTTCCCCCTCGCCCCCATACTTTACCACAATCGTAGAGCAGCTCTTTCTGGTGAAAGAACTATTAATCCATCAACGAAAGGGTTTCCAAAAATTATGCTACCTGACATAGTGGGACTGGCTACAGACTTCCTCGTTAGTACTGATGGCTATGAGACAAGCTCAAGCTGCCTGATGACACTCAGAAAAAAAACAGGAATCTTTTCTCGGCCAAAGCATTTTGTCGTCAAAGGCAAAACCAGAAATTTTGATTTAATGAAACATTTTGCAAATATGTAATAGCTTTGATAAAAAATGTATAATCCTTCAACATCCTCAAAAGCAAAACATTACCTCCCCCACCACCCTATAAGTCCCAAGAAAGCTGTTTAAACACAGAAATAGGCAAAGCTTAGAAATAACATACATGTTTTCCAATAATAACCTTCAAACCCCTACGAACTTCAGCTTCAAGTTCCCGCACAGTTCTTCGCAGTCTGGCACATTTTGTGAACTAACAATTTCAAGGCAATGTTAATAGCCATTATCTGAAAATCTTATGAGAAAAAGAGCTAAATACTTAGCTAGCATAAGATTAGCATTGGTCTATTTGTCCTAATTTCTGGGGAGCCACCTGAATATCTTTCTTCTACTAGCAGAGGACCTGTCCGTACCAGGTATATTTAAAAAAATCACAGAAAACCACTTATCTTTGAACCTCCAATAAAGCTAATCTGATAGTACAAAGAGGGATGCTCAGGGCACACAACAAAGTTTTGAATAGATAAAACCAATCATCTTTTAGTAATGCACAACAAAAGAAAAAACAAACGGGAAGTTCTGAAATATCACCTCTCCTTTCAGACGCTGACTGGCTGACAGACCAGCAGAATTTCAACTCCAATAGGCATGAATTAGTTTCCAGGCAAAGAAGCAGAGATAAAAGAGGAAGGGATTTAAAGAATTCTTCATGGGGCTTTGTCAAAGTTTTATTTTCTGCTTGGTCTACAGAGAGAGGGCTCAGCTGTGGTTTCAGCCTCTCTTTTTTTTTTTTTCTTTTAATTTTATTAGCAATAAGCTTCACAGTTGGCCACATAAAACAGTAAATTTTCATACATTTCTCATTGTATCTTGTCTTGTCACCTTCACAATGTCTATTACCTTTTGGGATGAACAAAGTAGAAGCTAGTAAAACTCTAACCTTAAAAACATGCTCTAACCTTAAAAAACCATGTTAAAATATTATCTACAATGACTGAATTGCCAGCATTTGCATTACAGTTCTTACCATTCATACACTTTATTTCATTTTACTTTGACCTCTCTTCCAATCATGTCAGCACAACATGCAAGGTGTCCTCGTTAATGAAACATAATATTGGCAGAATAGGAAATTGGAGGCCTGATCTGTTGACTTTACCACGTCCGCCACTGGAAGTGCCTCTGTTCTTACATTGGTGCATCCGCTCTGCTATTTCTGATCCGAGAACCTCCCAGAAAGTATTCCAGTTCAGGAGGTGCATTTTATGGAATAACAAAATGAGAAGGGGAAAAAAAAAAAAAAGGTTAAACTCATTAATACTGAATCATTACAAACCCAAAAGCCACAAAGCATCTGCTGCAGGCAGGCACCACTTGCAGAAGTTTTCACACTTACACCAGCTTGCTCTGTATCATCGCTATCAAACAGACAGCACAGCCACGGCAACAGCTTCAAAATAGCTAACTCCTAAGAGTTAGCTCCAACTGATCCTATTTTTTTACATTTTTAATTTAGAGCTTCGCTCTTCACGCCTCTATCTTCTTCCTTGTTACAGGCTCACACGCACCATGTACAGTATATTGAAACAACACTGAAAAGTTTAGCAAGGACCAGCATCCTCCGTGTCTTAATTTCCCCCAGGCCCATAATGTGACTGCCCCAGCTGATCCCTTAGTTCAGCTCTTCTGGGGCCAGCCAATGCAGCAGAAACTGACTGCACCCGCACTCTTTGGCTCCCCTCCCCACAAAAGACTAAATATGTCCTTCCCACACAATGGCTGAGCTCCACTGGCCCAGAGCCTGTGAGCACTGAATGGTCTTTCTGATTCAATTAATTCAGCAGAATTACACTGGCCCATTACCCCCCCGCCTCATCCTGTGGATGCCTAGGAGATTGTTTCCTTTAGTTTTACCAAGATCCATAGAGTACCATCTTCCTTCATTGACGCTTACAGCAAAACATACTTTCTGAGAGAGCCCATATCAGACACCAAAATATATCACAGGAAAAGCAGCAAGATTTTGCAAGGCTCAAGGATTTCCAGTTCATCAGTGGCTATCCAAGAAGGAGCACCTCGTCTACTGCTATGGTACTGTTTCTTCTTTATTTTTAATTAAAACCTTAGAATGCCTTGTATCTAACCCCCTGCAAATTATTTTTCACTTGCTGTAAAATAGCTGAAGCTTTCATACAGTATTGTTGTTTGTTTTAAGGATAAATATTTCAGATGTTTATGCCTAGAACAGAAAGCAATGTTCTTTATAAGAGAAAACACTGCATAGTTCTTGTGTTGAGGAAGACGACCTTTATCTTACCCCTGGGACCATTATTTTCCCTGCGATGCTGCAAAACAATAAAGCACTATGCAATGGCCAACAAGAGTCAAGCAAAATGCATGCCTCTTGCAGAAGCATACGATCACCCAGCTGAAAGCCACGGTGCTGGTGATTTCCCAACACTTGTCACAATCTCCTGTAGTATCAGTTCAGGAACCTTAATCCAATTGACAAGGCCACAAAAAGCAGATTCACCCTTCTCTTTTCCCATAACAAAGAGGAGAGAGAGAAACTGTGGCTGGTCTTGGAGAAACCTTTTACAAAGGTGTTGGTAGAACTGGTAAAAACCTGTAGCAAATAGGGCATCTGTGAAGGAAACACACATTCTGGGAGATGACAACACCCACCAATTGATATCAAATATAGAAAATAATTCTGGCTACTAAAGAGGTCTCATTTTGACCCTTCTCAAATTAAATCAAAGCAGCTCTTTTTTGGCTTGAACTGAACTTAAAACTACACAGGGCTCTGTCAAAAACAAAACAAAAAACAAACAAAAAAAAATCCCAAAACAAACCTAAAACCCTATCTCAACAAGCAGAAAATAAAATCAAATTGTAGAAGGGAAGCATAACAGATCAAACAATTACATTAAGTTAATGTGAATGATTTATTTAAAAACACTTTTAATATGTCCTGAAATACTGTTGGTTTGGGGTGTTTTTTGCATTGAGCCATCAAGGACTTATGGCTGATGGCTTTTGCAGCTGTAAAATTGTTAGCATCAGAGTGATCGATTCCCATTAGCAGCTATTTAATGGTACAGAACGAGTGGAATAGTTTAATGCTTTGTTATTTATTTTCTTATTACACTCTCTTCTTTTACTCAGATCAGATCTCTGCCTCAGACTGTGCCTTTTATTTTCATTTGTACACACATGAACCAGTTTATACAGATATATAACATGTATACACACACACACTCAGAAGGGCTTTTGAAACAGACCTAGACATAATAATGTGCTGCACCAGTTGCAGTTGAAGAGTATCGTGTGTACCTCTTGGTTATAGAAAGAACAGACCTTGCGCAGAGAATTCTGTTTCCATACTCGTGAATTTCCCCTTGTACACAAATAATTGTACACAAAACTCCATCCCGTCAGAGTATTAGTGCTGTGATCATCACCTGGCTACAAGGACTACAGCTTTACAGCATTTATCAGTGAGGATGTGGGCATCACCATTTCTTGTTAACAAGCTTGACACAGTACCAAGCAGAGACCTTTTACAATAATTACAAGACATCCAGTTTTAGTGCAGTCCAAAAAGGTTCAATGGAGTGACTTTAAAAAAAATCATATCACGTGGTTTCTCAATGATGCTTTGGGGATATATGAATGAACGCTCAATCTTGAAACTTCTCTATCATTTTAATAATTATGAAAATCATAGTGTGTTAAAACATTTCACCTGACTCAAGGTTTACAAGTTTATTAACCCATCCTCATGAAATGAGCATTCATGCCCATTCTACACAACGAGAAACTGAGTTCCAAAGTTGACCTGTTGTCTTCCAGACTTTTTTTTTCTAAATGCCAGACAACATCCATGCTCATCAGTGATAGCAGGGGATTGGGCAACTTCATCTTCTAGAGTTAGGTTTCACAACAAAAGCCTATGCAGAGTTTTCTGCCAATGCTACAGCAGAAAGTAGGTCAGTCTGCATGATTTCTTTTGTTAAACATGAGGCATTTGTCACCTCCAGCCACAGCCTTTGCAAGTTAATCACTTCTGGGTGGCACTTCAAAAAGCAAGAGAACCTGCTAGGTCCCAGCTGCATGAGGTTGGCTATTTCAGTGGCTGACAACAAAGCTGAATCAGAAACAAAATACAGAGGCAGCAGGAAAGACTAAATATGTCCTCACCTCACAATGGCTGAGCTTCACTGGCCCAGAGCCTGTGAACACTGAAATGGTCTGATTCAATTAATACAGCAGAATTACAGAAGAATTGCACTTGGCATCTCATCTGTTCTTTAAACTCTCTCTAATTTTCGATTAAAGATGCAGACTTCTTGCTATGAGCAATGAGAAACAGAGAACCCTGGTGAAATTCCTGGGTGATTGAGCAGGACTGATGTACAAAATGCATGTCATACAGTATGGCCAAGAAGGACAGGCAAGGCTAGCAGGCATACCAGCTGCCATCACTTCAACTCCTCTTGATAAAAATAATGTCATTGATCAGTATTTCAAGTGACTGCTGACACACTATTAGAATGGCAGCCCTTGTGCTTTCTTCCTGTTAGAGATAAACTCACAAGTAGTCTCTTTGATACCCAAAAGTGCATTTCTTGAGTGTCAGCAAAGATGCCAGCAACTGCAGAACCACGAGGAGTGAAATAACCCCTCAGCAGTAGTCTCCACAACTGAAGGCTGAAGGACACGAGCAGTCATCTCAGCTATAACTTGAACTGTTGAGTTATAACCTTTGGGTTTCCAAACAGAAGACACAAAATCATGAACTTTTAAGTGGCTTTTTTTTAATGCACTTATCTTAAGGATAAACTGCCATTTTACTTGTGATCCATTTTTCCAGCTCTCCTTACTGGAAGGGAAAGTGTTACTGTTGCAAGTTCAGCAAAACAAGTAGATGGATAAGCATTCAATCTTTTAAAACCTACTGATGTATCAGAGGTTTCAGTTACCCAATCATACACTTCTGTAAGTCTGATCACAGGCTGGGACTGACGTTGGCCATGCTCAGCAGGCCCTCAGATGCATCCAGAGATGGCAATGCAGGGCCTGTTGTGCGCAGCCCATACTCAGAGAGGCAATTCCTCTTCATAAAGCAACTCTGCTCAAGTCCTGGCAGAGGCTCTCACAAACTGGACATACTTTGCTGTGCAGCACCTGCAAGATCCTACCTTGGAGCTGTCTGATATGGCCCACTGCATCTGTGTTCAATAAGACTGAGTGCACCAAAGCACCCTTAGCTCCATCTCAGCTCAGCAGCTGTGCACTGTCCTCTGAAAAAGGGTCATGCAGGGGTTGTTTACTCAGAGCTATTATCACATCCACATCAAGAAAAGCAATTTTTTTTTTTTTTTCCCCACTTTAAGCTGAGCTATATGTATCCCGCTGGGAACCCACTGTGATAGAATAAACGACTCAGAGCTTTTGCCTCCCCCAAGTTTCAGGCAAAACATATTCTCCTTTCCAAGCCTGAAAAAGGGGTGGAGGGCCTAGTTAGCATTGCTTTCTCAATACCCCAGGCTCAAGTATTGTTAAATTCCTCATTTCTTGATTAAAAAAAAAAAAACAAACATATTCAAGAAATTTCATATTCATCTTTTGTCTAAGTTTTCCTACAGATTTTCCTGCAGAGTATAGTGACTGCACTTCTCCAAGGGGATGTCTGCTTGCTTTCAAAATAGCTTCTTGTGTAATAGTTTGTTCCTCTATTAATCTTATGTTACAAAAGCTTGTTTTTAGACATCCCGTTCTGTAGGACAAATTTGTAAATTAAAGCAAGAACAAAGTGTCCTCACATTTAGATTTCAGTATAAAAAAGTGAACATCACAGTGCAGATCCTTTCATCCTACGACAATTAGCTAATGCTTAGTATCTTCCATCACCATCATCTTAATTGCCATCTATTACATACAACCCACAAGAGCTTTCTCATCTCTGCACCTGCTCAGGCTGGCTATTCTATTACTTCAGCAAAAAAGACTTTTCCTTTCTAACACTGAAAGACTAAATGAGCAAGTACAAAAATCCCATTGCCATGAGCTACAACGTTTCCAGAAAAAAGGGCTGCAAATCAAGCTGCAAATAAATCCCTTGGCTCCTGCTCCAGCAAACCACCTAAAACCCTCCACGTGGATTATGTGTAACAAGCAAAAAGGTTCTACTGGATTCTGGCAAAAGGTCTTGCCATATTGCACAACCAAGCCCCCAGAGCCTAAGCGAACATGGAGTGACACCAACAGAAACACTCCTTTCACCCCCAGAAGGCAGAAGGGACCACAGTCCATTGTACAATGATTTTTCTTTCTCCCTGTTGAAGTGGCTGTTGTGATTGACTTTGCAGCTTTTGTAACAGTCACCCCACCTCCCCCTACTGCTCTCCCCTCATGAGTACCAACAGCATTGAAAAAAAATCTTTGTGACTATGGCTATTGAACTTGTCTGGCAGTTTCCAGCCACCAATTGCAAACAGCTCCCTGTACTGGCTGCACAATGGGACTGGTATCACAGGAAGGAGACACAGAATTACATGGTTACCTTAGAGCAGTCAGGTACACTGTGATGCACCATCTAAATCCCAAAACTCCTTGCTCTGAAAACAGTGGGAGGAGACACCTATTGCACAGGAACTGGTAGTGCTGCCATATTCAGAAATGGCAGCAATTACCAGAGTTCCTGGTAAAAAACAGGAATTAACACTGGCAATACTTGCACATGCATTACAGTTCCAGAGCATGTTTTGAAATGCTACTTAATGTTTAGGGCAGATTATCCTACTGCAGGAAGTATTAGAAATCCTTGGACTATTGTGACTAGAAAAGATACTCAACTAGACTATGTTCCTATACTCTATTCAAGGTAGTCAGATGTCCCCAATAATTAAAGACTTATGCTTCCTATGGGCCACTGTGGGCTAGTTACTAAGAGAAAAATACAACAGCCCTGGCCTGCCACCTTAACTCAGATTTATTCCAACCACTTTTTCATTATTTGGACAAAGGTGGCAGAGGCAACTTTTACAGTCAGTGATGGAGCCAAATTCAGAAAGTGTAATTATAAATAAAATACAACATGCAGACCTTTTCATTTATAGCTTTCAAACTAGTTTACCAAAACAAATATGACAAATGAGATTTTTAGGAAAAGAAACTCAGTTAAGTGACTTGCCCAGAGCTGTGTTGCTCACCAGGAGCAGAGAGAAACAGAAATCAAGGCTACCTGACTAATTCAAGTACTTCTTTCCTCAGTCACTTGCCAGGCCTTCAAAATCATGGTGTACAGTTTTTACGGCTATACATGAAACTAGATTATGACCCTGTGTTTCTGGCAAGTTGCCTGCATGACCCTCAGTCTAACAAAACTTGTCTTGATCTGAAGTGACTGCCCATACACAGTCCAGTGAGGCATTTTGCATATGCTCATTAATGGCTTTTGTTGCATTCTGTCTTTCCTTCTGAAAACATCTTGAACAACTAACTCTGGATGCCAACGAGATAAAAGATAATTAGATAAGAGATAATTTGGGGACTAACTCAGTTAACTGCAAGAAAAATGGTTTGCATACTAGATATGCCCCACTAATGAAGTATTTCGCTCTTCATTAACTAAAGATATTGACATTAAATAATGTATAAAACAGGGGTCTTACAAAGTGTACGCTTCAGATCTAAGCACAGGGGCAGCCAGGATGCTTTTGCAAGCTTCTACACAAAAAAAAAAAAAAAAAAAAAAAAAAAAATCAATGTAAAGCTCAAAGTCCTTACTTCTTGCTTCACAATTCTGGCTCCTGTAAACATAAGCTGCCCTGGAACTCACCTTTTGGGGTTTTGGATTCCTCCCCCTCCCCAAGAAAAACCATCTGGGTGAACATTTTAAAACCATACATTGAGCCTCATGTGATTGAATACAGTTGACCTAACTGGCTGAAACCACTGTCAGTTTCTTTATATGCCAGGGAGTTCAACCAGCAAAAGACACGATGTTCTTCAACTAAGGACACAGTGATATGTGTTTCATTAGGAAAGGGGGAAGCAATGAAAAAGGACGTATGTTAGGTGGAAAGTGAATGTATTTTAAAGGGCAGGAGGGGGTGAAGACCAAGAAGATGATTTCCAAGGAAGAACAGCCAGTTGAATGAGAGCAGAAAAAGAAGCAGAGTGAAAATCCTGCTGATTCCATAAGAATACAGAAAAAAAGAACAGGGGAAAATTAAAAAGAATAAGAAAGCAACAGTAAAAAAAAAAAAAGAAGGGGAAACAGAAAAAACAATACGACTTGTTTATTTTTGCTTTTCCCAGTGATACAGCTACACCTGTAGAAACTTCCAGTTCATGCGCTCTGAAAAAGTGAGAAAATTTGCTGATAACATCCGAGGTAAAAATGAGTTGCCTTTCACTCACGTGAGGGTATTACCATAGACTGAAGAAATTCCTAATGCATTGCATGTTCTTCCAGCCACCCGTCTCACACACTACTGCGCAGCAGAGTTGGGTTTGTTGCTTCCAAAGCAGGATTGCACCCATCTGTCAAGCAGCCCGGACAGCATTTCTGGGCTTTGAGACCTGCTGAGCAGAACTTCACCACTTGATTCTTCCTACTACAGCCACAAAGGAGAGCAGCCAGGACACACCTTGGCCATAGAGATGCCACACACAGGCATTGTCTCAGAACTAAATAAAAAGGGACATTTTTCACAAAGTAGTATCTCTGAAGAGTGGCTAAAGATTTACAATGCTGAAGTTATCTACATTCATAACTGCCTTTTGGTAACACCACCAGAGTTTGTGAACACAGCATACAGCTTAAGTCCTATAAAAGAACTAAGACCAAAGTGTCCTCTAGATAAGCTGGTCTAACACCTGAGTTTACATACAACTGGACACTGCATGGAAATTTTGTGGGTCTTCAGACTAAGCAAGTTACAGCAGTCACTACATTGTTTCTATTAGACATGTCTAGACCATTATTCCCAAATCCTAACTTTCTTTTCATGTTGCTTGCAGAAAGGAAACCTCCAAACCCTACCACTGTACCATTAACTATTGTCCTCTACGAGATCTGTAAAGCATGAAGGCTGTAGCTCTCTTCATTTGTCTTGTAGGATCAGCTTTTGCTATTCCAGTAAGTCCTCATCACGCTATTATTACTGGGCACTTCATTTCCCATTCTGTGAATACTCTGTGTTATCCCATTGACCTATACAAGATTTTTATTTACATGCAGATATTGAATATGCTTGTCTATTCTAGACCTATCCCTTAAACTACAAACTCGGAACCCATGGACAGAAAACTCCAGAAAAGGTACCCTTCTTGTTCTTTAAACATTAAGAGGCAACCTGTATTATTAATCTCAGATATATAAAACACATTAGCATGTATGTAGTGGTTGGCAAATTGATTTAGGTTAAAAAGATGTAGGCCCCCTCGCTGCAAGAATTAGTATCAAGCATCTCATGCCTCGTGTATTACGTAGCTAGAAACAACAGGACAAAATCTAAAGCTCACAACAGAAGTTTCACTTATTCAAAAAAATTACCTTTAATGAATCCCTACATATAATCGTTACACACATATTCGTACAAACAATAAGCTCCACCGACAGTCGAACTTGTGGTTATCACTGCTTCAGTAAACAAGGAGGATGCTATCCTCAATTTATCACACCAAGTGGTCATATACGGTCTCAAACATGTAAGAATTTTAGCCACCAGTACGTTTAATTATTCACAATACAGAGCATTAGATACAGCTCATCTTGGAAAAGTACACTATGGCTGACAAGCCAGATATACAGCCCTGATGGTAATGAGACAGATGACTTCAGCAGCCCTATGCCATATATGCGTGCTAATGACAGAGCTCATAATTTTGCACCCATAGTTGACCCAAATTAAAATTCCTTTTTATTGCACCATTCTGGTGAGCATTTGTGGTTCAGACACAACAGACCTTGGCTCCAAGCCAATGAATGTTTTGGAACAACTAAATTCAGAGCATGCTCTGTAGTAAGAAATGAAAATCCCAACATTTATGCTAACCTTTTTTTTTAAAAATCATGAATTATATCCCACTCGGTATAGCTTTCCAGATGTATTTCATGTCAGTCTGGATGGTGCTCTGCATTATGAAAATCAAAAAATTAACCTTTCCTAATGAAGTATCCAGCAGAACAAATTATGGTATAAATGCTAGTTTGCAGCCTACAGCTGTCTCCCAGAAACAACTCACAGGAAGACACTTGCATCAAAACAAAACATTGCAATACCTGACGAATCATCAGTTCCAAGTGACTATGCAACATCTATCAAAGGCCAGTTGTCCCCTAAACAGTACCTAATTACAGCTACGTTGACTGAAATTTGCCATCATACTAAGAGGCCCAAGTATCTTCGCAAGCAACTGAGTTCTAAAAGTTTATTTCATCCTGGGGACAAAGGTATAACAAAAAGCAGCAGCTGAAAGCCACATCCAGGCACATCTCTGCATTGAGGTGGTGGCACATAACAAGGCTTCCTGTTAAGACATGAGCCTCGTCTTTCTCAAACTGCTGCTTCAAATACAGGCACCTATAATAGACAATGACCATTTGCCCTTATATTTTCTAACTCTATAGAACTGGAAGCCCTTCACAGAAGACTGCTTTTTGCTTAAACTTAAAGACATACAATATGTTGTACACAGCAGTGCCCAAAAACACACGTAGAAAAACCCTGTTCTTGAAACTTAATTTTCAAATGTTTTAATATCAGCTTGAGATGCTTGGTAACACATAGATCACTTTTTATAAGGTCTTCAAGAAATGTGCACTTAATCTGGAAAAGCTCTTCACTGAATTTCTGTTAGATTTGAGCAAACATACGATCTTTCCCTGGAAAAGTTAGAGCTGGAAATGACATAGTGAATATATTGCCTAGTACTTTTCCTTTGCTAGGAAGCAATGATATATCAGACTCAAACTAGATGAATACGTTGATTATGAAATAATTAAGATGCAGCAGACTCACTCCTCAGGAATTACTACCACGACACCTTGTGAAAGGTGCTCTCTCTCCTCCTGCCCTTCTTTTCCCAGGCCTCCCATTTAACTGTTTAGAAGATGAGTATCACACCCCTCTTCTCTGAGGTAGGTGATGATTACTGCAGCCTACAAGTGTCTGAAGTTACAACACTAAATTACTAATTAAGCATTTTGAGATTTCACAAGATGTCCATATGTATCTCCCTCCTATAAGATTTTAAACAGAGTTGCATAGACTTCTTCAGAAACTCCAGCAATAAAAGAAGGGACAGATAAACAAATTTGCTGAGAAATGGAAACTACATCAGCCGCGAATTTCATGCTCTGGGCTAGCTTAAAAGGAGCATTTACAAAGAAAACAAAAAGGAGGGTCATGCTTTGCAATACAAGGCAAAAATAACATTGCATTGACTTCAAATAAATTCTAAGTTTTTTTGGTTTTTTGTTTTTTTTTTTTTTTAAGACTGAAGATATTCATTCTGAAGCCCTAAAGGAAGAGAACACAGGGTATGTAGACAAGGGTGATTTGCTGCCCAGTCACAAAAACCTAAAACCAGAGGTATCAGTACCACATGCTGAGCACAGGGATGAGCCCCAGACCACTAGAAAACAAGGAAGAACTGGTAGCGAGCATCAAGTGAAAAATAGCCTAAAAAGCATCAATTTCCTTGAGCTGCACAATAAACCAGGTTTGGCTTCTGATAACCTGGACAGTGACTCTGGAAGCAGTGGCAGAGAACAGTCCAGCTCTGAGCATTACCAGTTCAGGAGGCATGAGAAACACAGCAATACAGCCAGTCAACATCTGGGCAATGCAGAAAACCCAGTGGATGCTTTCAGTCTTGATCGTGAGCACAGCACGTGGAAATATAATAAAAATACAGTTGGCCTATCTGAAAAAAACAGTGAAAGTGATGAAGAAGAAGGTGTAGAAGAAGAGGATGAGGAATGGGGTGAAGAAACTGATTACAGAGATATGAAGCACAAAGGCCACCAGACAAACCGAAGTAACCGATACAAAAGACAGCAAAATGAAAACAGTATGCAATCTGATGAAATCCTGAGAGACTCCAGCCAACCAATCCAGGTAACCAAGAGACATGCTGAGAAATTTGACCTAGAGGAAGAAGAGAGGGAAAATAGCCAGAAGCAGCCCTATAAAGAAGAAATCCTCCTCTCTCAAAAAACCCATAACAAAGATCAGGATGACAAATGGCAAAGCCGAGAGAGGAAAGACAATACTCAAGTAAACTATCAGAGTCATCACGACACAGTGGTGAAAAGACAAGATACAGAGGACAGTAATGTTGATGGTCACGACAGTGGTGATGTTGATGGTGAAGAAGATCTCAGCAATACCTGGAAAGAAGCAGCTTATGAAGAAGAGGACAGAATCCAGAGTAATGACCCGGAGAGCACCAGCACTGAGCACGACAGAGAAGGAACCACTGAAGATGACACTGCAATTCGTAGAGAGACTGAGGATTACCAAGATGTCAAGATTAAAGACCTTATTCACTCTGAACAAGAGGATTACGATCATGAGCCACCTGATTCTGACAGCAAGCAACAACTGGAAACAAGTAGCTCTGTTCAGAGCATGAATTCAATGGAAAGGGAAGATAAGGTAAATTCTCTTTAAAATAAAGTTGGAATACTAGGAAAAGGGGAGGGGGGGGGGAAAATCAGTCCCAGATTTAAATTCCTGATGATTGAAAGGCCATTTTGTAGGAAAACAGGTGTAATAATTTATTAAGAGGCAGAAGTCTCATCTCCCCTTTTATTCACTATTCATCTGGTTCATACTGTGTCACTTCACATATAAACATTTAGATGAATTGCACCAGAAAGGAAGTGAGCGCAACTCATGTAACGGCTCCAGCCCCAATGGGCTGTGCACTGAAACATAGAAATAAATATGGATAAATATGGATACACAGATACAAAACCTGATCTCAAGCTGACTAGGAAAGCCTGTTCACTTCTCTCTCCCAAAGATTTTAAATGCTACCATACAAAAGTGAACAATTTGGAAAAGAAAAGGGCTAGAGTCCCAAGAATAAGTACCACCCTAGTGGCTAGGGCTCTTTCACATAAGATGAAGGATGTGGGCTTTCTCCCTTCAGACAAAGGAGGATGTTGCACCCAGAGCTCCCATACCCTCATCAGCCATTAGATAACCAGTGGACTATCTTCAAAAGAAAGAAGCGAGTTTTCCTATGGCTGTTAAATAAGGATCTATAATATTAAAAAAGTGATAGGAGGCATCCATTTGAAAGATGGCAGGCACCCCCCCACAGCATCAAAGAAGGGTCAGAACTGAAGATGTGTCCTTGCCTTCTCCTCCTGCTTTGTGTGTCTGGCTGGGCAGCTCATGGCACTGATGCTTACAGGCACTGTTGAGAGACAGATCACACTCGCTGACCTGGAGGGCCCCAGTGCAAACTAAGACTTGAAGCACCAATTCTGCCAACCTTGAGGCACCACTCTGCTGTATGTCAAGTACTGCAGAACCTCCAGGTGCTCAGGCCTTACTGAGCTCCTGTTTCTCTTTCTCCACCTCCTACTTTTTTTTTTTTTCCCCCCCAAATAACAGAGTGCCTTAATACTATCAGAGGCTTTATGCACTTCTCAGCAGCTTTTTCTGCTGCAAGCAGAGCAATCTGTGCCTCAGTCAGCTCTATATTTGTACTGGAAAAAATTTTGTCCAAGTATTTTTTTCTTCCCAAGACTTACCACAACTTCTTATGTCTCTGTGACTGTACAGGTTAAGACTACAGGCAGTTCCTATGGTGAGTTGGAAAGTGCAAGCAACAGGAGCAAGAAGGCTCGCCTGGGTAAGCCACAAGCAAAGCCATCATGTAATTGCTAACTCTCTGCAGCTGGGGAATCTGCTGGTCTGCATTTCTTTTCTGCCTTTGGCAGCATGCTATTTCACATGACTGAACTGTGCTTGTGCATAATCCTGCATCGCAGTTATGTTCCAAGAGAATCTCTTCCATACACCCTTGGATTTACTCATTTGTTTGTGAAAAACATTTGTAGACAGTGCACAAATTTTTGTGTCAGTTATACAGGAATGGGAATTACCTTGCATTGAAACCTTCCAGTTTCAGAACAGTAACTTGGGATACGTTTCACCAAAGGAAGCTGGAAGTGAATGTCAGCTCTTATAGAAGGAAGATCTTTTCCTAAGAAATTTATTTCCCCATTCAACTAAAACATGAGACGGATAGAAGTCTCACAAAAATCCTCATTTAAAGTTTGGCTTGCTTTATTCAAGACAAGATCCAACTGCATTTTAACAAACTTACAAAAAGCACTTGACTTCTTGGTGAATATTGGGCTGTATTTTGCTTTGACTGTCTGTAGTACCTGACAGAAATACTTGGCTTCAACCCATCCCCTCTAACAGTCCCTCCGTCTTGCTATGATCACTAGACCCATGTAGGAACTTCCACTGCAAAAGGGGTAAAGTCTGCCATGCAGACAAACAAGGGAAACCCAGCTGTATTTGCCAAGACCCTGCTGCTTGCCCTTCCACCAAAGACTATGAGCATGTAAGTATTTCATTCAGTGCACAGCATGGGGGAAGGTCAACTAAAATGTTTACAAGATAACACATTCCCCTGCTGTTATTTAGAATAATTCTACCCTAAAAAGCATCCAGGTGGGTTTGGGTGATTCCAGTAGTTGTAAAAGTAAGTATAAAATACCCAAACTCACTGACTATAGCTTGAGAATAATATGAACACATGTGGCTACATAGTACCTAAAGTGATTTACTTCATTTAGCCTCTCAGGGATCATAGTTTTTCCCTGTCACTAAAAGTTCTATTTATCATTTTGATGTTTTAGAGCATATACTGAATACTAGTACGCATCTAGTGTAATAATCCTGTACCATCTCAGAAACTATATTACTCAAGTTTACAAAAATAAATTAAAGTGTCTCAAAACTGTGTGTATAAGTACAGTCAAGTAATCCTTGTATAGGCATATAACTACAGTTTTTAATACTTCTGATCACATGTATTCCCTGGGGGTATTCACAACTGCTACAGCATATGTTCCAACATTTTAATTATTGTAATGCCTATATGAGTGACCAGAATTTTTCTCAACACAGTGGTGGTGGGGGTGGGTGGTTTTGTTTTTTACTCCTCCTCTAGGTTTGTGGTACAGATAATAAGACTTATGATGGCACATGTCAACTCTTTGGCACCAAATGTCAACTTGAAGGGACAAAAATGGGACGCCAGCTGCATCTAGACTATATGGGCTCCTGCAAATGTAAGGCTTGTTTCGCTATGAAGAATTCACCTAAGTATAAAGAGCCAGTAGCCTTAACCACCAGCTAGCCCTTAAGTTATCTGCTTTCTAACTGAGCTCTCCCTCTTCTGCATCAAATTATCTGCTAATTAAGACCTTCAAATCCTAAACATGTCTAAAATGTCACTTTTTCTATAATTAAGGGCATTAAGCATCTGAATCCTAGAGACATCCCTCCTGTGCTTACACCAATTTGTTGTCAACTGTCTTCCCCCTGCAATGTCTTACATGCTCCCATTGCTATAGCATCTGAAGGTTTTTTTAATACCTTGACCATAAAAACAGTATTTACAGCCAGTTAATAAATGAAAATGTCAAGTTAAAAAAAAAACAAAAACAAAAAACTACTTAGATGCCAAATGCAGAAGTCAGGATCTAAAAGACAGAACTGATTTCCCATCTCTTTAATTGCTGCATACCCTGGGAGGAAAGTGCACTCTCAGCCAGAATATTCCTTTGCTGTCGAGAACTCTGCTTTCATGCAGCTGAGTGATAACAGTTTCACTGCACAGCTCTGCTCAGATATATAAAGGTTGTAGCTTGCACAACTGGTTAAGCATGTGCACCAAAGAATTGTAAATTTATAATCGAACCCATTAGTTGCATTCCCAATTTTATGTATTAACAGCTCCATTGATTTTAAGGTTAACTGGAAGTTTGCTAGTGAGAATCAAACTTAACTTGGCTCAGAAATGCTTGAATGGGGACTTAACAGATCACTTGTTAACAAAAGCTTTCCTGTTTGGCACAGACATCCCCCACTGTACTGATTATGAAGTGGATCAGTTCCCCCTCCGGATGCGAGACTGGCTCAAAAACATCCTTATGCAATATTATGAACGTGACCTGGAGACTTCTGGATTTCTAACTGAAAAGCAAAGGAGTAAGGTCAGCAACCCTTTTCAAATAAGACCATGCAGTTACATTGTTAGAGCTGGACTAACCACGTGAAAAAGAGTTGTTCACATCTTACAAGTTCTCCCATTTCCTATAAGCATTCCCTTTCTGGTTATGGCAATTTAGACTCATTTAGATTCTCAAGTTGCAAAATACACTTACATGTCCCCTCGCACTCATTTAAGCTGAGACACATTTCTGCTATGAATGTTCCTTTTGTCCAAGCAAATGAAAGCCAAGTGTATTACTTTGAAGTCAATGTCTACAGACAAGAGGCAGGAAAGTCAGAATTAGCACACATCTAGATAAACATCATTCACTTGAGAAGATACGAAGCAGCTTCTGTTCAGGGAAGCGCTTTGTGACAAACCTCTTGGAAAGATCTGCTAATATTTATATAAGGATGACCCAATTCATGCAGTCAATGCCATTTTCCAAAGGACTTGAGGAAACTAAGCAGCCAGAGCATAAGATGGAAGGTCTGGGGATGGATAACTAATTAAAAGACAGACTAAGAGAGAACAGCCAGCCAAGAGCTCACCTGTGGAGTCCCATGAGTTGAAAGGACTTGTGCCATCCAGCTTTCATTAAGTGACCTGGAAGAGGAAGGTAGGTGACAGTCTGCTGAAAATACGCAGGTATGCAAAGGAAGGACGGAAGGACTTGGACTCACCATGAAGAAAACTGCTCAAAGACCTCATGAGACTGAGCGACTGGGCAGTCACACAGCAGGATTTGAGACAGAATTACAATAGAGAGTTTAGGGGATCCTCACGGGGGCAGAGGATCCCTACCTTGGACCAACCAAAAGGAGCTCCTCTTCTGTTCTTGAGACACACCTTGTACTTGGCCATCAATACAAAAGCACCTGAAAATGGACTCAACAGTTAAGGGTAGCGTTGCACTTTTTAATCCAGCCACATACAGTCCATCTATACCATGACATTCAAGGGCTATAAAATTACACAAGTCTGACAGTTTTAAGAGAAAATTGCTGCTTTTTACCATCCAGTAGACTTGCAGCATCACACTACATTGGCTTAAAATGGAGTAAGCATCTATTACCATTGGGCCTTTTTAGAGACGGATTTATGTCAAGTGAATTGGTGACAGTAGTTTGTTTTTGAAGATACAGATACCGTAACTGCCTAAAAAGCTATAACTGTTAGAAAACAGTTTAACTTAAACCAAGGCCTGGGCTGCTCTAACTCTGGAGTAGGAGGTACATGTAGTAGGTCACAGCAGGTTTATACGAAATATGTTTGAGCAACACCAAAGACTTACACAGTTACCAAGAGGGACATTGACCTACCCAGAACATCTCATACTAAATAAGATGATTTTTGAGATGGCTTATTTCACACCAAAAGCTGAGTTACTTGCCTCAAGACAGAAGATCAACAATGTGATAAAATTGGTTTCATCTCCTACCAACCTGAGCCTACTGCCCTGCTTAGCCGAGTCTGAAAATTAGGCCACAGGAATTTCACTTCCTTTCTAGTTACTATCAAAGTTGACATCAACAGCAACAAAAATAATCTGAACTACTTAAGGCAAGCTTTTCATGCTGTGTATGGTCACAAACACTAAAACCCATTTCCCCAGTGGTTATTTTATCAAGTTTGATTTCTCCAAACCACCTTCTTGCTGGATAGTTGTCTTCAGGACAGATCTTCACCCCTAAATAAAAAATACCAATTTCTCTATTGTGTTCAGGTCAAAAAAATCTACCAGAATGACAGGCGCCTCGTGGCTGGCGACCATGCAGTTGATTTGCTCCTGCACGACTTTGAGAAAAATTATCATATGTATGTGTATCCTGTGCACTGGCAGTTTCATCAGCTTGATCAGCACCCTGTTGACAGGTAAAAAAATAATCTTTGCAGGTTCAGTGTTAAGGAAGAAGCCGCTACCCGAGCATTCATTCACACACCATTCAAGGAGTCGCGCACACACCACTTGAGACCAGAGTCCCTTCGCAGAGGGTGACTCCAGTGAGCCAACAGGTGCCCCTTTCAACTCCTTGCTCACACACACACTCTCACTCTCAGGTGCTTTCCTCTTCCTTCAGGTTTCACCCTAGGTTTCCTGGAGCAGTCTCTCAGGTATCGAATCTTATATATAAAAAAAATAATTTATTCAGATGGTACAGCAGAAAAACAGCTCAAGTTGGGTGCCTCTGGAGAGAGACACTGGACAAAAATTCTCTGGGCAATCATACCCTTACACTCTATCCACCTGCCCCTCACACACTCTTCACGTGCCTTTTTGGTCCAATGGTGATTTCTGGTCTGGGGCCTTCTAACACCTTATTGGATTATTTCTCTGTCTCCAGGCAGGCCGTTAACTGTTATTATCTTGTCAAGTTGCAGCTTCTGCTGACAGCTGAGGCCTCCTTGTTTTCTGGTTTGTGCTTCTTGTGCACTTGCTCGCCGGCAGAGTATGGGAAACAGAAAAGTCCTAGACTTAGTAAACACTACTTCGCAACAACTAAAACATCAGTGTGTTATCAACATTATTCTTTGCTAAATCCAAAACACAGCACTGTACCAGCTACTAGAAAGAAAATTAACTCTATCCCAGTCGAAAGCATGTCTAGTTAAGAGTCCACAGCTTGCGGCCTAAGGCTTCAGCAAATTTAGCTACTAATGCTAAGCAAGGCTATTAATCCTAACAATTCTTAACATCAGTTCCAATTTGCTGTTTAAGCTCAGCTGTTTCACTTTTCAAAACCACCAAAGGATTCGCTTCATACAGGACCAGTCCCTCTGCTGACAGAAGCCAGCATCCCCCTCTTTCTAAGGAGGCATTCATCTCTAACAGAACTTCTCTCATTTTTTTGCTGGAGCCATGTCTTAGGTCAGAACCTGCTATCCTCTTGCCTTTCCTAATCATCATGTATTACACCTCAAGCTTTACAGTGACTTAATAGCTACTAATGCCCGGATCCTGGAAGAAAACAAGGCTCATAAGATCCTGTTATTACTGAAGCTAAGAGCAACATGCTAAATACAAAGGGCAGAGGCCTGTCAGCAATAATTCACTAGTGAGGTACTCAGAGTTTTCAACTAATACTATAGAGGTCACGCAGTTTAAGCAGCAGATACAGTAAGACAGCACCAGTGTCACAGTTCAGAGAAAGCCCCCAGCTTCTGAGAACTTGACTCAGATTTCAGGCTTTTGGTCATGTCAGTCGGTGGTGGGATCCATGTTTCAAGGATGCAGGCCCTTTATACCTCATGCTGATCACACCTACTGTCTTAGAACATAGCTAAGCACTTTGCAAGCTTGATCTTCTGAAGATTAACGGCAAAATTCCACAACTGATGAGCTGTGTGCAAGTCACAGTAATACTTGTTCTAGAAAAAAATGTTAGTGAACAAATAGCAGTTAAAACATTTTAGTTTATCAGGTATTATACAGCATCGTAATGACCTGGGACAGATTCACTGCAGAAGCACCACAACAGAATCCACCAGGGCACTCTGTCAAAGCCACTGTTGTCAACTTCTAGCAGCTTAGATCATCTTTGATGATCCTGATGATTTATTAATGAAATACAGCTCTACATACCTGCTCTTTCTTTCAGATTATTAACACACTCTGAGCTCGCACCTTTGAGAGCCTCCCTTGTTCCCATGGAACACTGCATAACCCGTTTCTTCCACGAGTGTGATGGAGACCAAGACAAATTCATTGCTTTGAAGGAATGGTGCCACTGCTTTGGGATTAAGGAAGGTAAATGTAAAAGAACAGGCAGATGTACAGGACAAAATGTTCCTATCAATACTAGGCATGTTCTCAGACCACAACATATGGGAAAGAGATTGTAGCCAGAAGACTCATTGCTACTGTGCACGAAGGCAAATGGAACAGTAATAAGAAGACTGCAAAAGGTGCAAGGTTATGAATCGTTTTATAGAGATAGGAAAATGTCATCTTTTCCATGGGGAAAAATTTGGGAGGTAGTTTGTACTAAACATCAAATCATTCCTGTGTGGTGTCTGAACCTGTATGTTCTGCATGTCTGTTTCTCAAGAAATACTCTATTTTACCCTTCAGTGTCAAAGGAAAGGCAAAGCAAACTTGTACTTTTAAATGACTGCTCAAAGCATATTGATTGAAAACGCATTTAGAGATCTCAAGCCAAGTAGCGAAAACAACCAAGATCTCTCGCTGAGATCACCTCTAGGTTACTATGTACAACACAAACGCTGCCATCACACTGTAGCTGCAGGCCAAACAGTCTATTTTACCTAATCTGTCAAGTGCAACACGTGCTCAGATGGTGCCCACCAGACTGCATGCATCAGGAGGCTTAGGCAGAGGCAGGGACAGCTTCTGAATCCTAAATGGGCTAGACATATGCTTGCTTCAGCTCAATTCACATCGAGACTTCTCTAGGAAAGTGAAAAGCTAAGTACTACTGTGCTGGTGATGTCTCTACAATTAGGCAGCAACTGAACAAAAGCTGTCATGATAGCAATTTGAGATTTACATGACTACATTCAACCTAAGGCGTTCTTTCACAATCTGCCTTCTACTGATCTAGCCCTGAGTGACAGCTGAACAATACTGCCAGTCATTAAGAAAGCGTAGCAGTAGCACATGTTAATCCTAGAACGGTTATGTGAAGGCATTTGGCTAAACATGCAGACTGAAGAAATGCATTCAAAATCCTACTAGCAAATCCCTCACTTTAAGTGGAGGCTGATTCTGGTCAGAGGTCAGGCATGCAGAGCCTTCACTCTTCGCAGAATTTTTCCAGCTCTTCTGATGACAATTTACCAGTCACAAACCATGTGTATAATGATAACTCCTTGCAGCTTACTTCTACACATGTACTGCTGCCAATGATTGTTCATCCAAAGAGGGGTTTACGGTCAGCCATTTGTGAAGAGGAGCATGGAAGGGATTCTTGGCTCACAAACTGATCAAGGAGACCCAATACTAAAACCAAAAAAGCACCTATCAAGAAGAATCTAAATAAATGGCTCCTGAACATGGTAGCACCAATCATACTTGGTTTTTGTTAGGGATAGCATTCCCCTACATGAGCCCTCTGAAACTTTAGTGTACAACTTTCTTGATAGTGATACACCATAAAAATGTCTCGTTGGCATCAACTAGTAAAAACATTTCCTTCTTCTTTGTTGCAGAAGACATAAATGAAAATCTCCTGTTCTGAGCCTGGCTGAACAGAATCCCAGTGCTGCACTAAAACTGGTGAAATAGGTGAATCCTGTTTATTTCTATAATTAACATCTTCATAGTTTTCAAGACAGAGGTGGCATAAGATTCACTGCATTCTTATCAAATAACACAAGTGCAGAAAAGCTCTACATCCATTAAGAGCAGAAAAATTCAACTACTCCAAGTGGTTCACAGCTAAACCACCACTGTTTTCCCCTGCATGTATCCATGATCTCTCTGAACCGATAAACAGTACTAACCTGATGATTGAGCTGTCCACAAAACTCTTCAGTAGAATTATAGGCTGTGGATTTTACCATACATTGAAGAAAATTACCTTGAAATAGGACTTGTTTCATTTATTTACTCTATTGTCAGTTTAACATTCTGCATAGAAGCCTCAAAATAAAAGTCTACCTAGATATATGGGTTTTGTCAGAACTTTGTCAAAGAAAAGGTATCAAGGCAACGGTTCAATGGAAATTTCATTTTAGATTTAAGGGAGGGGAAGAAACTAGAGTGTAGATCATATACACCAGTCCTTAAACCATAATTCTTAAAATACATGGAAAAATCAGCGCTTTTCAGATACTTCTTCCCCCACCTCTTGAAATGCAACAGTAATAGTACCAACGCCACACAGCAGAAATCCTGATGACAAACTATGTAATGAACTAACTGTAGGAGCATGGTGAGTGTGGATGCATGTCAAATGACTGATTAGCAACAGGTCCAGCATCACAAGGAGCAGAGGATATCACAGCTCCAACATCTCCTTATTCTCCTTAGCAGGCACATTCTTCCTTCCACAGAAGCACCAACTACTGCTACCATTTTTCCTGAGAAAGAAATTCTAACTATTTCTTTCACCATCTCCCAACTTTTGCTGTCTTTTACTGAAGACAGGTACAATTTAGGCATAAAAAACTGGACAGAATGAGATTATGTGATTTTAAGCCAAGCACTTCACCAAAAACACTCCAGGCATGCTCTGCTGTAAACAAATGCTATTCCTACAAAGGAAAATCAGAAAACACCTTTCACCTGAACCATGTCACCTTTCCAATGAAAAGAAAATGTGATTCAGAAATGCTGTTTTGGTAGCTCAAACAGTGGAATTCCACCTGCCCCTCGCTAATTTGCTCTTGAAACAGCAAGGGCTGCTAATCCTAGTCCAACTCCAGCCTGAGGCCCTGGGAGACAATGAATCAAACTACGATTATTTTCAACACAGGAACTTCTTGCACAAAAGATTACTTCCCACCAAAACCAGTTTCACTGACAGTTTCTCCCATAAGCCTGACTTGTCACCCACTTCACATTCTGTAACATCACACAGCACTGTAAATAAATCACCCTGGACTGCATGTACAAAAGCATACTTTCGGTGCTAATTCCTTTTGAAAAAGATCCTTTCTCTGGGACTTCAAATGTCTCAGAGAAAGAGTAATTTTGACAGCATTTTTTCCACCTGACTGCAGCCTATTGCTTATTTGCTCTTTCTACAGCCATGAGTCAGCCACCTTAAAACAATCAAATATAGTTCTCACAAGGACAACTCACAAGGGACCGACCTATTCTCCATTGAGGTCAATACCATTGCTCCACTCAAACCAAGTACTAGAAAAAGATACAATGAAATTGAATTTATGGGGGCAAACAGGGAAGATTTTCCTTTAAACAGTCCAAGTTCTTTAGGGCAAACAACGACCATCACCAAGATGATTACAGCTGTGGATATATGAAGCACCTAATGTATTAAGGAGCAGATCAGCATCCCACCTGTTTTGAAATTCTCAGGGATGCTGCCACTTCCACTTTTCCACTGCAAGACCCAGAAAAGGAACATTTGCTAATGTATGCATAGATAGATGCTATAGTCGTAGTACAAGAAAAATTTTCACCTGAGCTCTTGTACTCCACAAGGGAGCAAGCACCACCAATATTTAATCTACAAATTAAAAGAACATGAAGAGTAAGGATGATAAATGAAAGCTAGTTTCCCCATCAGTACTTTAACTGTATTGTTACTATTCTAGGTTAACTCATCAATATTTTAATCTTTATTATTTCTTCATTTTGTGAAGTAGATAAAGTTAGTGATAATTTTATTGACCTTCTGTAGACTTGATTGTTTCCATTTAGTTTTAATGAACCCAAATTAAACACGTTTAGTCCTAAGTATTTTCCCTCTCTACAAAGGAGAATCAACAGTGAAATCACACTCCTACCAAGACTCAGGCACCCTTTGAGACACACACACAAACACATATCACATACATATGCACACAGAGAGAGCACACTCACAAATGCACTCACTGCTCACACTTAAACCCTGGCATAATCTTATCCACACTATAACCACCTGCATGCAGCGAAGAGGACTAAAATTATCTGACCTACTGACTTTCCCTCTATTTCAGCTAAAACAGCAGGTCAATGTTAAGCGAGAAGAAAAGTAGATGGGGATAGATGTTTTTAGACAGGTCCATTAAGGCATATCAAAGTCCAGGATGCAGCCATACCTTCCAACCCTAACAGAAGACTGACAACACATGGGATTTTCCAGGAGAAACATCAGCCTGCACTTCCTCTCTCCTCTTATTCTAAGCCAAAGCACCCACTGCTACAGACATAACACCTGACCAGACAATCCTTCCCTCTGATCCAGGACAGCCACTGCTAAGTCCTCTGTAGATCTAGTCTGTCCTCAGGACCTAGAACTGTACGAGTCAGGGCAAGCATCCTCATCAGCTACATGCACTAATCCTCGTGACAATAAATTCAACAGAAATGGACTGCTCTCATCCATTTAGGTCTCACCTGCTATAAGGCAGGATATTCAGCTCTCAAGGCAAGCATAAGCTCTTGCTCCATTAAATGTGGCTTCGAGTCACTGCAAGTACAGCTTTCAAGACAACAAAAATAGGCTTAAAAACAGAAAAAAGTTGAGCTATATTTTGTTAGTTTAGGCTTAAGAACAGACAGAACATCATAAATACTATTTGTGGTGTTTATGCAACACCACCTCTGTCCAATTTCCACCAACTGGTACCAAACAGCAGTTAACTCACAAAACCTTTCCTCCAAAATTTAGTGAAATTCCTCAGTTTGTGGGTTCCTTCTGTGCGAAGAGGTGCAAGAGTCTGATCCAACATTAACAAACCAGAAGGATATACCTGCCAAAGGCAAGCTGGCTTACCTCTTTTCACTGACTTGGTGTCAAGAACCGATAAGGTTCCACCGGAGGGGGGTCACCAGCTATGATCGATCAGATCTCAGCCCTCCTCGGTCAGCCCCGCCCAGCTGACACGGGTCAGAGCCCCCTAAAAACTCCATGGTCATCCCCCACCCGCCTGCAGGTCAGAGCCCCCTAAAAACTCCACAGTCAGCCCCACCCGTATGGGTTAGAGCCCCCTAAAAATAATTCCCCCCCCTTTCCCTCCCAGTGCACTCGGGAGCAGCAAAGGATTCCCCTCCCCTATGAAAGGGTTCTTAGTGATCCTTGAGACGAAGATAAAGCACAAACGAGGCATGGTACTGATTCACAGTGGGCTACGTTTACTTGAAGAATGATAAGTGGTTAACGATATTTTGTGAAAGACAATGAAAGACACGGAAAAGAAACCAAGAGACAGAAGGAAAAATAGGCTGAGATTACGGACAGGATAGCAAGGATAGGACAGTCACCACCCAGGATCCAGCGGCATCCCACAGGTCCTCTGTTTGTCTTTGGTGTTCAGTCTTCTGGTGGTTGGTGGTGGTCTGGCCCCGAGTGTCGGGGCTGGTCTTCCTTTATACCATGTAGGCAAGGGAGTGGGTTTCGTCATCATGGTGGCTATAGTTTTGCATATGCACATATGCTCATGCTCTATTTACATACCTTAGGCCTCACTTATCACTCGGAGTAAACAGTATATTCTTGGTGGGCTGCTTGCTCAGCCCAGACAATGGTCAGTGACTGATAAGCAGAAGCGTGGTGTGCTGCATCAACAAGCTTGTGGATTCCACAGTTCCAGCGTCTTACCAGTCAAACCAGCACCACAAGCAAACTTTGAGACCATCACTTTACATTTCAGTCTCTCACACTTGGCCATCTGAATCACCTTTTCAAGGAGATAATCTCCTCACCAGTGCTGTACTGATACCAGATGTGTTTGCATTAAGTCTAATTTTCAGTCCTCCTGCAGGGCCACATGGAAGACTCCAAAAAGAAGGAAATACCTCACCTGTGGATTCTGTAAACTCGAAAGCAATTAAATGTGAAAACTAATCTCTCAAAATAGAAAAATCACTGAAAAGACATGTTAAGTGAAATGACTCGGAAAAGAAAATTCGCTTTATTATGTAGCACTTAATTTAAGTCATTATTCAGGTTATCATCCTACAAGTGTCACATCCCTTAAGGGTTCATACTCCTGACAAGAAATCAGTGCAAAAATACAGAGCTAAAGTGAACAGCCTCTGAACTACAACCAGTCAGAATCCCAGGGCTGTCACGCAAATCTGCAGCTATTAAACAGCTGCAAATAACGAAGACAAGAAAGCAAAAGAAGGTAACTGCTCCACATTCACCTCATTTCACACTAGCTGAGAAATCAAAAGAAGCAGTCCAAAGTCTCTGAAAAAGCCTCTATTTATCACTGCCAAGTGTTTTTGCCAGCTGAATTTCACAGAATTTCCACTGAATTTCCACTGAAAAGGACAATGTCATCTGTTTCAAAGCTGGAAAATGTATTCTCCCCTTGGTGTCCGTTGGTTCCTCATTTACATCACTCACAGCACTCAGGACCAGGATCCTCACTCCAGTGGGCTCCCCGTTTCTCAGTCACAAGCTTAATGAAGTAGCTATGACTTGCATACAGCTTCAGCTTCTCACTGATGTCAACCCACTTCACTCTTCCAGCATCATCACCTGCTTCCAGAGGCAAATTATCCATTGTCTCACCTGTTCACAAAACAAGAGTTAGGACATAATATTGCACCTTCTTTCCTGCTTTTCTTCTCACATCTGATCAGTTCCACCCTTCCACATGGCTCCTTCACAGGCAACAACCTTCATCTGCCTCTCTGAGAGAAACCAATTAAGTTGCTCACTGATTCTATGCCAGAAATCTTTTTCGTACTTGCACTATTTGAAGGCAAATCTCGGGGCCAGAGGTGGTGTTAACTCCTTGTCACCACACCTAGGCTACCATCAGCAGCATGACAAGTTACTAGAAATTATGACATCATGTACTTGCTACCACAAGTTTTGCCAATCCCTCTGCCTTGATTTTTGTTTGCTTGGCTAACATTTGACTGCTTCCTTTCTCAGGCACTATTCTACAGGACAAACTGAATTCTGAAACTTACATATGCTTATGGAAAGCCAGAATAATTAAAATTTTACTAAAGGCCCCAAAATCAAAAATAGTATTTAAGGAGGGATGCAGAAAGGCTTCTGAATTGCTCTACAAAACTCTGTTTCCAAAGAGAGCCCCAGGACTTCACAGACAACCACCAAAGAAATGCTTTTAAAAGTATTACAAAATCTCTGTTGGAAACAAAGACCAAAGGAACAGTATCTTCACTGTTTCTGGGGGCTGATAAATCAAGGACCAGTGGCATGTGAAACCTCACCACTGGTATCTACTGCCCAAAACACAGTGGAAATGTCACTATATGAAGGCTCAGACTTGAACAAGTCAGAGACACCTACTAGACTGATTTATCTTAAAAGGTGAGAGATGAGAATCCAAGATAACAGCCCAATCTAGGAAGTAGCAATGTATGCCCATTTCTACTGATTTACAGAAGTAAAATAAGGTCCAACAATTACTCTGGCAAAGTGACTGAGATAAAAGATCTCCAAGCAATCACAACACCAAAGCGATAAATGCAGTAAAAATCTGGCAGTGGCCAGAGCCAATGCTCCTGAAGCACACACTAGCTACTAAAGGAAAAATAACAAAAGAAACAGACTATCTTTCCACCCCAGACTTGTTAAAAAGGGAAATTAAACCAACTCAAGATAAATACAGTGACAAGAAGGAACTCTTGTCCAGTGTTCAATCTCCACACAAAGGCACATGCTCCATAGCTTAGAATTAGCTAACAAATGAAGAAATAATTTCCATGCAAAGTCCGTATGTCCCTTATTTCAAGACAGACAAACCAAAGGGGAACGACAACTACCTGTCATGGCTGAACACCTTAGGAGACAAGAGACCTTCATACCCATTGGTTTTAGTCCAATATTTTATACCTGACTTTCATGGTCTCCCAATTTCATTGCCAATCTCAGCCCAACATACATCCCAGTTTCAAACCAACATATAAAGTAAAAGGCAACTAAGAGCGCCTGTGGAGATACCCACCAGTTTCATCATGATAGTTCACAGCCTCCGTCTCTATCCAGGCATTATCAGTGTTACGAGGGTCATCCACATATCCTCTGTACACCTGAGGCCCCAAATAAACCAAAACAAACTCAGTGTCACAACAAACAAGGTGGAATCAATAAGATTTTTTTCTTTCCCTTCAATACATTTGCCCTTAGAGTTTTCAATAGTCCTTTCCATTTCCTACACCATGACAACCCGAATATCACAGATTATTTTCATTTCAGCTATACTTTTTCAAGTTCCATACAGCTGCTAGTTACATGCATAAGAAACACAGAGCTCACCACAAAGTGTTCCTGGCTGAACAGCTTGTGGAGCTGCTTCTCCAATTCCGCTTTCTCCTCAGGTGATTTCTGCAAGGCGTTCAAGGCCTCCTCCTCAAATTCTCGCTTCAGGGTAGCACTAATCTTCTCCCCTGGGTCCACCATCCCCTTAGAGGAGGGAAAAAAAAAAGGTGACTATCCCTCAGATTCCACTTGTTTTTACTTCCCTTTCACTGGCTCTTAGCATATTACATCCAACTGCATCATACTCTGGACATGGGAGGAAATCTACACTCAGTCGTAAAGAGCGAGCACACACATCCTTCAAAACCCACAACAGATTAAATTGTGCCTGCATTAAGCAAAAGATATGGTCAGTATTAAATACAAATACTGCCTTGCAATGCAGAAACAGCAGAAGGCATACCAGCTGATGCTTGGGCAAAGCTAGTTTAAGGAGCATTTCTCCTCACCTCTGCAACATGAGGTCGTTCATCAAAAACCACGCTTTTATCACATGCATGCCAGCTACTGCCTTGCGGCCTTACCAGCAGAGAAAGGTCTACTGTCTCCGGAGCTTTGCTCTTACCCCTGGAATGGCCCACTCCCCACAGTCCCTCCTCTTGATAGCTACAAACTGTAAGATGTTTTTGCCAGTAACTGGATGAGTAATTTTATTGCCACTTGTGTCCCTCTTCCACCTGCAGCAAACGACAAACAAGAACATGCTTTGCTGCTTCACACATGAGGGCCTGGGAGTGAAACAGCAAGGTGCCTGTGCTGTCACTTGTGCCGAGGCAAACAAAGCATAGAGAGAACAGTCACGGGGGGGGACCAACGGATGCTGTCTGGCAAGACCGCAACCAAGGGCAAAACACTGAGTTTTTTGCACACCTCTACCATGTTTGCCTCAGCCAAAGGGGCAGAAACTGCCCAAGAGCCACATTTCAGTCACCACGCTGATAGCAGCAGCTCCTTTGAGAGCAACATCCAGCACATCCTATCAGCTGCAATGCTCACCGAGCTGCACTTGTGCCTATCCATAACGACAGCATAAGTATGCCTTCTGCTAGAACAGAACATACATACAGGCTGTAACACCTCTGAACTGCTCACCCAGTACAAGGCCATGAACACCCACCATTGCCTTCAGTGAAGAATTAAGAAGAACTACCAATAAAGCAAAAAGCTATCTAAACAAAGACAAAATAAAACTAGCATTTCTTTTACTTTCAAGGAAACAACTCAATAGCATTTTAATGAATTAGGGCAATTTTCATAATGGTTCTATCTTCAGCATGGCACTTCCTAGCTTGCACTTTCGTTAACTATGCAATCTTTTCTGAATGCTTTCTTTGTGTAAAACAGTTAGCACGTACACACAGATCCTGATGGCAAAATCACCATTAAAACAGAGCATATACTGACAAAAAAAAAAAAAAAAAAGAGGAGCTAATCCCACCTCCTCCTATAATATACTGGGCCAAGTCAGTATTTCTTACAGAGCAAAAGCAGGCACACTGCTTTATTTTTTTTTTTTCAGTTGAGTCACTAAGACAGAAAAACCTATTCCTGCAATTTAACATGCCTCATCTAAGGCCTTTTGGCATCTTATGTATACAGTATCAAAGTATCACATAATCCTTTCAATTTTTACATTTGTTACTGAAGATTATTTGTATAATGTATTTCTATTGAATTACGCTTCCTGGGTTGTGTTTTTTTTTTTTTAATCTGCTTCCTCAGCATTTCAGAAGCTATTACTTGTCATTAGCAGTGAGTCCTCACTCTTTTCCAGAGACAAAGGCTAAAAAATGATGAAATTCGCATTCCACATATCTATATACCTCTCCATTCAGATACCCATATTCGAATGTGCTTACACATAGAGGAACACACAAAAAAGGCCCGTGAAAAGTAACAGCCTGTCCACAGATGCACAGAAAAAGCAAAATGCATGTTTTTTCCTCTACTGCAGTCACCTGTCCCTTACCTAGTTACAACAGGATCAGCAGCATGGTTTGGTCCCCAGCGCCCTAACAATCCTCTGCCTGTGAGGCCAGTCCTTCCCACTGGATTTCTGAAATAAGTGGCACAGTACATTAAACATATTTACTTCCCCACATTCAAAACATTCTCCAAGTATTCTAAAAAAGCAGCTTTAAAGAAGCTTAAATAACAACGAAGTGAAGGATAGCAACATACATTCGGTGCCATCATATGCTTTAAAGAGCAAGAGAGACAAAGAATGGTTTCCTCCTTCATCAACCTCTGATTGTGTTTGACAGTACAGGGAAAGGAAATACACAAAACGGCTTGGTCATTTCCCCGATCTTGTGTCCTGAGATACTCCCGATCAAGCTTTACTCTCATTGTGCACACAACCTTGTCTGAAAACAGAATCTAGTTTCCAAGACTACAGATGTACAGAGCATTCAATTATGTACAAATGGCAGAAAGAAAATAAATTATTTTCAGGTGAGATTACCCATCTGTGCTATGCCAGGATTTGTCAGTGAAAGGACACCATAGCACAGTGGTACAAAAGCTTCAGAGCCCAACACCTGGGCAAACTGCAGAAACAATTAATTCAACAGACCCTATTAACAGTGTTAGATCTCCTCCAACTCCAGTGTCACCACAACCCTCTGTTATGGTAGTACTGGCTAACCTTTTAATGCCTCTCTGACACAACCTTCTTCCAGAAAGAACTCTCTGACCCTGAGGTATCATTTTGACTGTCTCTAGGGGTGACTGTCTTGATTTTGTTCTAGCAGGTACCATATATCAAGACTGGATAGACCTGTAAGAGCTCTGAAAGTACATCACTGAAACCAACGTGCAAACAAAAAAAATCACTCACCGGGGCCTGCCGTTTTCAACCACATACAAGCCGTTCAGACTCCTCCTCTCCACTTCTCCATCTCTCTCATTGAATTTGGGAGAAAAACCTTTAGCACTGGGTGGAAAAGAATAATTTAATAGACATAAGTTATAAAACGCACAAAAGCTTGAAGGCCAACCACCAGATCGGCAACATCCATTTGACCAATGAGCAGTTTTTACCAGAACTTAAGTTGCAGACCCTCCCTTTTCTACAGGAGGCTATAAAGTCTCAACCTTTATTGATGACAGTCTTCCTGTATTTAGTTCTGCAGACATAAGTACACCCCTCTAAAGTATTTAACATTGAGCCTCTCTAGATTTTCATTCAAAGTGTTCCAAAGGTGTTCTTGTTAGGGTTAGAGAACATAGAAGGATATTATCCATTGATAAAACTAAAAAAGATTTTCCCAATTAAAAAAATTGAGTAGAAATTTTTATTAGATATGATTTATCAGAGTTACAAGCTAATAATCACCAACTTGCAAAATCAGCTTAATGCCAGTCTCCTGTGTGCCCCTCTGAAAACTGGTACAGAAGCAGCTGTCTACAGAAGTGTATTTCCTTTCCCAAAAGCAATTCCTCTCAAACCATCACAGGTTTCAAACTACTGACTAGCTTCTTCCACAAGTAATTTGTTTGGGAAGTTACATAAATACCCAAAAAATGACTCTGCACTTTCAAGTATTACCAACACCTACTAAAAGATCTGACACTTTCCCAACTATGCCTTGGCAGAGCATCAGCAGCCCTACGGAGTCTGAGGAGTAGTGTGCCTTGCAATCAGCTGAATACTAAGCCAAATTAAGAACAAATAGAGGCACATGTTCACACAGCAATGGGAAACAAGGAAGGTAAGGCCAAAACCTCAAGTGCCATTATCTTCTGATCTTTCTAGATAGATGTGTATACACAGGAATCACCATTTCACAGTATCTAACACAAGTTATACTAGACACATGCATCTAACTTTCTAGCCAAGAAGCATACAGCATTCCTTGAGAGAATATATTCACAGAATCAATAAAAATGAATACACACATTCACAAAAAAAAAGAATGTCATGCATTCAACCTGTCACCCGAGTCAAGAGTGCTCAAGAACTACAATTCTACTTTAATTCGTTTCTCATCCTGCATTCAATCCATGAACAGGTACATTATGGAAACGTTCTCCTAAATTGTTAAGGAGAATTAGGAGATTTTTACTTAGCTCACAACACAGAGAAGCAGCACTACACAGCATCAACAGCTGTCCATTATTCCAATTAACACTACTCTTATCTCAATCACCAGCTCAGTAAAATCGTGTGTCAAAGACCTTCACAGCTAACCCAAACCACTCAGTTCTCTCATCGCTATTTTTCTAGGTCTTGACTTTCACACATCACTGTAGAATCACATGTCACTTAAACTGATGATCTTCTTAACTCAGCTGATAGCAATTTCCTGCTTCCATGTTCACAGGAAAAGAGAGCCACAATTTCTACTCACTTGATTTGGGGATCTGCCCAACTGGGTCCAGCCAAAACAGACATTGCAGTGTACTCCACAGGACTATAGTCTTTCCACTCAATCAGCCAGCTCACTTTATCTTCAGTAACCTGGCTACGCTCAATGCGTGATCCTGGATACGGGGAGGTGAGAGCTTTGCTGTGGTAGAACTTAACATTGTAACTGTTGAACATATTAACAAGATGAAGATGGGACCAACAGTTTGCAGATAAGTTACTGAAAGGAAAAAAAAAGAAAAAAGCACTTCATTCATTAGGGTTTAACAGTATAATCCCGGATCTGTGTAGTACACTACAGCATGCAGAACAGACTAGGCTTTTTCCACAAAAAATATATTTTTTTTTAGTATATTTTCAGTAATATATTATTGCTTCTTTCAGACATCATGCAAATGTATGTCTGGACCAACGAATTCTGAATGCTGCCTTCAGCTTCCTGAAGCAGAAGAGTACTCTACTAGACTTACATGAAGATTTCATAGCATGAGTAAGAAGCTGAGAACTAGAACTGCCATTCTAGACTGTGTGGAACACTGACCAGTTATTAATCATATACAAGGAACACCTCAAAGATATTTACCATAAACACAGCAGGAAGCCCTGCTTGAGCATTAAATCTCCATGTGGGCATTTCATCAACAAACCAACCAAGCCTTACAAGAGTCCTACTCTCACATCTCATGGTAGTCCCGGTAAGAGCAAGAATTAAATATCCAAAGGCCTAAGCAACACAGCTCTACAAGTTGCTGTGACCACCAAAACATCATTTTGTCCAATACCAAGCTGGAAAACACATACCTTGTTTTTCAATTTCAAAGAAGGCCAGAACTATCAAACTAGTTAAGTTAAAAGAAACAAAATACTTGAGACCTCTAGTGATTTTATTTTGTCATGGCTTTTCAGGAGCTGAAAGACCAGCCAACAATAAAATACTTAACAGCAGATTGCATTACAGTGCCTGATCACCAGCTCTTAAAAACTCTACACAGATTTCCTTCAACACACAAAGCAGCCTTCCTGTACTCAATTTTTTTTAACTATTACAAAAATAAAGATTACTCTAGATAAGAGGCTCAAAACTCAGCAGGTGGCTATAACCTAAAAGAGTACTCTAAAAATAAGATATTTATAAGTTCTTAGTAAAAAGCTTTTTTTTATCAATAAAAAAATCACTTCCAGCACATAAGGAAATATATCTCCTCAGCAAAAATGCATCCAGGTTTTAAGAACATCTGAGCAAGGTGATGATGGGACCAATGAGTTTCAGCTAAAAAAAGAAAAAAGCAACTCATACATTAAGTATTAACCCTGCTATTTGAGCCTACATATGAATATTAGGTTACAACTAGCAGAACAGCTCAGACTTTTTCAAAAATAGCAGCTTTTCAAAAACCAGTTCTAAACTCCTCACTCCTGCTATGAAATCTTCAGGTGCATCTAGGAGAGTAGGTTCTGCTTCATGCTGAAGTTGAGAATTCATTGGTCACAGTTACAGCACGCGTGTGCTGTCACATTCACTGCTGAGGTGATGTTCTCAAGAGCACAATTCAACTCACGAACCACTTGAGGCTCATAAAATCTTTAAGAGAGACAGGGAAAAGGGCAGACTTGATAGGGCACCAACCTCCACATGCACGTCAGTATTACATCACTGCTGTATTTTTCAAGAACCATATCAGTTTGGTTTTAAAGGACAGCCTGATTTTTGTTCCTACCATGTCCCAAAGCGACACCCTCAGCTACACAGCAGACCCAGCTCCAAGCTCCCCCTCAGCTGTCAGGGAATAATGGCAAGGCAGCCCTGAGATCTTGGCCCAGCAATGAGGCGACTGCTCCCTCGAGAACAGGGCAGCACCTCAACGGTGCCACCGACTCAGGCAGGCTCCGAGGCGCAGGAACACCAGCCCCAGCCTGGCCTGGGCGCCGTCCGGCTTCACCATCCACAGGCCACGGTACCTGAAGCGCTGGAGAACACACCGGGCAGGCTGGGCGGACAGCGCAACAGTGAAAGAAAACACGGCCACTGCTCGAGCGAAACCGGGCACCGTCGCCACACGCAGGGCGCCGGCGAGGAGGAGCATCGACGCCGCCACCGACCCCACCTCGGCAGGAGCAACCCCCGCGTCAGCCCCACAGGCCTGGGCCCGAGCCCAGCCTGAGATGCAGGCGCTGGATCGGCTGGGTCGAGCAGCCCACTCCGAGCTACCGTCCGCTGCCGGGCCCCGGGCAGGAAGCCGCCGGGACCGACCGAGCACCACTCCCTACGTGCCGTGCCGTGCCGTGCCGCGCCGCGCCGCGCCGCCCCGTGCCGTGCAAAGGCCACCACTCGCTGCCAACAGGCCTCTATACAAGCTCGCCTCTCATTGGCCGGAGCGCCACCAATCGCGAGCGCCTCCAACCCACAGGCTTCTCCCCCATGGACGCGCCCCCTCTCCAAACGCCGCTCTCTGATTGGTTGCTGCTCCTCTCGGAGGTGTGGGCGGGCGCGGGGCCCGTGGGACCGCTAGCGGCCGCCGCTCTGTGCGCCCCGATGGTGGCCCGGTCTCGGCGATCGCCGTCCCCGCCTTTCACGGAGCCCCGCACGGCGAGGGGAGCCTGGGGCCCGGCCCGGCGGGGCAGGCGGCGCGGGGAGGGCTGCGGCGAGGGGCTGGTTCCTGCGGGGGCAGCGGCCTGTGACTGACAGGAGGAGCGGTGCGCGCTCAGGCGGACCGCGGGCGCCCCCTGGCGGCGGCGGAGGGGAGCGCCCCCCGCGCCCGGCCCAGTCGCTGCGGGAGCGGCGCCGAGCTGCGCATCACCGCACACACCGGCCTGCCCCGCTCCCGCCCCGGGCCCGCTGTGCTGCCGGCAGACGTTGTAGGGCCCAGCTCAGTCGGGCGATCGAAGGACTTTCAGACAAACAATGAATCCGTTTGTGAATCTTCTCCTGTTTTTGGCTACGCTCATCTACTCCTACTTGGAGGCTTTCGTGAAGCTCTTTGTCCCTGTGAAGAGAAAGTCTGTCAGTGGGGAGCTTGTTCTCATCACGGGGGCTGGCCACGGCATAGGGAGAGCGACCGCCTTCGAGTTCGCCAAGCGTCAGAGCAGACTGGTTCTGTGGGACATCAATAAGGTAACGGTACAATTCATGTCTTGACTCGTTAATCTCTGAGGCCTCTGGGTTTGTAATAGCATAAGAAGGGCTGTGTACAAACTGCATCCACATCACCTGCTTCCGTGCCCGCTCCCATCGGCTCACGGCCAGCTCACTGACGGGGACGCTGAGCGCCAGTAGAGGGTTTGGCCCCACTTGCACCCGAGGACGGAGGTGTCTGGGTCCCACAGTTACTCAGCGCTACTCAGCGAGGCAGCGTGCACAGCACGTCAGAGTACCTGCAAGAGGGAGCGCAGCGGTCAGCAAGCTGCTGTTGGAACCGCTGCCTGGGCTGGCCGAAAAAGGCACGCTGAGACCAGAAGCCTGTTTCTACAGGGAAGCGGGTTTACCTTCTACGCACTCTCTCTCTAGCCTCAGATATTTTGCGTACGTTGCTGGAAGATATGTCTCTCTACTCATATTGATGGGCATGACTGCACTGAGCTCTGTGTGAGCCCTGCTGCCCTCTGGTGCAGTTATGTGTGTAGACAGCGCCTTGCCAAACATTTACGTTAGCCCAAACTATTTCAGCAAAATCGACTAGAACACAAAAAGACCTTGGTAAGCCAAGGATGAACAGATGCAAACACATAGAATGTCGTTCAGCAGAGATCAAGGCAAAGTGCTGTGCATAGGAGCGACCGGCTGCACAGAGGGGGTGAGTAGCTGGGCAGTAGTTCATGGGAAAGCTTTCTGATACAGTGGATCAGAAACTGCAGAGGAGTTCATCATGTCATCCTGAAGCTTGAAAAAAATCCCAGCCCCCCCCCCGCCAAACAAAAAAAAAACAAGACAAGCCTAGCATAAGGGATTGTGTATATCCTCCCTATGTGTAAATAGGGAGGATATTGTGTAATAATTTCATTGTCTGTTCATGCTATCCATTATGGCTAAGATCAGACTTGGTGTGTGCTTCTGTTGAAGTAGCACATCCATGTTCTACAAAAACAGTGTGACTCAGAGCGGGGTGTGGGAGGGCAGTACATGGCACTAGTGTTCCAAAGGCTGCGACCTTTAAGGTCGGAATACTAGTCCTCCCATGGACCCCAGCTACAGTTCTTTCCCTGGGTCGCCATGGACTGTTCAGGGGCTTGGCAGCTGTTACACAATCAAAAGACATCTCCAGCCTCTAAGTGGTCTGCCGACGTGCCAGAGCAGCAATGTGTGGGCAGGGTGCAGTTGCTCACACACGTCTTTCTTTCCTGCCTCTCACAGCACGGCGTTGAGGACACGGCAGCAGAATGCGAAAGGCTGGGAGCCACTGTTCAAGCCTTCGTGGTGGACTGCAGCAAAAGGGAGGAAATCTACAGTGCAGCAGAGAAGGTAGGGGAGCAGGGTCACGTTCAAAGGCTTCCTTAAACATGCTCAATTTCCAGAAGAGTGGGGAAAACAAGGGCAGAGGTATTGTACACCAATCATGCAAGCCCTTGGAATCTCCCCACTTCTTGCTGCTTTCTGTATGGAGAGTGAAGTAGCACTTCTGAGATCGCACCCAGCCTCATCCTCTTTTGTGAGGCTCCCCTGTATCATGCCTTGTTGCCAGGTGTGCTCTTTAGACCTCCTGCCCCTGGAGGAACTTCTGCCTTTTAGTTTCCTGAACAGCACAGAGACAACACTGGGGACATTTGAAACGTTTTTTTGTAAAGGATATGGTCCAGCTGTGTCCAAACAGCCTGTACGTCCATAGTCCCAACTGTGACGACACAGAGCATACTGTGTCTGTGGGCAATGTGTAAATACTGGCAGTAGCTAAGGGAGAAGCATCAGATCTAAACCAGATTTCATGGTACTACTGCACAGTTCCTACCACATCTGGAAATGTGGTGCGATCTTCCTCTCCCTAAAAGAAACAACATGAAGAATTAAATTAATGGTTACTCATCTTCCACAGCTTTGAATTTTTTTGATAACGAATGACATTCACTTTTCTGTTCTTTTTCTGTCCAAAAGGTGAAAAAGGACATCGGGGATGTCTCCATCCTGGTGAATAACGCTGGTGTGATTACAGCTGCCGACCTGCTCTCCACTCGGGACCACCAGATTGAAAGAATGTTTGAAGTCAACATTCTTGCTCACTTCTGGGTAAGGGCCACTACCATGTTCATAGCTACGTTTTTTTGGGAGCGTTCTTGAGGAGGCATATTTAGACTAACAATTATTTTCAGCTACCAGTGAATTAGAAAAGCGTCTTTCAGATGTGTATAGCACAGGGGCACCCGGCTAGACTGACTGTTGGGAAACTTCATTAACCTCTTGCTGATTGGAGCCTGGCTGAGTTGTTTCATTCTCTCTTTTCATTCTCTCTTTTCTCTGCCTGAGCTAGCCAGCAACGGTCTCATCTGCAGCATGGGTTGGCCTCTGTCAGAGGTTAGTAGGGTTGCTCTTCACATCACGTAGTTTGGGCACCCACAGCTGAGCCCTGAGACCCTGCAAGTAGAAGATAACATGCCTGAATCGTCTGACCTGCACAAAAGGCAGCTGGCACATGGCCTGAATGGCCAAGCAGGTGCGGTCCAGTAGACCAGGTTAGGGCCAGTCCCACAGGTCCCAGCACAGCCCTGCTGCAGGGCACAGGAGGCGTGGCCCCTCCCTAACTGCACCCACCAGCCTGGCCGATCTCCCTGGGTGTGTTTCCTCTCATGGTTTGTACCTCATTGTGTCACCTCCTTCCCTCCTAGGTCTTTGAGCTACTTCCAAGTCCATCTTTCATCAGTCCTGCCTCTTCTCATCATTTGTACCTCTCTCATCTCTCTGCGGACTTTCTCACAGCTTTCTCCCAGCAGAGGTGACACAGCTGGGCCCTATCAGAGTTGGGCCTTGGGTCCTTGGCACACCAGCAGCTGACCCCTGGGGTAGGGCAGCTGTCAGCAGGGGTTACAGAGTGGGAGGGTTTCAGCTGTTAAGGACTTGTTGTTTGCAGCACAAGAAAAGAGAAGTTACAGATTAACGAGTGTTTTACCGTACGTGCTGGGGTGAGACACTGGCAGCGTTGCTGCTGACACCTGAAACCTAAAAAGCAGCATAGGAAAGATGTGAGCATCAACCCCTGTTGATAGACGAGTTCCTGAAGCACTGCTGTTTGGAAAATAGGTTGCCAGTTGTACCAGCTGAACAGTGAACGGGTATCTCTGTGGCTCTCAGAATCTGAGGTGTTGTGCAGCACATAGCGTTAGCGATAGCAGTAGTTGCTTAATTAATGATAGTCAGGGTCAGTATCGAATATGCCTAAGAAAACTTTGTTCTTTTCCTTCCCCTCCCCCGCATTTTTACCTCTTGGTTTAAATGACTTTCAAGACCACAAGAGCTTTTCTGCCAACCATGATGAACAACAACCACGGTCACATTGTTACGGTGGCTTCAGCAGCAGGTCATTTTGTGACTTCTTTCATGGTGGCTTATTGGTAAGTGATTTTAAAATCAGCTCTGTTCATATTTTTATTTTAATTTCATCTTCTCCATCACAAAGCACAGAGTAACCAAAATAATCCTCCCACTGAATACGGTATGTCCAAAGGACAGTGATAAGGAGGAAAAAAGCACAACAGCCATCACTTAAGGATGCCTGGAGGTTCCTGCCAATTTGCTTATTAGGAATCAGGAGCAATGCTTGTAGGGAGGAATAGTCATGTGACACATCAACTAATGGAAAGCTGCTCCTTTTTTCTCTCCCTCACCAATCCAGACTTTTGCTTATGAAAAAAGGTATCCTCTTCCCTTCTCCTTCTTAGAAAGTAGTGCTTCTGTGAGTCGTTGTAGTGTTGTCAAGTAAACCTCTAATGAGTAGCTTTTGGTCTTTCTACCATTGCGGTAGTTGACTAGTGCATAGAAATACTTCTGCCATCGTGAGATAAAATTGCTTTTTGACTGTAAAATTACCTTTCAGAAGGTATAAACGTGGTAATACTTACTGTGTTGTGAGCAACCTACCTGATGCAACTGAGAGGTTGATGCATTGTCTGTTTCTACTAGAAGCACTCGAATTACGGTGCATGAATAGAAAAACTGTTAGATTGCATATTGTCATTCTGCATCAGACCTAGCCCTCTATAACAGCAGCTCCAGGTGGAGCAATCTTCTGGAAACACTCCTTACGGAGTCACTCATGGCTGGCAATGTGAGAACTCCCCAGCCAGGGATTTTACTGGGGTTACACTGTCCAAATCAATAGCAGTCAATAAGCTGATTTTCAGGTTCTGCTTTCTTTTGGAGTTGATTTACACTCCTGCCCTGCACCAATTTCTGTGGCAGTATGTTGCTCAACTTTTGCATGCGTAATGCTCCTCTATATTTGAAAACTCACGTGCAAATGGCATGAAACACTCCTATGTGGTGTGAGAAACAGTAGAGGGTTGTTCTCCATTTCTTCCCTGCCCAGCCTGCTGAATTTTAGAGGTTCAGGCTGCATTCCTTCTAAGAATCTTCTCACATGGGAAAAAAGGGAAGTCCATCGATTTATGCACATTAGCTAGAATTTTCTACGAATTCCTGAGGTTCATCTGTCTGTTCACAACTAAGGTGACTTTTTCTGAAAGATGCCTGCTCTGCACTCCACAATTACTCCGCAGGCAGCAATAGCTAATCCAGCACTACACTCTGGCACAGGCAAAATTAGAATTAGTCTCTGCCTTGTCTCTCAGCTGGATTACTTTTTCTTTGCCTCCTAGTCAGTACTGTGTGATCTTCTAGGCCTTTTCCCATCGTAGAAAGTTAGAAATCCTATGTCTGCCTTCTCATTTGTGCTCTTTGCCCTCCTGCAGCTCAAGCAAGTTTGCTGCAGTTGGATTTCATAAAGCTCTGACGGAGGAGCTGTCTGCCCTGGGAAAGGATGGAATAAAAACCACGTGTCTTTGTCCGGTTTTTATAAACACTGGATTTGTCAAAAACCCCAGTACAAGGTAACTATCAAAACTCTGCCTTCCTCCCCTTCCTTCTTTGCACCAAGGCACCACATATTAGCCCCAGCTTTAGCCCTTGTGTTCCAACTGACTCTAGAGAAGCAGTATATACCATTGGCTAAAGAAAATCTGCAGTGTCATTTAACCTATGTAGTGGTTGCCTTTGAATTACCTGAGTGTGTGCATACATGAAGCATCCTACATCAGCTAGTACCACCCTGTTTTACCACTGTAGCTCTTACATGTATGCTTTCCTGTGCAGGCTTGGAAAGATTTTGGAGATTGAAGAAGTTGTAGAGGCCCTGATGGAAGGAATACTGACGAACCAGAAAATGGTTTTTGTTCCATCACATCTAAGCATTGCTTTACTTTCTGAAATGTAAGTAGCAAAACAAAAAAAACGGAGTAGTAGGGAAAAACATATTAATGCTAACTACCTGAGTATACAACCCTCAAACTTGTAACATCTGATTCAAGATTAAGTTTTATTTTCTGAGGAACTGCATTTTGCACTCATGGTAGTAAAAGATACGGTTTGGCAGCATAGAGAAACCCTGGAATGACAGCTGGACAGCAGAAGTTCACATTCAACACAGTTTCATTTATTTTGTATTGTCTTCAGTGTTAGACATCACTATACTCTGTTATTTATCAGTCCAGTGTAACTGTCTGCAGGAGAGAGTATTATTTTTTAAACAACCACTCATCTGAAATATTTTAGTATGAGAAGAACATGTAACAAGGTAATGAAATAGCAGTGGTTCTTTCTAATGACAACAGCAGACATCGTACACAAAGAGTTTTCTGAGCCCTCTCATAGATCCTTGTGATCCGCTTTCTGCAGCTAACTGTTCTCAGCGGAGAACTCAACTGCTCTACAGGCTGATAGGGAAGGAGAGGGAGAACAAGAGAACACTTTTTCTCCACAGATTGCTATTTCTCTTGGGATTGTTAACAACAGCTTCTCTGAAGCAGCAGCCCCAGCAGAGTTTCACACAGAGCTGAGGACCTGCTGCTTATTAGTGTTTGTTTTTCCATGTCAACACCAAAGACTGAGGTCACAGAGGCTGGAAAAGTTGTTTCAAAAGGGCTCTCCTGCTTCTCTCTGTCACATAAAGCAAGATGTGTCCTCTCACACATCTTTAATATCCAGTGTAGCTTCTCTGCTGAGGAGGCGTTTTTAGGAGAGCTCAGGTTCCAAAACTGGAATTTGCGTCAGAACAACTAAGTTAACTTTTCAGTTAACTTCTGCAGTATCTCATGAAACACTTGGTAATACCTCGTTTGCAAAACCTGACACCAGATAGCGGGAAAAAGCTTTTAAGTCTTTTTGCATATCCAAGAGATGCATGCTGACAGTGCAAGTCTGCAGAAGCATAGACAAGTCAAACCTAATGCAGTCAAAGCCCTTTGGATAACTTTGCTTTTTTGTCTTGATGTGGGGCAGGGGGACACAAAGAGACATGACTCATAAAAGAGGAAATCCTAGGAGAGGAAACTGCACCTCAGATTTAACAGCTCATCCTTCCATAGGCCTGCTGCTTTCCTGAGCACAAAACAATACGCACCTATCTCTGTTCAATATTGAACTTTCTTGGATCCTGCAGCAATATTGCAACCCAAATACTGCCCAGTAGATACCTGGCCTTGGAACTCTCATAAAAGGACATGAGTGGGACTGGAGTTAAACTAGGCAGAGATTGATGAGGGCTACGTATTCTTTGGAAATAATGTCCAGTTTTGTCCTACTTTGGTCTAAAACAGAAACAATTTTCCTTGGTCTCAGTCTGTGTGTGCATGCTTCTGCCCCCAGACCAGCTCTTCCCTCACCTGTGGTGCTGCTTTTTCCCATAATTTGAATTTCTTATCCCACATTTAATTTTATATTATTATCTCTCTCAGGTTGTTTCCAGAACGTGCCGTGGCTGTTCTAAAAAAGATGACCAATGCCAAGTTTGATGCAGTTATTGGGCAGAGAAGCACTCAGTGAAAATCAAAAATTGATTCTCATTTCCCAGTGACATGAGTGAAAACAGAACATGTGCTGAGCATAGTTCAGCTGGTTTGATTCAGGGCAGAACTGACACAGATGCTTCCAGGCCACCATTTCCAAGCACACCTAAGGGTTTATCCCACACCTGCAGCAGGGACATACCTGCATAACACGGAGTGTTAACGAAGCAGAGATGCATCTCTAGCAGTCTAAAGGGCTGCTTTGGCTGTACGTCGCATTGCCTCTATCTCCTAGTGCTGAGGCAGACAGGAATTCCCACAAAGCCCATCTTCGGCACAGCACAGCTGTGTACTTGAGTGCACAGGGACTGCCTGAGAATATGTTAATCTGGGCTCATCCCTAAGCAAAGATATCTTGCAAGAAGCAATCTATAGAGGAGGTGAGTGGCATGTTTCACCTCAATTTATCTTTTTAAACTTAAAAGAATGTGCTCTAATGAACACTCACAGTTTTGCATGCTTTTGTAGTGAGTACCTGAAATAATGCAGCCTTGTTTGTACTGTAATATGTAATTACATCAATTATCAATTATGCATTAGCACCATCAACACTCCTTATTCCAAATAAATACAGTTCTCTAACCCAAAGGTGTCTGTCAGCAGTGAAAGTGGTAACCAGGTCCAAGCAAGGACAGAAGAGCAGGTGCCACAACGTTGAAAGGGTCAGCCAGAGTCTGCTGACCAGGCTGCAGGGACGCTGCAGGCCGCGGTCACGCTGGGAAGCTACTTCAGGATCAGCAAGGTACAGGTCTAGGCATGGCATGCTGACAGCGCAGCCCATGCAAGGGCTGGGGCCAAGACCAGGACTGAAATGTGGATGCCAGGCCATGGGGCAGAGGGTGCATGGGGGAAGGCTCCAGATCAGCCTTCTCAGAGCTCCTCATCACAAGCTAGCAGGCTGCTCTGCCAGGACCCACCTTGACCAGGAAGTTAAACCCCCACAGGTCTTTGGCCTGTGGCACAAGAGAACAGCACCTGATGAAACACAGGTCAAAGACCTCTTCCGAGCACAGATTATCTTTCCAGCTACTTGTGCAACTCCCGACTGCGCCAGGCACTTGCTGGCTCGCAGCCATCCAAGGGAGGCCTGAACACGCTCCCACCTCTGGCACAGGTGGAAACGGGTGGCTTCCAGTGGAATCCATCCCGCTCACCTGAGCATTTCATGTTGTTCTGTAATAGAGGGTCTTCAGAAAGGGAGAGCCCTCATCATCAGCTCCTCCTCATCAGCTCCTCCTGCTCTTACGTGGCAACAGGTAGAAGTTTGTGCTGCCAGCAGCACAAATGGTTGCTCAATGTGCTAAAGTACACAAAACTAGCCCTCACTTGCTGAGGCAAGCAGCTCTGGTGCCAGCACAATCCACAGCAGAGTGCTCTAGTGCAGCGCATAGGAGCGTTTCCCGAACCAGGGGAACCTCAGGGGGAGCCGAGAGACCCGCCAGGAACCAGCACCTCGTGCCACAGAGACTGATGAGACCTGAGCATGAACAGAAGCAACAGCGGCCAAGGCCCCCCTCCCCTCCATCATATAAAAGAAGCCTCAGGGAGCGACCAGGGTGTCACATGGCAGGGCGCTGAAGCTCTGCCAGCTCAACCAGGGAGCAATAGTGTCCACCTGGCAGAAAGGCATGGCCTCTCCAAGCTCTGCACCCACCACGACTGACACAGCTTCCCAACAGAGCTCTCAACAGATCAGGAGTGCAAGTAGTGTTCTCCTCTATCCCTCCAGTTGTAGGGAATGATGAGGGAAGAAACAGGAAGAGCCAGCAGGTCAATACCTGGCTCCAAGCCTGGTGTCACCAGCAGAATTTTGGGGTTTTTGATCATGGGTTGGTCTACATGACACCAGGCCTGCTGGTGACGGATGGGGTACACCTGTCTCAAAGGGGGAAAAGGATCTTTGTGCAGGAGTTAGCAGGGCTCATCGAAAGAGCTTTAAACTAAATTTGAAGGGGGGAAAGGGATAAAACCAGGCTCGCTAAAGATAAGCCTGGAGGTGGCACACCAACGTTTGTGGATGGTGTGCTAGCGAGGTCCTTCAGTCCGCCATCTCAGTGGAGGTAGGGGATGGAGAGCCATGCAACAGCAAAGACGCAAAGCTTATTGATGGGTTATAAACCACGGAAGTGCCTGAGAATGGTCAAGTAGGAATTAGGGCTTCTCCTCCCAAAAAGCTGGCAGGATCAATAGCCCAACTGAAGCACATCTACATCAATGCACGCAGCATGGGCAACAAACAGGAGGAGCTGGAAGCCATTGTGCAGCAGGAAACCTATAACACAGTTGCCATCACAGAAACATGGTGGGATTACTCACACAACTGGAGTCCTGCAATGGATGGCTATAAACTCTTCAGAAGGGATAGGCAAGGAGGCATGGTCCTGAATGTTAGGGAGTGTTTGGATTGTCTAGAGCTTGAGGATGGTGACGATAGGGTTGAGTGTTTATGGATAAGAATCAGGGGGAGGGTCAACAAGGCAGATATCATGGTGGGAGTCTGTTATAGACCACCCAACCAGGATGAAGAGGCAGATGAAATATTCTATAAGCAGCTGGGAGAAGTCTCACGACCGTGATCGCTCGCCCTTGTCCTCATGGGGGACTTCAACTCACTAGATGTCTGCTGGAAATACAATACAGCGGAGAGGAAACAATCTATGTGGCTCCTTGAGTGTGTGGAAGATAACTTCCTGACACAGCTGGTGAGTGAGTCAACGAGGGAAGGTGCCCTACTGGACCTGTTGTCTGCAAACAGAGAAGGACTTGTGGGTAATGTGGTGGTTGGAGGCTGTCTTGGGCATAGTGATCACAAAATTATAGAGTTTTCAATTTTTGGAGAAGTAAGGAGAGGCTCAGCAGAACTGCTATCTTGGACTTCCAGAAGCCAGACTTTGTCCTGTTTAGGAGCCTGGTTGACTGAGTCCCTTGGGAGGCAGTCCTGAAGGGCAAAGGAGTCCAGGAAGGCTGGACACTCTTCAAGAAGGAAATCTTAAAGGCACAGGAGCAGGCCATCCCTATGTACCAAAAGATGAGCCAGCAGGGAAGAATACTGGCCTGGCTGAACAGAGAGCTCTGGATGGAACTCAGGAAAAAAACGAGAGTTTATGACCATTGGAAGTAGGGGCAGACAACTCAGGAGGACTACAAGGATGTCATGAGGCTATGCAGGGAGAACATTATAAGGGCCAAAGCCCAACTAGAACTTAATCTGGCTACTGCCATAAAAGACAATAAAAAAATGTTTCCGTAAATACATTCGCAAGAAAAGGAGGGCTAAGAAGAATCTGCATCCTTTATTGGATGCTGGTGAGAAACATAGTGACCAAGAATGAGGAAAAAGCTGAGGTACTTAATCCTTCTTTGCCTCAGTCTTTAGTAGTAAGATCAGTTGTTCTCTGGGTACCCAGCCCTCTGGTATGGAAGACAAGGACAGGGAGCAGAATGAAGCCCCCATAATTCAAGGGGAAATGGTTAGCAAACTGCTGCACCACTTAGACACACACAGGTCTATGAGGCCAGATGGGATCCACCCAGGCATACTGAGGGAGCTAGCAGAAGTGCTCACCAAGCCACTTTCCATCATTCATCAGCATTCCTGGCTAACCAGGGAGGTCCCAGGTGACTGGAGGTTAGCAAAGGTGACACCCTTCTATAAGAAGGGCCAGAAGGAGGATCCAGGGAACTACAGGCCTGTCAGTCTGACCTCGGTGCCAGGGAAGGTTATGGAACAGATCATCCAGAGTACCATCACGCAGCACACACAGGATAACCAGGTGATCCGGCCCAGTCAGCAGGGGTTTATGAAAGGCACGTCCTGCTTGACTAACCTGATCTCCTTTTATAACAAGGTGACCCACTTAGTGGATGAGGGAAAGTCTGTGGATGTTTCTACCTAGACTTTATTAAAGCCTTTGACACAGTTTCCCACAGCATTCTCCTGAAGAAACTGTCTGCCCATGGCTTAGATGGGCATATGCTTCGCTGGGTAAAAAACTGGCTGGATGCCATGCCCAAAGAGTTGTGGTGAAAGGAGTTCAACCCAGCTGGCAGCCGGTCACAAGTGGTGTTCCCCAGGGCTCGGTACTGGGGCCAGTTCTCTTTAATATCTTTATCAATGATCTGGATGAGGGGATCGTGTGCACCCTCAGTAAGTTCACAGATGAAACCAAGTTGGGCAGGAGTGTTGATCTGCTTGAAGGTAGGAAGGCTCTGCAGAGGGATCTGGACAGGCTGGACCGATGGGCTGAGGCCAAATGTATGAGGTTCACCAAGGCTAAGGGTCAGGTCCTGCACTTGGGTCACAACAACCCCATGCAACGCTACAGGCTGGGGAAGAGTGGCTGGAAAGCTGCCTGGTGGAATAAGACCTGGGGGTGTTGGTCAATAGCCAGCTGAATATGAGCCAGCAGTGTGCCCAGGTGGCCAAGTATGCCAACAGCATCCTGGCTTGTATCAGAAATGGTGTGGCCAGCAGGACCAGGGAAGTACAGGCCTGTACTCAGCATGATGAGGCCGCACCTCGAATACTGTGTTCAGTTTTGGGCCCCTCCCTACATGAAAGACATTGAGGTGCTGGAGCTTGTCTAAAGAGCAGCAACAAAGCTGGTGAAGGGTCTAGAGCATAAGTCTTATGAGGAGAAGCTGAGGGAACTGGGGTTGTTTGGTCTAGAAAAAAAGGAGGCTCAGGGGAGACCTGATCGCTCTCTACAACTACCTGAAAGGAGGTTGTAGCGAGGTGGGTGTCAGTCTCTTCTCCTAGGTAACAAGCAATAGGACAAGAGGAAATTGCCTCAAGTTGTACCAGGGGAGGTTTAGATTATTGGGTATCAGGAAAAATTTCTTCACCAAAAGGGTTTTCAAGCATTGGAACAGGCTGCCCAGGGAAGTGGCTGAGTCACCATCCCTGGAGGTATTTAAAAGACATGTAGATGTGGTGCTTAGGGACATGGTTTAGTAGTGGACTTGGCAGTGCTAGGTTTACTGTTGGACTTTATGATCTTAAAGGTCCTTTCCAACCAAAAGGATTCTGATTCTATGTTAAAATTGGCTTCCTTTTTGTTCATGTAAGATTCATGTAACAGGACATTCAGGGTGTGTCAAAGGACAAGTTCCCAGCTTGGGAACTTCTGCTTCACAGTGCAAGATTCCTGTAGCCAAGAAAGGAAAAGAATGAAAGGGTTTGCAAATTTCAGGCAATGAAAAAAAAGAAGTTTAAAGGCAATTAAAAGACTATTAGACATTGGTTGTATTTCAAACCAAGACCCTCCAAACCCCAAAACATTTGAGAGAAGCATGCTTTGAATCCTGAAGGATAAAGGAGGCCAATATGCATACATGTTCAGTGAGTTATTTTGTAAGTCTGTTTTCCCTGCCTCAGAGGCATCCTCCAAATCTGAGAACAGTGATTTGATGTCTTGTGTCTACTCTGAAAGTTCTTTGGTTTGGGCTACTTCTGCTTTTATTTGAGCTACATATTAGGTCTTGCTAAGAGGACAGGCCTGTCACAACTGAGAGCCACTTTCTCTTCTCCATGTTGCCTGAGACTGCAAGTCTTCTGCTTGGCATAAAGAAACAGATGCAAAAGGAAGGATTTAAGCCTTCACCTCCTGAACACCAGTGACAGAATTGAACCATCAAGACTCCCAGGCTCTTCAGTTCTCTTTCTGGCCACAACAGACAACTGAAGCTTCTCCCAAATTCTGGTCATTATGGGTGCCTAGCAGGAGCCTACGCAAGCAAGCTTCATATAGCCGCCTACAGCTAAGTCCCAGATTTGAAGAGTGGTACCTCACACCCTGCCTTAGGACTCCTTATGAGTCAGGTTAGTGACTCTGGCCTCATGCTCTGCCTGCCTCTGAGGTGCCTCTTGGAGTCAGCACTTCTCTTTCCTCCCTGCCTCCTCGATCTTGGCCGCAGCACTGACTGGAGCCCCGTGCCAGGAAAATGACAGCACCACTGAGCCATGCAATTAGGGTCTGGCCCAAACACCAACAAATTAATTAAGAACAAAACGAAGTTCCAAGAGAAAAGTAGGAAGTGCCTAGCTATGAATCTCTCTGCTGGAGCTGACCCAGTCTCCTGCAGACAAGATGAGCAACGGTGCAGCCAAACCATGAGGACAATCAAAATCCTTTTCAACAACTCTAATCTTAACTGGAGACCAATTCTGGTCAGAGGACAGATGTTCATGCTACCTTCACCCTTCCCCAAGTGGCTCATAAATATCCTTAAATAAAATTATGAACATAATCTGGATACATCTAGTTTTCTAACTGAAAATCAAAGAAGTAAGGTCAGCAATCCTTTCATATAAGACCATGCAATTACATTGTTAGAGCTGGACGAACCACCTAAAACTATTTTTCTCCCATTTCCTATCAGCATTCCTGTTCTGGTTAAGCTTCTGGATACTCCATTCCTCGCAAGCAAGTCCAAGCGCAAACTGTTGCGATTTAGACTCGATAAGAATGACCCAGTTCATGCAGTTAATGCCATTTTCGAAAGGACCTGAGGAAACTAAGCAGCCAGAGCATAAGATGGAAGGTCTGGGTGTGGAAAGAATAAGAGGGAACAGCCAGCCAAGAGCTCACCTGTGGAGTCCCACAAGTTGAAAAGACTTGCGCCATTCAGCTTTCATTAAGTGACCTGGAAGAGGTAGGTAGGGGACAAAGTCTGCTGACAATGCACAGGTATGCAAAGGAAGGAAAGAAGGACTTGGACTCACCATGAAGAAAGCTGCTCAAAGACCTCATGAGACTGAGCAGTCACACAACAGGGTTCGAGACAGAATTACAAAACAAACTTGAAGGGACCCTCAAGAAGTTTTAGCCAGTAACTGGATGAGCAACTTTATTCATAGAATCATAGAATGGTTTGGGTTGGAAGGGACCTTAAAAGACCATCTAGTTCCAACCCCCCTGCCATGAGCAGGGTCACCTTCCACTAGACCAGGTTGCTCAAAGCCCCATCCAACCCAGCCTCCACTTCCAGGGAGGAGCCATGCACAACTTCTCCGGGCAACCTGTTCCAGTGTCTCACCGCCCTCACAGTAAAGAATTTCTTCCTAACATCTCATCTAAATCTACCCTTTTTCAGTTTAAAACTGTTACCCCTCATCTTATCACCACATGCCCTTGTAAAAAGTCCCTCTCCAGCTTTCCTGTAGGCCCCTTCAGGTACTGGAAGGCTGCTATAAGGTCTCCTCGGAGCCTTCTCTTCTCCAGGCTGAATAACCCCAACTCTCTTAGCCTGTCTTCATAGGAGAGGTGCTCCAGCCCTCTGATCATCTTCGTGGCCATCCTCTGGAGTCACTCCAACAGGTCCATATCCTCATGTTGGGGGCCCCAGAGCTGAGTGCAGTACTGCAGGTGTGGTCTCACAAGAGCAGACTAGAGGGGAAGAATCACCTTCCTCATCCTGCTGGTCACACTTCTTGTGATGCAGCCCAGGATATGGATGGCTTTCTGGGCTGCAAACGCACATTGCCAGCTCATGTTGAGCTTCTCGTCACCCATCACCCCCAAGTTGTTCTCCTCAGGGCTGCTCTTAATCCATTCTCTGCCTGTATTTGTGCTTGGGATTGCCCCAACCCAGGTACAGGACCTTGCACTTGGCCTCATTGAACTTCATGCAGTTCATACAGGCCCATCACTCAAGCCTGTCAAGGTCCCTCTGGATGGCATCCCTTCCCTCCAGCATGTTGACCCACCACACAGCTTGGAGTTGTGAGCAAAGTTGCTGAGGGCACACTCAATCCCACTGTCCATGTCGCTGACAAAGATATTAAACAGCACCAGTCCCAATACCGACCCCTGAGTAATGCCACTTGTCACTGGTCTCCACTTGGACCTCGAGCCATTGTCCACAACTCACAGAGTGCGACCATCCAGCCAATTCCTTATCCACCGAGTGGTCCATCTGTCAAGTACATGTCTGTCCAATTTAGAGACAAGGATCTAATGCAGGACAGTGTCAAATTCTTTGCACAAGTCCAGGCAGATGACGTCAGTCGCTCTTCCCTTATCCACCAACGCTGTAACCCCACCATAGAAGGCCACCAAATCTGTCAGGCACGATTTGCCCTTTGTGAAGCCATGTTGGCTGTCACCAATCACCTCCTTATTTTCCATATGCCTTAGCATAGTTTCCAGGAGGATCTGCTCCATGATCTTGCCAGGCACAGAGGTGAGGCTGACTGGCCTGTAGTTCCCCAAGTCTTCCTTTTTTCCCTTTTTAAAAAGGGGGTTATGTTTCTCTTTTTCCAGTCAGTGGGAACTTCACCAGACTGCCACGACTTCTCAAAAATGATGGATAGCGGCTTAGCAACTTCATCCGCCAGTTCCCTCAGGACTTGTGGATGCACCTCATCAGGTTCCATGGACTTGTGCACCTTCAAGTTCCCAGTTCTTCATTCTCCCAGTCCCTGCCTTTGCATTCTGCAACTTGGGCAGTGTGGCTTGAGCACTTGCCAGTGGTAAAGGCTGAGGCAAAGAAGTCATTGAATACCTTAGCCTTCTCCATATCCTGGGTAACCAGGTCTCCCATTACCTTCCAGAGAGGGCCCAGTCTTCCTTTTATCACCAACATACCTATAGAAGCTTTTCTTGTTGCCCTTCACATCCCTGGCCAGATTTAATTCTATCAGGGCTTTAGCTTTCCTAACCTGATCCCTGGCTGCTCGGACAATTTCTCTCTATTCCTCCCAGGCTACCTGTCCTTGCTTCCACCCTCTCTAGGCTTCCTTTTTGTGTCTGAGTTTGTCCAGGAGCTCCTTGTTCATCCATGCAGGCCTCCTGGTGGTTTTGCTTGACTTCCTCTTTGTTGGGATACATTGCTCCTGAGCTTGGAGGAGGTCATCCTTGAATATTAACCAGCTTTCTTGGGCCTCTCTTCCCTCCAGGGCTTTATCCCAAGGTACTCTACCAAGCAGGTCCCTGAAGAGGCCAAAGTCTGCTCTCCTGATGTCCAGGGTAGTGAGCCTGCTGTGCACCCTCCTCACTGCCCTAAGGATCTTGAACTCCACCATTTCATGATCACTGCAGCCAAGGCTGCCATTTGAGCTTCTCGTTCCCCACCAGCCCCTCCTTGTTGATGAGAACAAAGTCTAGCACAGCACCTCTCCTTGTTGCCTCCTCTGTCACTTGGAGAAGGAAGTTATCATCAACACATTCCAGGAATCTCCTGGATTGCTTATGCCCTGCTGTGTTGTGTTGTCCTTCCAACAGATATCAGGGTGGTTGAAGTCCCCCATGAGAACTAGGGCTTGTGAACATGAGGCTACTCCTATCTGTCTATAGAGGACCTCATCTGCTCAGTCTTCCTGGTTGGATGGCCTGTAGTAGACGCCCACTATAATGTCTCCAGTCCCTGCCCTCCCTTTAATCAATATATTCATTAATGACTTGGATGAGGGAATAGAGTGCACTGTCAGCAAGTTCGCTGATGACACAAAACTGAGAGGAGTGGCTGACACACCAGAAGACTGTGCTGCCATTCAGAGAGACCTAGACAGGCTGGAGAGTTGGGCGGGGAGAAATTTAATGAAATATAACAAGGGCAAGTGTAGAGTCCTGCATCTGGGCAAGAACAACCCCATGTACCAGTATAAGTTGGGGACGGACCTGTTGGAGAGCAGCATAGGGGAAAGAGACCTGGGGGTCCTAGTGGACAGCAGGATGACCATGAGCCAGCAATGTGCCCTTGTGGCCAAGAAGGCCAGTGGCATCCTGGGGTGTATTAGAAGGGGTGTGGTTAGCAGGTCGAGAGAGGTTCTCCTCCCCCTGTACTCTGCCCTGGTGAGGCCGCATCAGGAATATTGTGTCCAGTTCTGGGCACCTCAGTTCAAGAAGGACAGGGAACTGCTAGGGAGAGTCCAGCGCAGAGCCACGAAGATGATTAAGGGAGTGGAACATCTCCCTTATGAGGAGAGGCTGAGGGAGCTGGGTCTCTCTAGCTTGGAGAAGAGGAGACTGAGGGGTGACCTCATTAATGTTTATAAATATGTAAAGGGCAAGTGTCATGAGGATGGAGCCAGGCTCTTCTCAGTGACATCCCTTGACAGGACAAGGGGCAACGGGTGCAAGCTGGAACACAGGAGGTTCCACATAAATATGAGGATAAACTTCTTTACGGTGAGGGTAACCGAACACTGGAACAGGCTGCCCAGAGAGGTTGTGGAGTCTCCTTCTCTGGAGACATTCAAAACCTGCCTGGACGCGTTCCTGTGTGATATGATCTAGATAATCCTGCTCCGGCAGGGGGATTGGACTAGATCTTTCGAGGTCCCTTCCAATCCCTAACATTCTGTGATTCTGTGATTCTGTGTGATTCTGTAAACCTAACCCATAAGCTCTCAGTCAGCTCCTCCTCCACCCCCAGATAGAGCTCCAGGCACTCCAGCTGTCACTGACATAGAGGGCAACACCCCCTCCTCATCTCCACTGCCTGTCCTTCCTAAAGAGCCTGTATCCTTCCATGCCAACACTCCAGTCATAGAAGCCATCCCACCATATCTCGGTGATGCCAGTAAGATCATAGCCCTGCAGGCATGTTCACATCTCTAGCTCCTCTTGTTTATTCCCCATGCATTTACATAGAGGCATTTCAGTTGGGCCCCCAATGAAGCTGACTTACTGGCTGGAATTCCTTTGTGCTGCTCTTCAGGTGCTCTCCCGCTGATCTGCGATCCTTCTCCAGGCTCTGGGCATCTGTTGCTGACCCTGGCATCAGACTGGCAGGAGTGGGATGGATTGAAGGTCCCTTCCCCTGGCAACTTTAGTTTAAAGCCCTCTTCACCAGCTTGGCAAGCCTATGACTGAAGATGCTCTTCCCTTTCTCTGACAGATGAACCCCATCAGCTCCCAGTAGACCAGGTTTCTCAAAGCAAGTCCCATGGTCTAAGTAGCTGAACCCCTGGCTGTAACCAGTTGTTGATTTGCCTGATTCAACTGGCCCTTTGAAACCCCTTCCCTTTGACGGTGAGGATTGATGAAAAGACTACCTGCACTCCAGAGTCTCTTACTGCCACTCCCAGGGCTCCGTACTCCTTGATACGCCTCAGCCCGCTCCTGGCTGTATCACTGGTGCCCACGTGAAACAACAGCAGCAGGTAATAACTAGTGGACTGTATGGGGCTTGGTAGTCTCTTGGTGACATCCCTGATGTGAGCCTCCAGTAAGCAGCATACCTCTCCAGAGAGTGCACTGGGTCAGCGAATGGGTGCCTCCGCACCTCTCAGAAGAGTGTCCCCTGCTATTATCACCCATTTCCTTTTCTTAGTTGAGCGGGTTGTTATACGCGAGGCACATCGGGCTGCCTTACTTGGCTCCAGCATCTCTCCTGATGTGATGGGTCTTTCCTCTTCAGTCTGTAGAGAAGTGAAGCGGTTCTGAAAGGGCACCCCAGGCTTCAGAGGAAGCCTCTTCCTCCTGCTGGCCCTTGCTGTTGCAACCGTCCACTCTCCTGCATTACTGGCCCCCCTCCCTCCTGTGCGTACTGCTGGGGGAGTTTTTGGCTGTTTGGCTGTGGGGTGACTGCAGACTGCACTTGGACCCAGCTATCCAACTCCTTCTCAGCATCTCTGATGTTATGCAGCCTTCTCATCACCTCCTGCAGCTCAGCCACCTGCTGCAGGAGGTCATCCACCTGGACACAGCTTTTGCAGACAGGTCTTCCGCCCATCCCTGCCCCAGGAGAAAGGTCTAGGCACTTCCTGCAGCCTGAGGTCTGCACTGCAGACTCTCCCTTCAGTAGCTCCATCTGGGTGGAGGCATCGGTCACTGCTGGGGTAGATGGTGCAGACTCCCCAGCTGGAGCTGCAGCCTTTGCTCTCAGACGAGTGCCCACCATTCTGCCTTGAGGGTCAGGTATGGTATATGCCCTAGACCTGTGCAGATGGTCACAGAACGGTGCCCGGTTGCTGGGTTATGTGTACTCCAAGTCCCTCACTTGGCCAGTGGAATGCTCCTACTTCAAAGAGACACCCTCCCTGTGCACCCTTCTGTGCAAAATGCTGCGCAAACTGCCACGCCATGCCCTGGCTGACACGCCATGCTGTGTTTGCCCGCTCTGGTCACTAGCGTTCCGGCAGCTGCTTTTTTGTAGGTGTGGGTGGCCGTGGTTGCTCTGGCAATGCCCAGGCCTTGTCAGCATCTCCCACGGGAGCTCCCAGCAGGTCTCTCTGTTCCCCTGGCATTTCCCTGCCTCAGGAAAAACCCCTGTGCACCAAGATCTGCCGCTCCGTTGCAGGTCAGGCCAGCTCCAGAGGAGCTCCCATCAGCGACTTATTGCCACTTCCATCTGCAGCAAACAACAAACAAGAACATGCCTTGCTGCTTCTTGACACAAGGGCCTGGGAGATGAACACAAGGGGCCAGTGCGGGGACAAACAAAGCAGATAAAGAACAGTCATGGAGGGGACTGATGGATGCCGTCCAGCAAGACCACAACCAAGGGCAAAACACTGAGTTTCTTTGCACACCTTTACCGACTGTGTTTGCCTCAGCCAAAGGGACAGAAACCACCCAAGAGCCACATTTCAGTCATCACACTGACAGCAGCAGCTCCTTTGAGAGCGACATCCAGCACATCCTATCAGCTGCAATGCTCACCGAGCTGCACTTGTGTCGATCCATAGCAAGAGGATAAGTGTGCCTCCTGCTAGACCAGAACATACATGCAGGCTGTAACACCTCTGAACCGCTCACCCAGCACCAGCACAAGGCCACCAGACAGTGAGGTCAGCATGGGGCTGGGCAGAGCAGCCTGCTCCGAGCTGCCGCCCCCTCTCCAAGCCCTGGACAAGGAGCCACCGGGACAGACCAAGCACTGCCTGCTACCTTACCTTTACCTTACCTTACCTTACCTTACTTTACCATGACTTTACCTTACCTTACTTTACTTTACCATGACTTTACTTGACTTTACTTGACTTGACTTTAACTTACTTTACTTTACCTTACTTGACTTTACCATGACTTGACTTGACTTGACTTGACTTGACTTGACTTGACTTGACCTGACCTGACCTGACCTGACCTGACCTCTGCCCTGCCCTGCCCTGCCCTGCCCTGCCCGGCCGCACCTCCCGCCCAAGGGCCACCGCTCTCTGCCAACCGCCCTCTTCACAAGCTCGCCTCTCATTGGCCGGAGCGCCACCAATCGCGAGCGCCTTCAGCTCACCGGCTTCTCCCCCCCCCATGGACACGCCCCTCCCCAAACGCCGCTCTCTGATTGGTTGCTGCGCCCCTGGGAGGTGTGGCCGGGCGCGGGGCCAGTGGGACCATGGGCGGGCGCCGCTCTGTGCGCCCCGATGGTGGCCCGGCCTCGGCGATCGCCGTCCCCGCCTTTCACGGAGCCCCGCACGGCGAGGGGAGCCTGGGGCCCGGCCCGGCGGGGCAGGCGGCGCGGGGAGGGCTGCGGCGAGGGGCTGGTTCCTGCGGGGGCAGCGGCCTGTGACTGACAGGAGGGGCGGTGCGCGCTCAGGCGGGGCGCGGGCTGCAGGTAAATGAACAACCCAGACCCACCTCAAAAGAGATGAAAGTTCAGTCAGGCGATCGAAGGACTTTCAGACAAACAATGAATCCGTTTGTGAATCTTCTCCTGTTTTTGGCTACGCTCATCTACTCCTACTTGGAGGCTTTCGTGAAGCTCTTTGTCCCTGTGAAGAGAAAGTCTGTCAGTGGGGAGCTTGTTCTCATCACGGGGGCTGGCCACGGCATAGGGAGAGCGACCGCCTTCGAGTTCGCCAAGCGTCAGAGCAGACTGGTTCTGTGGGACATCAATAAGGTAACGGTACAATTCATGTCTTGACTCGTTAATCTCTGAGGCCTCTGGGTTTGTAATAGCATAAGAAGGGCTGTGTACAAACTGCATCCACATCACCTGCTTCCGTGCCCGCTCCCATCGGCTCACAGCCAGCTCACTGACGGGGACGCTGAGCGCCAGTAGAGGGTTTGGCCCCACTTGCACCCGAGGACGGAGGTGTCTGGGTCCCACAGTTACTCAGCGCTACTCAGCGAGGCAGCGTGCACAGCACGTCAGAGTACCTGCAAGAGGGAGCGCAGCGGTCAGCAAGCTGCTGTTGGAACCGCTGCCTGGGCTGGCCGAAAAAGGCACGCTGAGACCAGAAGCCTGTTTCTACAGGGAAGCGGGTTTACCTTCTGCGCACTCTCTCTCTAGCCTCAGATATTTTGCGTACGTTGCTGAAAGATATGTCTCTCTACTCATATTGATGGGCATGACTGCACTGAGCTCTGTGTGAGCCCTGCTGCCCTCTGGTGCAGTTATGTGTGTAGACAGCGCCTTGCCAAACATTTACGTTAGCCCAAACTATTTCAGCAAAATTGACTAGAACACTAAAAGACCTTGGTGAGCCAAGGATGAACAGATGCAAACACATAGAATGTCGTTCAGCAGGGATCAAGGCAAAGTGCTGTGCATAGGAGCGACCGGCTGCACAGAGGGGGTGAGAGGCTGGGCAGCAGTTCACGGGAAAACTTTCTGACACAGTGGATCAGAAACTGCAGAGGAGTTCATCATGTCATCCTGAAGCATGAAAAAAATCCCAGCCCACCACAAACAAATAAATAAACAAAACGCCCAAGACAAGCCTAGCATAAGGGATTGTGTAAATAGGGAGGATATTGTGTATCTGTTCATGCTGCCCATTACAGCTAAGGCCAGACTCTGGAGGGGTGACAGAAAGCATGGCACTGGTCTCCCGATGTGTAAAGGGTCACTGCCAAGTGGTGTTGTCCATGTTCACTGGAATGGGTGAAAAAAGAATAAACTTAATAGCAAGCAAGATCTGGCTTTGGTGCTGGGAAATATATCATAAGGGTCGGTGTAACCAGCACTGAAATACAATGCCAAAGGAGGCGGTGGATCCCGAAGGTTTTAGGAGTATGATTCCCCAATCCAACTGCCTTCACAAAGGCCTCATTACTGGGGGCCATCAGCCTTAAGCAGAAGCTGGGGCTGAGTGGTGCTGCCTGGTCACCCAACCCAGGGACTTGCACAGCTTCTGTCAAGGGCTGAGCTGTCCCAGGCCATTTGTGAACTGGGGCTTTTCACTGCACGGGTCCCCATTGGCATGGCTTTCTGGCACCTGGGAACAAGGCTACAGCAAAGTCACTTCTGCCCTCCCTCAGTGGGTTGATATAATGACTTAGGGGAGCTTCTCTTGTGTGTGTGTCAAATGCCACTCTCATAAGAAACATCTCTCTACATGTGTACTTTGGAGAACACCTCTCTTCTCACATCCAGTCTGTGAATACAGAAATGCATAGGGCCACTTTTCATATCTCGGGGGTGTCAACCGGGCCTGTGTTCCAAGAGCTCTGCTTACAGTCACAGTGTCTGCCTGCTGTGCTGTGAAAGTCACCTTTCTGCAGCCTAGCTCCGTGTGCTTTCCCAAGGCATACTCACTCTCATTGCCACTTTCCCTTTCTGGCAGTCACTCTACACAGGTCCGAAATTTAAGGTCAGAATACTAGTCCTCCCATGGACCCCGGTTACAGCTCTTTCCCTGGGTCGCCATGGACTGTTCAGGGGCTTGGCAGCGGTTACACAATCAAGAGACATCTCCAGCCTCTAAGTGGTCTGCCGACGTGCCAGAGCAGCAATGCATGGGCAGGGTACAGTTGCTCACACACGTCTTTCTTTCCTGCCTCTCACAGCACGGCGTTGAGGACACGGCAGCAGAATGCGAAAGGCTGGGAGCCACTGTTCATGCCTTCGTGGTGGACTGCAGCAAAAGGGAGGAAATCTACAGCGCAGCAGAGAAGGTAGGGGAACAGGGTCACGTTCAAAGGCTTCCTCAAACATGCTCAATTTCCAGAAGAGTGGGGAAAACAAGGGCAGAGGTATTGTACACCAATCATGCAAGCCCTTGGAATCTCCCCACTTCTTGCTGCTTTCTGTATGGAGAGTGAAGTAGCACTTCTGAGATCGCACCCAGCCTCATCCTCTTTTGTGAGGCTCCCCTGTATCATGCCTCGTTGCCAGGTGTGCTCTTTAGACCTCCTGCCCCTGAAGGAACTTCTGCCTTCTAGTTTCCTGAACAGCACACAGACAACACTGGGGACATTTGAAACGGTTTTTGGAAAGGATATGGTCCAGCTGTGTCCAAACAGCCTGTACGTCCATAGTCCCAACTGTGACGACACAGAGCATACTGTGTCTGTGGGCAATGTGTAAATACTGGCAGTAGCTAAGGGAGAAGCATCAGATCTAAACCAGATTTCATGGTACTACTGCACAGTTCCTACCACATCTGGAAATGTGGTGCGATCTTCCTCTCCCTAAAAGAAACAACATGACGAATTAAATTAATGGTTACTCATCTTCCACAGCTTTGAATTTTTTTGATAACGAATGACATTCACTTTTCTGTTCTTTTTCTGTCCAAAAGGTGAAAAAGGACATCGGGGATGTCTCCATCCTGGTGAATAACGCTGGTGTGATTACAGCTGCCGACCTGCTCTCCACTCAGGACCACCAGATTGAAAGAATGTTTGAAGTCAACATTCTTGCTCACTTCTGGGTAAGGGCCACTACCATGTTCATAGCTACGCGTTCTTGAGGAGGCATATTTAGACTAACAATTATTTTCAGCTACCAGTGAATTACAAAAGCGTCTTTCAGATGTGTATAGCACAGGGGCACCTGGCTAGACTGACTGTTGGGAAACTTCATTAACCTCTTGCTGATCGGAGCCTGGCTGAGCTGTTTCATTCTCTCTTTTCATTCTCTCTTTTCTCTGCCTAAGCTAGCCAGCAACGGCTTCATCTGCAGCATGGGTTGGTCTCTGTCAGAGGTGTATTAGGGTTCCTCTTCACATCGGGTAGTTTGGGCAACTGCAGCTGAGTCCTGAGACCTTGCAAGCAGAAGACATACAGCTGAAAAGTAGAAGATACATCGCTGTGTCACCGCCTTCCCTCCTGGCTTCTTGAGCTACTTCCAAGCCCGTCTTCCATCAGTCCTGCTTCTCCCTGTGATTTGTACCTCTCGTCTCTCTGCAGACTTTCTCACAGCTTTCTCCCAGCTGTCTGAGTCGAGGTGACACAGCTGGGCCCTATCAGAGTTGGGCCTTGGGTCCTTGGCACACCAGCAGCTGACCCCTGGGGTAGGACAGCTGTCAGCAGGGGTTACAGAGTGGGAGGGTTTCAGCTGTTAAGGACTTATTGTTTGCAGCACAAGAAAAGAGAAGTTACAGATTAACGAGTGTTTTACCGTACGTGCTGGGGTGAGACACTGGCAGCGTTGCTGCTGACACCTGAAACCTAAAAAGCAGCATAGGAAAGATGTGAGCATCAGCCCCTGTTGATAGGCGAGTTCCTGAAACAGTCCTGTTTGGAAAATAGGTTGCCAATTGTACCAGCTGAACAGTGAACGGGTATCTCTGTGGCTCTCAGAATCTGAGGTGTTGTGCAGCACATAGCGTTAGCGATAGCAGTAGTTGCTTAATTAATGATAGTCAGGGTCAGTATCGAATATGCCTAAGAAAACTTTGTTCTTTTCCTTCCCCTCCCCCGCATTTTTACCTCTTGGTTTAAATGACTTTCAAGACCACAAGAGCTTTTCTGCCAACCATGATGAACAACAACCACGGTCACATTGTTACGGTGGCTTCAGCAGCAGGTCATTTTGTGATTTCTTTCATGGTGGCTTATTGGTAAGTGATTTTAGGATCATCTCTCTTCATATGTTTATTTTTAATTGCATCTTCTCCATCACAAAGCACAGAGTAACCAAAATAATCCTCCCACTGAATACGGTATGTCCAAAGGACAGTGATAAGGAGGAAAAAAGCACAACAGCCATCACTTAAGGATGCCTGGAGGTTCCTGCCAATTTGCTTATTAGCTCTGACTGAATCAGGAGCAATGCTTGTAGGGAGGAATAGTCATGTGACACATCAACTAATGGAAAGCTGCTCCTTTTTTCTCTCCCTCACCAATCCAGACTTTTGCTTATGACAAAAGGTATCCTCTTCCCTTCTCCTTCTTAGAAAGTAGTGCTTCTGTGAGTAAGACCTAGCCCTCTATAACAGCAGCTCCAGGTGGAGCAATCTTCTGGAAACACTCCTTACGGAGTCACTCATGGCTGGCAATGTGAGAACTCCCCAGCCAGGGATTTTACTGGGGTTACACTGTCCAAATCAATAGCAGTCAATAAGCTGATTTTCAGGTTCTGCTTTCTTTTGGAGTTGATTTACACTCCTGCCCTGCACCAATTTCTGTGGCAGTATGTTGCTCAACTTTTGCATGCGTAATGCTCCTCTATATTTGAAAACTCACGTGCAAATGGCATGAAACACTCCTATGTGGTGTGAGAAACAGTAGAGGGTTGTTCTCCATTTCTTCCCTGCCCAGCCTGCTGAATTTTAGAGGTTCAGGCTGCATTCCTTCTAAGAATCTTCTCACATGGGAAAAAAGGGAAGTCCATCGATTTATGCACATTAGCTAGAATTTTCTACGAATTCCTGAGGTTCATCTGTCTGTTCACAACTAAGGTGACTTTTTCTGAAAGATGCCTGCTCTGCACTCCACAATTACTCCGCAGGCAGCAATAGCTAATCCAGCACTACACTCTGGCACAGGCAAAATTAGAATTAGTCTCTGCCCTGTCTCTCAGCTGGATTACTTTTTATTTTTGCCTCCTAGTCAGTACTGTGTGATCTTCTAGGCCATTTCCCATCGTAGAAAGTTAGAAATCCTATGTCTGCCTTCTCATTTGTGCTCTTTGCCCTCCTGCAGCTCAAGCAAGTTTGCTGCAGTTGGATTTCATAAAGCTCTGACAGAGGAGCTGTCTGCCCTGGGAAAGGATGGAATAAAAACCACGTGTCTTTGTCCGGTTTTTATAAACACTGGATTTGTCAAAAACCCCAGTACAAGGTAACTATCAAAACTCTGCCTTCCTCCCCTTCCTTCTTTGCACCAAGGCACCACATATTAGCCCCAGCTTTAGCCCTTGTGTTCCAACTGACTCTAGAGAAGCAGTATATACCATTGGCTAAAGAAAATCTGCAGTGTCATTTAACCTACATAGTGGTTGCCTTTGAATTACCTGAGTGTGTGCATACATGAAGCATCCTACATCAGCTAGTACCACCCTGTTTTCCCACTGTAGCTCTTAAATGTATGCTTTCCTGTGCAGGCTTGTGAAGATTTTGGAGATTGAAGAAGTTGTAGAGGCCCTGATGGAAGGAATACTGACAAACCAGAAAATGGTTTTTGTTCCATCAAATCAACGCATTGCTTTACTTTTTGAAAGGTAAGTAGAAAAAAAAACCACAACATAAAAAACCCCCACATGTATCAAATATAACTTGCTGAGTGTACAACCCTCAAACTTGTAACATCTGATTCAAGATTAAGTTTTATTTAAGAACACATCACAAGGTAACCAAATAGTGCAGTGGTTCTTGCTAATGACAAAGCAGACATCATCCACAGAAATATTATGTTGAGTCCTCTCATAGGTCGTTATGATCTACTTTCTGCAGCTAACTGTTCTCAGTGGAGAACTCAACCAGTCTACAGGCTGATAGGGAGGGAGGGACAAGAACAAGAGAACACATTTTCTTCACAGATCACTATTTTCCTTTTGCCTGCAGACAACACTTTCTCTGAAACAGCAGCCTCAGAAAAGTTCCAGAAAGAGCTGACGACCTGCTGCTTATTAGTTTGTTTCTTCATGTCAACACCAAAGATTGAGGTGTCACAGAGGCTGGGAAAATTGCTTTGAAAGCACTATTGCTTAGCTCTGCCAAGTAAAGCAAGATTTGTCCTCTCACATGTCTTTAATATCCAGTATAGCTGCTCTGCTGCGGAGATGTTTTCATCAGAGCTCAGGTTCTAAACATAGAATTAACATCAGAACAACTAAATTAAGTTTTCAGTTAACTTCTACAGTATCTCATATAACACTTGGTAATTTCTTGTTTGTGAAAGCCATCAAACTTGGGTCTAACCTCAAATTTCTTTTTATGAGGAGGTGTGGAGATGTTTGGTTGGTTTTTTTTTCCCCCCAAGAAATCCCCAAATTAACCAGTTAATGCTTTGAAAGCAAAGACAATGCAAATGCACGTGTCGATGTTCAATATTAAAACTTCCTGGATCCTGCAGCAATATTGCAACCTAAATCGTGTCCAGTACCTACCTGTCCTGGAACTGTCATAAAAGGAGATGGGTGGGATTGGAGTTAAACTAGGCAGAGATTGATGAGGGCTATGTATTCTTTGGAAACAACGCTCGGTTTAAGTCTTAGTCTCAGTCCGTGTGTGTGCACACATTCTGCTCCAAGACCAGCTCACCTGCAGTGCCACTTTTCCCCATAATTTCTTATCCTACATTTAATTTCATGTTATTATCTCTTTCAGGTTGTTTCCAGAACGCGCCCTGAATGTTCTGAAAAAGCTGACTGATATCAAGTTTGATGCAGTTATTGGGCAGAGAAGCACTCAGTGAAAATCAAAAATTGATTCTCATTTCCCAGTGGCATGAGTGAAAACAGAACATGTGCTGAGCATAGTTCAGCTGGTTTAATTCAGAGCAGAACGGACACAGATGCTTCCAGGCCACCATTTCCAAGCACACCTAAGGGTTTATCCCACACCTGCAGCAGGGACATACCTGCATAACACGGAGTGTTAACGAAGCAGAGATGCATCTCTAGCAGTCTAAAGGGCTGCTTTGGCTGTACGTCACATTGCCTCTATCTCCTAGTGCTGAGGCAGACAGGAATTCCCACAAAGCCCATCTTTGGCACAGCACAGCTGTGTACTTGAGTGCACAGGGACTGCCTGAGAATATGTTAATCTGGGCTCATCCCTGAGCAAAGATATCTTGCAAGAAGCAATCTATAGAGGAGGTGAGTGGGATGTTTCACCTCAATTTATCTTTTTAAATTTAAAAGAATGTGCTCTAATGAACACTCACAGTTTTGCATGCTTTTGTAGTGAGTACCTGAAATAACGCAGCCTTGTTTGTACTGTAATATGTAATTACATCAATTATCAATTATGCATTAGAATCATCAACATGCCTTATTCCGAATAAATACAGTTCTCTAACCCAAAGGTGTCTGTCAGCAGTGAAAGTCATCACCAGGTCCTAGTGGTGCATTTAAGGTATGGTATCAAGTAATACACCCTTTCCCCGTATCATTTGTTGGGCAGGAAAAGGACCCGGGGGTGTTGATCGATGGCCGGCTGAATATGAGCCAGCAGTGTGCCCAGGTGGCCAAGAAGGCCAACAGCATCCTGGCTTGTATCAGAAATAGTGTGGCCAGCAGGACAAGGGAAGTGATCATCCCCCTGTACTCAGCATGATGAGGCCGCACCTCGAATACTGTGTTCAGTTTTGGGCCCCTCCCTACAAGAAAGACATTGAGGTGCTGGAGTGTGTCCAAAGAAGGGCAATGAAACTGGTGAAAGGTCTAGAGCACAAGTCTGATGAGGAGCGGCTGAGAGAACTGGGATTGTTTAGTTTGGAGAAAAGGAGGCTCAGGGGAGACCTTATCGCTCTCTACAACTACCTGAAAGGAGGTTGTAGTGAGGTGGGTGTTGGTCTCTTCTCCTAAGCAACATGTGATAGGATGAGAGGAAATGGCCTCAAGTTGCACTAGAGGAGGTTTAGATTATTGGGTATCAGGAAAAGTTACTTCACCAAAAGGGCTGTCAAGCATTGGAACAGGCTGCCCAGGGAAGTGGCTGAGTCACCATCCCTGGAGGTATTTAAAAGCCATGTAGACGTGGTGCTTAGGGACATGGTTAGTAGTGGACTTGGCAGTTCTGGGTTTACTGTTGGATTTGATGATCTTAAAGGTCTTTTCCAACCTATGATTCTATGATTTCTCACACTGCTCATCTGCAATTCCCAGACACCTTTAAAACACCTTCCTGAGAAAACAGTGCAGTATTTATCTACAGATTACTGGGTGCCCTCCTACAATTCATGCATGCTAGAGAATGGGATTTATACATGAGAATGCAGACCCAGTTGGACTATTTTTTCTCCTTACAAGGCAAATAATCCAACGTAATGAAAATTCTGCAGTCTGCTTCAGTATTCGTAAGTAAGTCAGACTCATGTATTAAAGAGCAAGGTTATGCTGAGCCAGGAAATCTTCTGTTCACATGTATCGGGCGAGTTTAAGTTGAAGGCTACAGGGATTCTGCACCTGTGTACAATGCAAGAGAACTCCTGAATACGTCTTCATGTTGACTAATTAACACATTCATCACAGCACAAAGTTACATCCATACAGACACCAGATAGCACATGTGCCTCTGCATATCTCTTTTCCTTCTGTCTCTTCAAACACACGTGCACCAGACTGAGGGTTTATGTATTCCACTTCTCTGAAATGCTGCCTGGCTGACAGGAGAAGATGCTGCAGGAACAACATCCCTGTGAGGTCCTGAGCTTTACCTTCCCATCTCTGCTCGGCCCCTTCTGGGTGCAGGGGAGCAGTGGAGTGGGGATTCTTGGCAGGAGGAGGCATGCCAGGTGCCACAGGTGGGGGCGAGGCCGGCAATGCACTGATGGGGTGCTGCCCCACTGCTCCTGAGCGAGGATGGCAGAGCAGGTGCCACAATGTTGAAAGGGTCAGCCACAGTCTGCCAACCACGAGGCCAGGCTGCAGGGACGAATCAGGTCCCCGGTCACACCAGGAAGCCACTTCAGTTTCAGCAAGGTACAGGTCTAGGCATGGCATGCTGACAGCGCAGCCCATGCAAGGGCCGGGGCCAAGACCAGGACTTAAACATGGATGCCAGGCCATGGGGCAGAGGGCGCATGGGGGAAGGCTCCAGATCAGCCTTCTCAGAGCTCCTTATCACAAGCTAGAGGGCTGCTCTGATGGGACCCACCTTGACCAGGAGGTTAAACCCCCACAGGTCTTTGGCCTGTGGCACAAGAGAACAGCACCTGATGAAACACAGGTCAAAGACCTCTTCCGAGCACAGATTATCTTTCCAGCTACTTGTGCAACTCCCGACTGCGCCAGGCACTTGCTGGCTCGCAGCCATCCAAGGGAGGCCTGAACACGCTCCCACCTCTGGCACAGGTGGAAACGGGTGGCTTCCAGTGGAATCCATCCCACTCACCTGAGCATTTCATGTTGTTCTGTAAACTGAGGGTCTTCAGAAAGGGAGAGCCCTCATCATCAGCTCCTCATCATTCAGCTCTTCCTGCTCTTACGTGGCAACAGGTAGAAGTTTGTGCTGCCAGCAGCACAAATGGTTGCTCAATGTGCTAAAGTACACAAAACTAGCCCTCACTTGCTGAGGCAAGCAGCTCTGGTGCCAGCACAATCTGCAGCGGTGTGCTCTAGTGCGGTGCATAGGAGGGTTTCCCAAACTGGGGGAACCTCAGGGGGAGCCGAGAGACCCTCCAGGAGCCTACAGCAGCTTGTGTCACAGAGGCTGATGAGATCTGGGTGGGACCAGGAGCAATGGCGGCCAAAGCCCCCTTCCCCGCCTATAAAAGAAGCCCTCAGGGAGCACTAGCGATCACGGTGTCACACAGCAGGGCACTGAACCTCTATCAACTTGACCAGGGAGCAATAGTGTCCACCTGGCAGAAAGCCATGGCCTCTCCAAGCTCTGCACCCACCATGACTGACACAGCTTCCCAACAGAGCTCTGGTGGGAACGCGCTGCTGCCCAGGTGTCAGGCTGCAGGGTGTGTCCTGCTCTTATGCCAATACCTGACAGCTGCAGTGAGCACACCTGTGGGAGGTGCGCCCAGGTAAAGGAACTCCTGTGCTCAGTGACAGAGCTCTAGGAGGAGGTGAGCAGGCTGAGGAGTATCAAGGAGTGAGAGAGAGTGAGAGAGTGGGAGAGAGAGACCGACCGACCGACCGACCACTGGAACTGCACCCTACCTTCCCTGAGACAGGCCCGACCGGCAGACAGGACGCATGACACGGGGGATTTCTTGTCCTCTTTCTGCCTGGCTGGACACAGTGATTTAAGGGATAGGGGACAATGGCAACACGTTCCTGCCAAGCACAAGTGCTTCTCCTCTGTGACTACCCCGCCTTCCCAGGTGCCCTTGTGTAATAGGTATGAGGCTCTGCAAGTGGAACCGAACAATAACAAGGATGGTTCGTCTAGCTTGGAGGTGTCGCTGAGGTTAAGTCAGCCTGTGCCCTGCATCAAAACTGCTGCCATAAAGAAAAAAAGATGGGTCGTTGTCATAGAAGATTCCCTTCTGAAGGGAACAGAAGGCCCAGGATGCAGATCAGACCCACTTCTCAGGGAAGCCTGCTGCCTCCCTGAGGCCTGGGTTAAAGATGTGACGAGAAAGCTTCCTACCCTGGTACTGCCCTCAGATTATTATCCATTATTAATTTTTCAGGTAGGCAGCGATGAAGTTGCAACAAGATGTCTGAGGGCAATCAAGAGAGACTTTAGAGCCTTGGGACGACTGGTTAAGGGATCAGGAGCACAAGCAGTGTTCTCCTCTATCCCTCCAGTTGTAGGGAATGATGAGGGAAGAAACAGGAAGAGCCAGCAGGTCAATACCTGGCTCCATGCCTGGTGTCACCAGCAGAATTTTGGGGTTTTTGATCATGGGTTGGTCTACATGACACCAGGCCTGCTGGCGACAGATGGGGTACACCTGTCTCAAAGGGGGAAAAGGATCTTTGTGCAGGAGTTAGCAGAGCTCACTGAAAGAGCTTTAAACTAAATTTGAAGGGGGAAAGGGATAAAACCATGCTCACTAGAGATAAACCGGGGGGCAGCATGCCAACTGTCCAAAGAAGGGCAATGAAGCTGGTGAAGGGTCTAGAGCATAAGTCTTATGAGGAGCAGCTGAGGGAACTGGGGTTGTTTGGTCTAGAAAAAAAGGAGGCTCAGGGGAGACCTTATCGCTCTCTACAGCTACCTGAAAAGAGGTTGTAGCGATGTGGGTGTCAGTCTCTTCTCCTAGGTAACAAGCAATAGGACAAGAGGAAACGGCCTCAAGTTGCGCCAAGGGAGGTTTAGATTATTGGGTATCAGGAAAAGTTTCTTCACTGAAAGGGTTGTCAAGCATGAGAACAGGCTGCCCAGGGAAGTGATTGAGTCACCATCCCTGGAGGTATTTAAAAGACAAGTAGGTGTGGTGCTTAGGGACGTGGTTTAGTAGTGGACTTGGCAGTGCCAGGTTAATGGTTAGACTTGATGATCTTAAAGGTCTCTCAACCGAGAGCCACTTGCTCTTCTCCATGTTGCCTGAGACTGCAAGTCTTCTGCTTGGCATAAAGAAACAGATGCAAAAGGAAGGATTTAAGCCTTCACCTCCTGAACACCAGTGACAGAATTGAACCATCAAGACTCCCAGGCTCTTCAGTTCTCTTTCTGGCCACAACAGACAACTGAAACTTCTCCCAGATTCTGGTCATTATGGGTGCCTAGCAGGAGCCTACGCAAGCAAGCTTCATGTAGCCGCCCACAGCTAAGTCCCAGATTTGAAGAGTGGTACCTCACACCCTGCCTTAGGACTCCTTATGAGTCAAGTTAGTGACTCTGGCCTCATGCTCTGCCTGCCTCTGAGGTGCCTCTTGGAGTCAGCACTTCTCTTTCCTCCCTGCCTCCTCGATCTTGGCCGCAGCACTGACTGGAGCCCCGTGCCAGGAAAATGACAGCACCACTGAGCCATGCAATTAGGGTCTGGCCCAAACACCAACACGCTAATTAAGAACAAAACGAAGTTCCAAGAGAAAAGTAGGAAGTGCCTAGCTATGAATCTCTCTGCTGGAGCTGACCCAGTCTCCCGCAAACAAGATGAGTAAGAGTGCAGCTAAAGCACCAGGACATTGGCTAGAGGGCTGTGGAGCTCCTTCCCCACCTCTTGCAGCTGTTCCACTTTCAGAAAGCACAGGAGTGTGAGGACCCCACAAGGATTTTATGTACCAGGTGCACTATGTATTCCCTGAGATACTGCACCCAGCATGCAGATGCCACTGCTGTGACTGCCCTGGAAGCTGATGAGGCTCTCTTCCCCAGTGTGGGAGACATGAAAGAGAACTCTTGGTATCACAAACCCTATAGCTGTGTTTGCAAGCTACATGGCCAGGCACTGCGCTCATGCACTGTTTTGCAGTCATCCATACTGTCGAAGTGTTAGGATGCTTCCTGGCATAATTTTGGCCCATAACCATGCCTGGCAGCACATGCTCTGGCATACTGTGGGGGCAGTGAATCCCCAGGCACAAAGCTGCTGGGCAGGCAGTGTGGGTGAGACCATCTTCTTTGCAAGAGGAGTGGAAGTTTACGGACACAGAAGCCTTCTGACGACACCATCCAATCAACACTGAATAAAACAAAGGAGCAGCTGTGATAGTTTCCCTTTGTCCACTATATATGCAGACCTGACTGGTCTGAAATTTGAGATGCTCATTATTAGAGGAAAGAACAACATTTAACAACAATATTTAATGACAATATTTAACATTCATAATTACTGTCTTCATCATAATAGGTTAAATTTTCAAGAGTCCCTAAGTGGCTTCAGATCATCTCAGTCACATCAAGTCTTCCTGAATCTCTAACACCACGGATTAAAGCTCCCTGCGGCACTGTAGCCTGATCTGTCCTCTCTAGCAATGTCTGAGAGTGCTTCTTCGGAGACTGGCTCTGCTGCATTTTTCTGAAGTCCTTGAATCCTACTCAGAATGTCAGGAAAATCACCCCAAATTGTGTTTCTTGTCACAAACCGAGGCACTTACAAGTGAAAATCATGGCTGTACATCCTATTGCTACTGTCTGCTAGCACTGAGGCCCCAACCTCACGATTGGGGCAGCACTCATAGTATTTTAGGTTTGCATAGTTTGCAAACCTAGGTCCACATAGGTCCAAAACCTTAGGTCCACATAGTTTGCAGGTAACGCCGGTATGCATTAAAAAAATATGCAATTTTAGGCAGCATTCTGAAATAAATTTTTGGTACCCTAAACCTTTCAGATTCTTTCATTCTGTATCTAGTATCTGGCCATGCATTTTGCTGTTTCCCAAGCAGGTCTCATGCTTTCTGTACTTATGCTACAGTTTGAGCTCACCACTAAGAGGATTGTAGTTTCACTGCAGAACTTCTATTAGAGTATGAATAAGCTTACATTTATCCAACAAGCCAGGTGTTCCTACAAGTAAACATGCTCTCATGAAAACTATTTCCCCTCTGCGTTCTCAGCCTTTTGATGTTCACAGCTGGTAGCTGATCATTTTCCAAAACATCACAATCAAAATGTTTTTCAAGAAACAACATTCTAGTTAAACAGATGCTGCAACAGGAAGATATGCTCATTGCTCAAAAATAATCCAGTGACAATAGTGACTGTGGCTTTTATATAAACGTATTCCAGACACTCATGTTCACTAGTACCTACCAGCCTGCTAATCACAAGGTAATCTCTAATGGGAAAAAAACGCAAACACTGAGCAGGAACTTGCACTAATCTTTTGATGACCACATAGCTTTGATGATGAAATTCTGGTGCTTTCTTTTGAAGTGTTGACCTGGAATATAGCACGTAAGTTCTTTGAGCTTTATAACACTGACACCTGCACTCTAACAGAGGTGAAAGATTGAAGATCATGTAACAACTGGTTTTACTATCATGCAGAGGTGGTGGTCTGCGTTTACTCTCATCTAGTGATTTCTGTGTAGTTGCGCTGAAATTATACTGGTAAAAGACACGATTCAAGTCTCTGGTATGAAAAGCGATGAGAGAAAAAAAAAGTATTTATCTGGAGCTCAGTTCTCCAAGCCCTTAAAGCACACATGTGCAGTTAACACCAGTTCTGGCTGCACAACCTAATCAGTGTTATCTTCCCAGCTAAATACTTTGTTCACGTGGCACATTTCCACTTCCATCCTCCTCTCTCTCCTTGACATAAAATGGTATCAAGAGCCCTTTCAAACACAAGCACAATTCCAAGGGGATTTTAATGAGCTTGTCTGGAAGGAGGCTACACCGTAATTTACAGCAAGCAAAGTAATATGGGACATAAAAAGGTAAAACACTTTAGATGAATTGGTTATTTCCTTAGACGTACCCTTTTAGGTCACTCAGAGCTAGGTCAGTTCCTGTGAATTTAATGAATACTTTCAGACAAAACAAAAAAAAGTGTAAAACATTGAGGAAGATAAATTGAGCTAAGTTTGATTTTACAGGTAAAAAGCAAATGCCTACTTTTTTTTTCAATTAAGTCACCAAGACAAAAGATGTGATTTCCATGCCTCTGATATGGAAAAGAAAACCTTTACACTGAGATATGACGATGTAGATCCTGCTTCACAAAGGCTCTGCATTTTATACATACAGTTTAGTTGTTTGTTACATGACAGATCTCTGTTTGGCCAAGGAAGCTCTACTTGGGCTACACAGTTAGCATTGGCCACAGGACACATCAGGATCCCACTGTGCCAGTTTAAAATTACACATTTGATAACTGTTTCTCATTTCAGGAAGTTTAAAAGAGTACAAGCGCAGTAAGAATATTCTACTGAGCATGAGCTAAACTTTATTCCTCACAAGGACAAAGAATGTAAGAGCAAAACCAGTCTGACATTAGCACACTAATTAACAGAGGCACAGTTACAGCTAACACAGCTATGTTGCTCCTGAGATTCAAGGGAGTATCTCTGCACAGGACTATGGAGATACTTTGTAAAGGATACTCCTTTTGTATCTGTTACTTGTAATGGATACAACATCAGGAATGAGTGGCTGAAAATAATTCAAAAATGCAACATTTTATGAACGTAGTTTATACTCACTGTTTATATATTAATTTTCTAAATAAATAATTCCTGACTCACCAGGATTATATTGTTCCTAATCCATACGGTTAATCAGTAACCAATTTAGGGGCAGCAGTGACTGCAGCTCACTTCATGCTCTCTCTCCTCAGGAGCAAGGAGTACTTAAAAAGGAAGGAATGGCAGCATGTGCCAAACAGAGGTGTATTCTCCTTTAGCAGGGTGGCATAAGTCCGTGTATACCCCAGGCCTATATATAAGAAAGCAGCAGTGATGATTTTTGAGATAGTTATTTTTCAAGCCATTTTTTCAGTCTTGCCCTGTCACACACTACACTGTCTTTACATCTGCAGCCTCAGAAGTCATGAAACTTAGGGCACTCCGTACACAGTTACATTAAGCACAGATCCTCTCAAGTTCACATAATATGGGTCGCAGACAACCAGATCCTAAAACATGATCCCCAAAACTCTAAAGGCAGTCTTAGATAATGTCTGTGCTGTGCAATGCTGAGCTACCTCAGCACTAGCTCAAAGGCACTGAGAAAGAGATGTTTTGCATATATAGATAGCCCCAGGTTTATCTGCTACCTTGGAGCCCAGCAGTGGTACAGCTGTGTTAGTGCAGCTCTGTAGTCACATGTTTTGGAAAGAGATTGTTCTTCATTCAGCAGCTAACTTGAGGATCTCTGGACAATGCCAAGTGACAGAGTGCAAACCTATATTCAGTGCATGACACCTTCTTGGCAAGTTACAACTACCTGGCATGCAGTCTCTATCTGAAGCCTCTTCAAGGTAGGTGTTTATGCTCCTGCGGGATCTTACCCTGTAGGAATATCTGACACATATGGATTTAGCTGAGCTTAGCACACAACGCCACAGTCACTCAACACCCAAAGATCCTTTCCACCCAGGCTTATGTCCTGTCTTTGAGTTGTCAGGTCATGATTTCTCTTTTGGACAAAATGAACTTCATTTTTCCCCTTGAAGAGTAATACTGGAAAAAAAACCCAAACAGCTATTTAAGCTTTCACAGTTGGCTCTTTAGTCATATATCTGCTTCTCTTTTTTTTTTTTTTTGAGAATTGTTACTATCAGGGAACAGCAATATTTTTAAATTAGTTTTTCAGAGGGCACTCCTGTTCTCAAAGCATCACTGCTTGATAAAAAGTCTCTATCTCTTGCCTGATGGGGCACAGTTGGAAACTATATCTTAGTTTGCTAACATTAATCCTGGATACAAGATGTATTAAAAATAGACAGCAGAAAGATACATGACAATAAAGGCCGGTTTCAAGAATCTATGTTTTGATTTGTTGCGTTTCTCAGATTAATAAGTCACCCCTTAAGGCAAGGAGATAAAGTATCAAAGTCTTACAGATCCCTTGAAGCCAACCAACCAACACAGTAGCTTAGCAACCATTCAGGCTTTATTCATTTGTTGTAGACTGTTCTAAATGATCACTAATCCTGCTACGAAATTTCCAATTCCATAGGCTCTACATTGGCTCACTTCAGATACAGTCCAAAGCCTGGGAGTCTGAGGTCCCTTTCACTACAAATATGCATCATGCAGCATAGCATACACAGACTAGTCTTTTGTGTTCTTAAATTATTGTTGCAGAGCTAAGCAGATGTCTGAATAAACTTAAATACATTAGGAGACTAATCAGATTTCTATTTACTAAAATGTAGTTCCTGACTAGTGCAATTTTATAAATATTAACTGCATTTTCTAGAAGGCATTTTCTAATTCTACAATCGCTAACCTAACAAGCCAATATAGATTTAAACTTAAGTCTTTAAGAGAACTCAATCACATAAGTTATTTTATGTTTACTAACAGAACAGAGGAAAAGCATTTACCAGAACAATCACAATGGATCGCCAGGAATCCAGCCTCCAAGCCTCTTCACGTTCAGGAAGAGGTAACCTCTTTCTGTCATCAGAGATTATACATCACACATGTAAATCACTACTTGCAAGGACTTAGTAGATATGCATATCTAAGGGCAGGAGGGGAGCACTTGTGCCAAAACCCCCAATGGAAGCAAAACAAAACAGTGGTGTCTTTGTGGGTTGAAGTCCTGATCAAACTATTACTGAAGTCAAAGGGAGCCTTTACAACTGTTTTCAGGGGTGTTGGATGAGAGCCACAATACATTACAAGCAGTATTGCTAGCTCTCAACACCAGAAATAAGAGTACAAAGGCATTAGTTTCTCATTTAGAATAGCAGTCTGCCCACTGATTCCTCCTACCTTTTTACAGAACAGAGCAACGAGCTTGCTCCAGTCCCCGGCGCTCATCTCAGGAAGCTGGGAGGTAAGATTTCCTACAATTTCTTAAGTGTCAAGCTTTCATCTTGAGAACTAATCTGGGGAAGTGAAGCACCTGCCAGGCTGGACATTGTGGACATACGATGTAGAAACTATGAGGCCAATAAAGAATAAAAGCATGCACTACAATAAGGCAAGGAGAAAACTGCAAAACACAAAGCTCTGACAAACTTATTCGCATCAGACCATCAGCTGTGTTCCTGTGGTTTTCAAGGCCTGCTGGGAAGCCCCCTTCTTAACCCTCTGACCAAGAGGTCTGTCTGTATGGGTCAGTTTGTCCGATCACAGCCTTCTGGAAACTGCTCATGGCCAGCAGCATTTCTGCCACATACATACAGGTTGGTACCTTTAAAACACATGGATGGATTTGGGGAGGATTGCTTGGGTTTTTGTATGCAGAAAAGTAGCCACTAAAGCATTGCTGAATCAGAATTTTCTGAGATGTATTTATGCAAAACCTAAAATGTTTTGGCTTGATCAAAACTAATGCACTCTGGACAGTTCAGCAGATCATGTAAACCTTTCAGCTGTTTTGCTACTGGATTTTCACCACCTCTGACCTCTATGAAATACATGGCGGGGGGGGATAACCACCCAAATCCATTAAATAGTTATATTTTAGATAATAACTATTATCCCTATTTTCCCATGGATAATGTTCTGGTTCTTTCTCAAACAGGCCAGCTCAAATAGCTGTGTTAGTTACTTGGACATTTTTGCCTTTAAAAACTCCAAAATAAACGCGCATCTCCTCCTAAACACAGTATATGTGTATTCTATGTGGAACTGTAAACCTCCAGCCACTCACTCTCAGATAAGCACGGATTTATAAAACACCTTCCTGCTTTTCAGCAGAATTGTGTTGAATTCAGGAAAAAAGGAAATCCTAGAATTATTATGCACATCTATAGAGGTGAACTTGGCACGCAGCATGAGGGTCCAGCTTTCAACTCTTGTTGTATGTACCTGGAAAAACTTGAGCTATTTAGCTGTGGGGCTGGAGGCAGAGGGCATTTTCAGCTGGCAAGCTGTGCTTGCTTTTGTGCAAGGCAGTTATTTAAGGGGATTCCGTACCTCCCAGGGCATGTATTTCTTTAATAAGGTCTTTCTTCAATCCTGACAGCCTGTAAAACATTCCTAGCCAACTCTTTTCAAGTTCTCAAGTCAAGCTTTAAGCAAAACTGGACCAAGACTTACCCTTATTGCTCCACAGGCAGAGAGGCACTACAAACAAAGAGACTGAAACAAACCTGGGGGAAAGTGTGTAACAGGGAAACGTATGTCTGCACTGAAGGGGGTCTAGAGCAGCACTCTGCGAGACTTGTATATATATACTGTACAGGCCAGAGCTGGTGGGCAGGTGAGGAGAAAGGAGCTGGTACAGCCTTTTCCTCTTTCTCCTAGATCCTTCTCTCTCTGAACAGAGCGAGCAGGATCCTCCAAAATCTGAAGTGGGATCACTCTGATCTGTATTACCTAGGAGGTTACACTAATTCAGATTTTGGGGGCACAGGGTGATGGTATTTCTCAGGAGTTGCTCTGCCTGCCTCTGCTTCCTGTTGAAGGGCAGCTTTTTTATGTGCCAAGAGGAAACGAGATAAACTTTGGTACGTGGCATTAAACCAGAAAAGGGAAACACAGTTATGAGAGAATAGCAAGCCAACAGACTCATTTTCACTGTGAAACTGTCCTGGGACGGATGCCTAGCATGTGCTCCAGCAGCACTCACATGCTTTACTCATGTGCAGACTTCGTGTTTTTTTCTTTTTTTTTTAAATTGGCCTGGAAAAGACTTTTTTCACAGAAACCACTCTCTAATATGGAAAGAGAACAGTCAAACTAAGAGATAACTATAGCAAGAAGAGTAACTATTCTCATATGCTGCTTGATAAATGAGTGGAGCTGGCACAGAAGGATGAGCCACCCTGCACAGCCATCAGCCCTTGCTGACCTCTGCGGTTCTCCTCTGTCCAAGGAGATGAAGCAAAGTGCAGCCAGTCAGCAACACTGCATCAAAGTCTGCCCTTCCAGCAGCAGCAGCTGCTTTGTGCAGTCACCGTAAACTGCCTGAGCTCAGATAAATCATAGAATCGGTTTGGTTGGAAAGGACCTTTAAGATCATCAAGGCCACCACTAAACCATGTCCCTAAGCACCACATCTACATGTCTTTTAAACTCTGCTGCAGGCCCACTGTTAAATAGCGATGAAGCTGCACGTTCCTGGTGTTACAGCGAGGTTTGCCTTCTCCCCTCATTTCACAGCAGCAAAACCCTCATGTGCAGCTGCCTCCCCTCGACGTGTCATTTTGGCCACGATTCTTAAAAGGCGGCCTTGGGAGCACAGCTGCTGTAGCACGCTGGAGCCCTCGCAGCACAAACCTCCTGCCCCGCCAGGTACAGCACGGTTCTGGTGAAAGGCCAAGAGAAGTAAGAAACGCAGTATCAGTGCGGACACCAAACCCTTCCTTCTCCTAACGGGGCTCCTGGGGGAGGAAAAAAGAGAAGCGCTGGGCTCTCGTAACGCCAGAGGCCCGAGGCGGAAGCAGCATGAACCCGAAGAGCCCTGCCGGAGCGGGGCGCACAACGCAGACCCCGTGGCGACCGCCGGGGGAGCGGGGCAGCCCCAGGGCGAGCCCCTCGCAGGAGCCACCGGTCCGCAGCCCCGACGGCCGCCACCCGCCGCCCCGCCCTCCCCGGCGCGGCGCATGCGCCCGGCCCGCCGCCCTGCCCCGCGCGGGCGGGCGTCCCCCTCCTCGCGGGCGGCCGGCGGGCTCTCCGCCGGACCCCGGCTCTCCGCGGAAGCAGCGGCAGCGCAGGTGAGCGGGGCGGGCAGCGGGAACCGGGTCTCTCGTCCCAGCCGGCGGGGCCGCGCCTCCCTTCCCCCGCAGCAGGAGGGCTGCACCCCGCTCCCGGGCCCTTCCCCCGCGGCCGCGCTCCTGCTGTCGCCCCTCGCCGTCGTACCGCGCTCGTCCTCGGTCAGGGCCCGCCGCCGCCATGGCGGGCTGCCCCTGCCTGTAACTCACCCCCTCCCCTCAGGTGTAACGGGAAGCGGTCATGCTTGCTTCGGCGCGGGCGGGATGGTTTTCCCCCTTCCTTGTAGCCCCCCGCGTCCGTTCTTGCCCCTGAAACACCTCTGGCCGCCTCACAACGCGCCGCCAGCCGGAGGCGGGGGACGGCCCGGACCCCGCTCCTGTCAGGCGCTCCTTCGGCCGCGGGGACGGTAACGGGCCCGGCTCCCTTTTCGTCGCAAACGATAACCTTGGCAGTAACTGCCACGACCGGCTTCAGAGACCCAAACCGAGGGTGGGCTCCTTGTAAATTAACCTAGAGTTGGTGCGAGTCACCCAGCGCTGGACTATGCCCCTTGCAAGAGCCCGCAAGGGTGGCATGCTACAGGGCTAGGCTCTCCTCAGCATCAGAGGGCTTGTTCAGTGGGAGGCACCCGTGGAGTCCTGCACCCACAGAGCTCTTAGTTGCCATATAGTTAAAACACAGAGACAAAAACACGCAAATAAACTGAGCTGAGAGTCCACACATTTCAAGATGCTGTGTGTAATTCACTACTGTGGAGACTACAGCGCAAGAAACTAGTGCCCTGGTCAGCTTACTATTGATATCTTGTAGTGGATAACAAGTAAAGTCCCTTCAGTTACCCCAAACCAAGTATTTCTTGTGTTAAAAAGCAGCAAGAAATTACCTGTTGCTACTGGGGAGAGCCTCAGGAGTTCGTAGCCTTTCCTTCCTTCTCAAATAAATGAGAATTTCAGATGCCACAACTCCACCAGCTCTTTATGTTGCCTGCTTGAGTTTCCTTCCTGCGTTGATAGGTTCTACCTTCCCATCTCCACTCAAGTTAATTGCTTACTTACAGTTAATCAAGCTTTTAGGGGTGTGGAGGTAGTTCACAAACGAAACAGGGCCTCCTAGTTCATAGATCTGTGTTTCCTCCTTTGCCTGTTCATTCCTGTGTATTCTGTGGTAGTAAAAGTTGTAAAACTCAGAGATATCTGACTTTCACAGAATCAGTCAGGTTGGAAGAGACCTCTGGCATCATCAAGTCCAACCGTTGCCCTGACACCACCCTGTCAACTGGACCATGGCAATAAGTGCCATGTCCAGTCTTTTCTTAAACATATCCAGAGATGGTGACTCCACCACCTCCCTGGGCAGCCCATTCCAATGTCTAATGACCCTTTCTGAGAAGAAATTCTTCCTAATGTCCAACCTGAACTTCCCCTGGTGAAGCTTGAGGCTGTGTCCTCTTGTCCTATTGCTAGTTGCCTGGGAGAAGAGGCCGACTCCCACTTCACTACAACCTCCCTTCAGGTAGTTGTAGACTGCAATAAGGTCACCTCTGAGCCTCCTCTTCTCCAGGCTAAGCAACCCCAGCTCCCTCAGCTGTTCCTCATAGGTCAGACCCTTCACCAGCTTGGTGGCCCTCCTCTGGACTCGCTCCAACACCTCAACATCTTTCTTGAAGTGCGGGGCCCAGAACTGGACACAGTATTCAAGGTGCGGCCTCACCAGTGCCGAGTACAGAGGGACAATCACTTCCCTAGACCGGCTGGCTACACTATTCCTAATAGAGGCCAGGATGCCATTGGCCTTCTTGGCCACCTGGGCACACTGCTGGCTCATGTTTAGCCGGCTGTCGATCAGCACCCCCAGGTCTCTTTCCACTGGGCCGCTTTCTAACCACTCTTCCCCCAGCCTGTAGAGCTGCATGGGGTTGTTGTGGCCAAAGTATAAGACCTGGCACTTGTTCTTGTTGAACCTCATGCCGTTGGTCTCGGCCCATCTATCTAACCTGTCCAGATCCCTCTGTAGGGCCTCCCTACCCTCCAGCAAATTGACACTCCCACCGAGCTTGGTGTCATCTGCAAATTCACTGAGGGTGCACTCAATCCCTACGTCTAGATCATCTATAAAGATATTGAACAGCACCGGCCCCAGAACTGAGCCCTGGGGAACACCGCTAGTGACCGGCCGCCAGTTGGACTTTGCCCCATTCACCACCACTCTCTGCGCTCGGCCATCCAGCCAGTTTTTAACCCATGGAAGAGTCCACCTATCCAAGCCCCGGGCAGCTGGTTTGTCTAGGAGGATGCTGTGGGAGACAGTGTCGAATGCCTTACTGAAGTCTAGATAGACTACATCCACAGCCCTGCCCTCATCTACTAAGCGGGTCACTTGGTCATAGAAGGAGACCAGGTTGGTCAAGCAGGACCTGCCTTTCATGAATCCATGTTGACTAGCCCCGATGCCCCGATTGTCCTGCATGTGCCGTGTAATGGCACTCAGGATGAACTGTTCCATCACCTTGCCTGGCACCAAGGTCAGGCTGACAGGCCTATAGTCCCCTGGATCATCCTTCCGACCCTTCTTGTAGATGGACGTTACATGTGCTAATTTCTAGTCAGCTGGAACTTCCCCAGTTTCTGTGCCTGTTGCAAAGGCTTCTGGAAGTGTAATCAAGAAACAATTCACACGTGTGACTATAGAAAAGTACCACAGCAGGTAAAATAGCTCATCAAAGGTTAACAAGCTAAAGCCACAGCAGGTGTGTCACATACGGCTTTGATTGCTTGTCATGGAGGTTAAGCTGCAAAAGGTTCAGCCACTTTCTTTAAGCAATTGTGTTTCAGGTTTTTGAGTTAGTTTCGGCTGATTCCCCTATAATCTTTGTGTGAACTGTTGTGCTATGTAAGAGGTGTGTCCGCTTTGTAACGTGCCAAGATTTTACCCGTAGTTTCTGTGCAGCGTGACCTGGTTTATTTTACAGATTGTTAGTGAGATGGCAGTAGCCGGTTTTCTAGTTGGCCGGTTATTTGTAAAAGCAAGTTTAATCAGTGTGGTCACAAGAGGACACAATCATTGTGTAATTGCTGCCAGTAATTTGATGCAAGGCAGCATAGTACCGTGTTAGCCAGTGTCTTAGTTCTTCCTCAGCATGCTTCACCAAGCAGATTTTGTAATAATAATTTCCTGTATCAATGGTTGTAGCTTCTTGGGTTGTGAAGCCTTTTATCTTGTATTATCTCTGCCCCCTACTGATTTCAAACAGATTTTGAAGGAGCCTTATGGCTCTGGGACGAAAGGAAGATGCTTTATGGTTTGAGCCGTTTGACTTGTGAGTGTAACGTGAGGATGCAGCCTCAGTGAATCTCGACTCTAGACAAGAGAATGTGATGATGGTTGGCAGCTAAGGCAGAGAGCCCTGAGAGGACAGGGCTGGTGGGTGTATGGGAAATGGTGTTTGGCTACAGTTCTGGAATGCTCTGGTGGGTACCATGCCTTGATTTATACATCCAGGATAAAGGGCAGCTGGCAAATGACTTAGAAAGTATTTTGCTCTCTGTTAACACTTCCCAGGAAGGGCTGGACTAAACACTGCTGTGGAGACCATTGAACTATTGTTATTTTTAATCATCAGGTCCATCAGGGAAGACAATAGTGCCTCTCTTTGGTAAGGGCCTGTTCTGTGTTCTTAGAAATGTAGAGTACTAGTTAAAATTTTTATTACGTATCTATCAACACTACTGTGCTCCCAAGAATTGCACTGATTTGCAGTGTTTTTTCTTTTGTGTTCTACTTTTTGGATATTCCCAAGGTTACCTTGCATAAATAAATCACTTCTTAAGTACACTTGTATCTGCAAAGCGGAGTCCTCCTTCGCTGTTCTGGGGCTTCTGATGGGTTTTGGTGGTTGTTCTGAAGCAAATCAAGCGTAAGTAAATCATGGCATATTAGGTTGTTTGTTTGTTTTTGATTATGCAAAATTGAACAAAATTGTCAACCTGTGATCCCTTAAAGCCCAGAAGACAGTTGGCCTTTCTGGTGTTTGATGGAAACTGGGATTAAACCTCAGCAGAACTTTGTTGAGCATACTCATATATTGGGTCAAAGGAAGCAGGGAAGAAGCTGTCTCGAAACAGGATTATGGGATTGCAGGCAGAATTATTTCCAAAATGAGATTTTATCTGACTATGTTTTTCAGGCTCTACGAAACACCTTTCTGTCCTTTTTCTGTTGCATTTTTTCCAAGAAAGAACAGTCCTCATTCACCGTGTGTCTACAGCACTGATGGGGTTTTGGTTATAGAAGCAGGTGAAAGATGATGCCAGCTGTACCCATTTCACTGTTTCCTGAACTACTTGTGTGACAAGTAACACAAAACAATAATGCATGTCAGTTTTTGCTACAAAGAACCTTTGAAATACTGAAAGGACCTAGAAATTCTATATTAGTGTTGTCTAAGAAAATTTTTTATTAATTTCTACAAAAGGAAGCCTAGTGGTTTTAAACAAGCTAAACCAGTTAGATGTGTGGTTTCTGTTTCTTTTTTCCTGTTAAATTAACTTTCTGCTGAAAAGTACAGTACGCTTAGGCTTGTAACATAGTGTGTAACTTGAACTTTCCCGTGATTTGCAACCTTGTCTGATTTGACCTAATTAGCGTGGGCATCTGAGCAGTTTTGCATGAGGTTTCCATAACTCCTTTGATGGAGTTGATGAATAGAGAAGGGGAGAGCACTGAGGTTTCTCTACACTATTTTGTCAATCATTTTTTCCTCTCATGTTCCTTACTGGTGATGCAGCTGTAACCAGACTGAGCAGTGAACAGCTGCTTGTGCAGTCCCTGCCAAAGCTGCTGCTTGGCTGCAGTTTGCACTGCAGCTGCCTCCTGCCCTTCCCACTTCTCTCCCTCTGTCTCTTCCGTAGCCCTGCCAGCTGCCCTCTTTTCAAACGTTCCAGTTTTCTTAGTACAGCACAGGACAACAGCTAGACTTGTTCTGTTAGCTAGATTAAACTGGAGAAGATCTTGTCACTGCATATGCTTATCTAAGCTTGTGGTCAGCAGCACCAGCGTATAATTACCCGCAGAGACTCATCAGGCTCTGTATTAGACAAGTTAGTTTTACGCAGCCACACGTACAAACTTGTATGTATTTATACACATGCAATCTGTTCGTACTCGAGTCGCTTCCAAAACTTCCCTGCTCATAGGGCTACAAACTTTGCATTTAGAGAAGGCAAATTTCTCATTCCTTCAATTAACAGGCCCCTTTGTTTCCTGAGTGACGCTAACTGCGTCTCTGCACAGATCACAATGTGATTTTTGTTCACCTTGCGGGTGGGTAATCAAAATTACCTACAAGATTGTTGGTGAAACTTCACCTATATCTTGATTTTTCCTGGACTTCTGCCTTCTTTTTTCCAACTTCAGTACCACTGCTCATAAAGAGCATTGGACTTACAGGTATTGTAATACCTCTCATCTGAACACTGCCTAGTTGCAGTTATAGTGGGAGTCTTGGTTTTGTTTCTGTTCTGTGTCACTGAAATGTCTTCCTCCCTTGTGTCAGTGGAAGAACGAGGACGATCCCCTCTTTCTGGGGCACTGTCTCCCGAGGTACCTGACGGGGGAGGACGCCATGTACTCCAGCATCTAGGTTGGCTTGTCGGCCTGGATTCCCGAGGTTTAATTTCATGACAGGAAAATAGAGCGATGTTCATTCATATCCTGCCACTGTCTAATGTCTTCCATTTCTTTTTTGCTTCAAAATTATTTGAGGTATTTTACCTCTACTGAACATAAATACTCTATGTGACTTGAGGAATTTTACACTTAATTCAGTTTCAGATTTAGCTAAAATGTCTGAATCAAAATGGCTTCACTTTAGGATGTTACTGTTATCTGAATTGCAGCAGATACAACATGCTTGTGCTCTGACCTCCCATCCCTGCTTGTTTTTCTAAGTTTGATAGTGAGGAATAGCTAGGGAGGGATCCTTGGACCCTCGCCTGAGGACCAGCACTGAGGACCAGAACACCAGGACCAACTCTGGGGTCTGTGCTCTGCGAACAGCAGACATCAATATTTCTAAATATTTAACCTGAACAAGAAAACTGCTGTCCTGCTCTCAGCAAACAATGGCGAGCTATAAACAATGTGTGGTTTGTTTTTTTTATTCAGACACTTCATGGAAAGTGTCAAGCAGCTGTCTACAAGGAGTAACAGATGATGTTACGAATGAGGCACTTCCTTTAGTTTCCTCAGAGTCAGTCACTTTCTGTGATGGTCACTTACACTCTTAGTGTAGTCAAAATACTAGACTGTACTGAGGCTGGAAGACTTAATTGCCAAGATGAAAAGGGAGCATGTTACTGAGGTTTTGAATGGCCATGGCAATGTTTTGTTCTAGAGAGGAAAGACTGTGTGAGTCTGTGGCATTCACCCAGTACTAAACTAACCTCAAGTAGTTGGATGTTACTGTTGCATTACTGTTGATTTGGGGAGCAAATCTGTGAACAGCTCTTCTCTCTCAGTTTGTGGATTCATAGTACATAATTAACAGAGCATCATGCATGCTAACCTAAATGCTGATTAATCCTCCTAGCTAGTGGTTCCTAATCTAGTAAACTTCTATATAATTAAAGATGTGAAAATACAGCTTCAACTTTTTGCTCTTTTCGTAGGCTATCCCTTTAAGGCTGCGCAGTGACAAAACTATTTACCATTCCACGTCAAGCTGGAAGGAGGAGTAGGTTTGGAGTAGAAATATACTGACCTTCATGATTTCTGCATGACCTTCAGATTTCCAGAGCTTAGTATCTTGATTCAAGCACTACTAAAACTCATTTCTGTTGAGCTTAAAATCTGAGAACAGTAAAGCCCTATAGCTAAGCATTCAGATCAACCCAAACCAGTATTTTCTGCAAATGAAACATCTGTTTGGGTCATGGTAGATTGTATCACACACTTCGATACATTATCCTAATATTGTGTTTTACATCTGTAATATTACTTCTCTTTGTGTTTTCTAGTAGTGCACCGTGTTGATAAGACTGGCTCTTCACAGAAGTTAAGTATGGTAGTGGCTCTTGACTTACCTTAAACCTCCGATTGTGAAAATCCCTTGCTTTTTCAAATAGACAATATAATTCACAGCAGTGCTATTTCTCAAGCCAGATACAATTAACAGCCAACTGGATATGTACAGTGACCTGTCTGTCCTTCAAAGTTAGCTTTACAGGTGTCTCATGGCTACAGCCGGTACTTTCCATAGTAGATGATGATTTGTTCGAAGCCTCAAACTGTGAGATGCTGTAATTAAGACAAGTGGAGTATTTGTGGATAGATATCTAAAAAAATTTGGATGATTGAGATGTATCACAGAAACAAGATGCTCCTGAACTGGTGACTTGGAGGAAGAATAAAAATCTTATCTAAGATATTATTATCTGTCACAAAGTCTCATCAAAATGAAACTGAAATGTGTCAGACTATTGCTATCTGAGTATTTCCTTACGGTTACATTAAACATGTTAATTTTTAACATGTTGCAGCAACTTCTTTTTACCTGTGGAGCAGTAACTGACTTGCTGTTATGTTCCCATACACTTTTGTGATATTGCCATACTGGGAGCTCCCTCGTACATATGATTCTCCCATCTATGGCTATGTGCCTGAGTAATGGCCTTGGTCTCCTCTGGTGTGATTTCTAGTTTCTTCCGCTGCAATATCGTGTGTACTAATATGTACTAAATATATAAATCCAAATATGTGCTCAACTTCTCTTCTTACAGGTGAGAGCTCAGAGCATCTCCAAGAGCTTCATTTGATATAAGCATCGGATACAGATGAAAAGTATTGCTTAAATCAGTTATGTTTGGCTTTTATGTTATTGCTCAGTTTATTTAAAACATTTTTAAAAAGTCACCCCAACGGCACTGATTTTTCTTAAGCCTCGTGGGTTTTGTGTTGGTGTTTACAGTGGCATACCCAGACTAGGTAAAATGTAAGCCATCAGCCTCTTTTACAGTGAGACACAGAATAGTTTTGGAAAGTATATATGCAGTTGCAGATAAAGCATGAGGATAAATGTAGCTTATGATGTGCCAGATGGAAAAACCTCACGACTTGAGAGTTGCAAACTATTGTGTGGTAGTCAGGGGCACTTCTGTCTGAGAGCAGCGTTTCTACTCGGCTGTAAAAATGCTGTTAGGTGTGAGTGCCTAGGGAGGGATGAAGTGAGAGTGTCAGTTATGGACCAAAATAAGCAAGAGTTCCCTAGAAGTGTAGGCTAAAGACGCTGTATCGTACCTCTGAATGAATAATACATGATGCTTTTTAAAACCCTTGTACAGCATTTCAGCTTCTCTCTTTTTCCTCTTGCTTGTCTATGTTCACTTTTGTAACTTCAGTAGGTTGCCTCTGAAGCTGTGTGTTAGCTTCGTATCTCAGTGGTAATAGTGACTTCTTCGAAGGGCATGTTAAACAAAGGAAAGGTGGTGAGTACCAGTAGTGGAGGATTAATTTGAAGTTAAAAGAGGAGAACCAAAATATGAAGATTTTTCCTCCTAACGAACTAGAAAAACATCTTAGTATAGTATTTTATCAAATTTGGCATAATAGAAGTTAAGTTTTCAGCAGAAAAAGGTATTCCTTGCTATAAACTATATAAATATCCCATGATCCGTAATATCTTTGAGTTAGTTTGTGATTTTAGAAGAAGTAAGATCTTTCTTTTAGATATCTTTTAAAGGAAGAATACTTAACTTGCTTACAGCACCATTACTGAATATTCTAGGCACGTTTTAACTTGCTTTAACCTGCCTGGCCCAGTGCAGCCAACAGCCGTGTCACTGCACAGGACATGGAGCTGGCAACAACTCTGTGACCTACAGCAGAAATTAGTATGATCGCCTGAAGTCACTTCCTGCTCCTTCTCCAGTACCAATGCATGACGAGTTGTAAATTTAGTAAGAGGCATGGACACTTTCAAAATATTCTGGAAGAAAATCAGTTCTGCTCCCAGACATGTGACTTACATTTTTATCATAGAAGAATTTTTTGTTACTGCAGTCAGCCCACTTCTTCCAACACCAGAGCTCATGAGCAGGAATCACTGAACTACAGCAGTGATCGTTCAACTCTTAGTGTAGAATGAAGAAGGAATGCATAATAAATTAACCAGAAAACACAAAAACCCAAGCTAGCCAGTGTAAGAGAAGAACACGCTACTAAATATGCTCTCCAGAGACTTTGTCTTAAAACCTTACAAATCCATTTGATTCCCTTGCCAAAATCTAGCAGAACTCTAGCTGAATCAGTAACTCTGTGCTTTCAAACAGTGTTTCATTTTTTTCTTGTGGGCTTCATAATCTTCCACAAAGCATGTGGATGCACAGCCTAAATCTCACTGAATTGGCTTTCATGGCTTTTAGACACAGAGCTGAAACTTAAAATATGCTACCGGACTGCAAAAAAATTTGCTCTTCCCCTAGTGCTTAACTCTTTTGCAAATAAAAAGGTGGACTTCAAGCTTAACCTAACTGAAGCTCGCAGTAGCAGGAAGAACAAAATATTTGAGTGACAGAAGCAGAAAAACCCTTCTCCCCATTGTCTGTGGTATCCCTGATTTGTCTTCCAGCCCTGGGAAAGCTGTGATGTCAGTACAGCTAAGATTCCTTTAGTCCGAGCTGTATAAATCTTAGACACCTTAAATATCTTCAGCTAAGCTGGATACACATAGTCTTAAATAAAAACTAGCAAGCAGGAGCAAACTTCTGTGTAACACTCATTGTCATGCTTTAAATATCAATCTGTTGGATTAAAAAGGTTGCTAGATAAAAGGAAATAATTTTAATTCCAAGACTTTTCTGTAAGTGTAAATTCTTGTTCTCTAGTTCTGTAGAAGCTTTTTGTATTTTGCTTATATTTGCATAAATGAAGAAAACAACGATAGCTTTAGCTTTTGAAGAGACTTAGGAAAGCTGAGTAATAAGTATGTACAAAATACCCATTGGGGTCAGATCAATAGTCTGTCTGTGGCAGCAATGATAAGAGATGCTATTTAGGGACCAAAGCAGCACAGCTGTCTGTGGGCCATGTCCCTTCTGTTCCTCTGCCATCCACAGCAGTGAGATCAGAAATGTTGGAAGATACATCCTTGCCTTTTCTTTTTCATGTCTTTTTCAAGAAGTATGGGCAACAAGTTCACAAACAGTGGCTGTTCCTAAAGGTACCTGCATAGGATTCTTGACTGTGGGTCTTTTTTCCTTGCTTCTCCTTCCACCTTCCTTAAGTAAGATTATAGGTAGTATTTACCATGTTTGATTACATAATTTAACATGTAATCAAAGTTAGGTACTAGCTGCCTCATCTGCTTTTTGTGTGGGTTTTTTTTTTAACAGGAAGATGAGCAGAACTTAACTGCATTTTAGGACTTGACTCCTGATGGGTTGGATTTTGTCTTGGCAGGAGTTTTTGAAGATTCATGCAGTGAAAGAAGAAACAGCCAATGGCTTCAGAATCCATGGTCCCAGAGCCAGCAAAACATCTGATAAAGGGAAAAAGGCGGCAGCAACAGCAGCAGCAGCAAACTAGGTCTTCTAACAGTGATGGTGAAGATGACATCTTTGTATTTGAAGCAAATGAGGCTTGGAAGGATTTTCACAGCTCTCTTCTTCACTTCTTTGAAGCTGGAGAGCTCTGCGATGTCACACTGAAGGTGATTATTGTCACACATCCATTGCATTTAACAGTCCGAATATTAAGCTACAAATAAGTGTGCTGGAGGTGGCTGTGAATTTGGGCAGGGGTATGGAAGCCATAGAATACCTGTTGGATCTGAGGCATCTCTAGATGTGTTTATGGTTTTTTTTCTTATTTAGGAAGTTTACAACCGAAATGTAAACACTTAAGATATTGATAGGCTGAGAGAGGAAGTATATGACTCTGACCTTACCCAACTTGCCTTCTAAGCAAGTTCCCACAGTTGATCAGTATATTACTGTGCAATTTCAGCTCCTTGTAGCCTCTTTGTTCTCACACACTTTCATCCACAGTTTTTTCTCCATTTTTGCTAGATCTTTCCTGGCAAACAAGATTTCTGGAACAAATTGAACTTCCAGCATTCTCAAAGTAAAAAAAAAAGAACCCCAGACAATTATGTTCTACAGCTGATCAAAGAGTAGAGGAGGAGGGGGAAGCCAGTTTTATGATTCTTGCATAGCATTGCTTTAATGCATTCTTTGTATCTCATCTGTATGTTACTTATATCCTGATCACAATAAATTTATATCTAGTGTCCATAACAGTGGTTGCCAGCACCTACAAATATTAAGTATTGCTTAGCTAGACATCTTAATAGTGCAAGACAGTTATTTAAGAAAAAGAGACGAAGCATAGCTCCTACACCAAGAACAAATGACAGATGCCTTTAGGAGAAATTGTTTGCCTGACACTTTTACTATTAACAACAGGGAAAATCCTTGACAGCTGTGTGTCCCTCGTGACGCCCCCCCCACCCTGAGTAGGCAGCTCATATTTCTAAAACACTTGGGAGACAATGGAAATCTCTGAGAGGAAGAGGGTTTCTTTCCCTTCCACCCCAGCAGACAACAGGAGCAGAATAAGCGAGAACATTTTTCTGTTCTGTTTCACAGCAGGTATTAAATTGCCTGTCACCAGGCACTGAGCAGGCAGTAGATGCAGCAGTGAATAGGTCCAGTGGCTCATAACAGTTGAGTTAATGCTCATAGGACACTGAATGACAATACTGAAGCTGTGCCACACAGCATGAGAGCTATGAAACAACTTGCCTGAGAGCTCATCATGAGGTCTTTTTACATGTCATTCTAAAAGGCGTTTTGGGGAAGAAGGTTCATGTCAGAACTCTTAACAACCCTCCTCTTCCCTTTTCTTGACCTCCTCTTGCCTTTCACCCTTTCCACCCACCCTTGCAAAAAAGGCAGAAAATTATTTTATAAACATAGTTAAACATATACTCCTGCTAGGTAAACTTGGCTTGGAAAAATATACTTTACTGTGGCTACAGTTTTAAATTTCCCTAAATTAGGCTTTTATTAATGTTTATTTGTATTATTTGTGTGGAACTGCTTTGGTAATTTAAGAGTATTAGATTGCATGACTTGGCCTCCAGTCCTGAGGTGGAGGATATAATCTATGGAGGCTAGAGCAACCTATGTACATCTTACTGTAAGGCTTCCTAAATCGGTGATTTTCAAGTAACTGGTAACTGTATCTTGAACTAGACTTTTCTGGAGGGCTTGATTTTTTTTATTTCTGTAGTGCTCAGGCATTTCTTGTGTTTTCAAAGTAATTACTTCTCTACTGAACTTTCTGCTTTTGTGCATGACCTCTGACAGTGAGCATTGCTGTTGTCAGACCAATTATTGATTTAACTGCTGGTTCTCAAAATATGATTGTGTATCTGTGATAGTTAATAACTGGAGGGGAACTCTGATTTTGAAATACCAAGAACATGCTAAATGTTTAAAATTAAGCAGATTTGGGTAAAATAGTGAAGCCACTTAATTCAGAAGAAAGACCTAATTAGAGAGTGGGATGATGGGCAGAATAAAAATCTCTGAAGGTGAGAATGGCCTAGGAGATTTCCCTGATATAGCAGACCAGCTGGTAGCATCTTTTTGCATCAGTACTAGAATTAGTTGGAGTGCTGACACTCTTAACAGTGCTAAACCATGTTAGCACACAGGGAGACTTCCTCTGCTCCAAAGAGTTAAAATCTGGAATTTCACCTGCTGTACTGCTACTGCCATATGAACAGCTCCCTGCTGGAAGGTGGAGACTGGCAGATGCATACCATCTGCTTTTCTCCCTTTGGTTTGGTTTTTTGTTCCTGTGGTAGGTCTGTGAATTGTTCCTTCTGGAGTGATCTAATTAACTCATATTGAACCATCCATCTTCTCCTCTCTTTTAATCTGTGTACTTCCATGTGTGTTTGCTTTCTGTATTTACTGCTCACCAGGCAGGTTACGCTTGTGTTGATAATACACACTTTTAAAAAAGGTAGAGCAGTTGTGTATTGAATCAGAGCTAGAAAAAATGCCAAATTATCCTTTATAATTTAATATTTTTTTTTTTTTTAATTGCAAGACAGCTCACTGTAACACTGTCATCTGAAAATGAATATGTAATTAGAGTCTGTCAGGGAAACTGGTTGCTTAACTTGGCCATCCCTCTATGTCAGTGCAGACTAGAGAATGACAAAAGACTGTAAGAACCTGTAACACAAATAACTAGTGGATTGTTCATTTACCTTCAATATCTACATTCTCTTTTAATGTAATTGAATTCTAGAATTTTGTAAGTGAAAAGCTTATTTTGCACTTTCTGATCAGAATTTTACAAAATACCTTGTCTTTATGGAGAATGCTATATTTTTTGTGGCGAAACAGCTTCTAAAAATCTTGAAGTGATTGGTAACTTTTAATAATCCCTGTAATAGCTGTTATTACTGCAGTTTTACATGAATTTGTTTCTATAATCAGCACTATAAATTCCTCAACAGTGGTAATAGTCCAGAGGTTTAAAAATGTCACTTTACAATTTTTTCCCCCTCTTAAAGTCTCTGAATACACATAAAATGAACAAGTGCCTAGCAGTCTTCTCCTGTCTCCAAGATGCATCTAGAAGGTTCCTAAAATGTTTCATTTAAAAAACAGGACACATCTCTTAAAGAAAAGCAAGTTCAGTGCATCAGTGCTGTTGCTTCCTTGTGTTATGGCCTTGCCCTACTCTGGCAGCCAATTTACAACTCAGATCCGCTTGGGATACATTGATCTAATGTCAGAAGAACAGGGCAAATGGAGTTAATTTGTTTGAATAAAATACAGTAGCTCAACGCATATGGAGTTCAGAAATATTTCAGCTTAGCTGTCCATCCATTCATAGCTGAAACTGACATTCCAGTAAAAGACTGGGTTTTTTTGTTGTTGTTGTTGTTTTTTTTCAGGTTGGTTCAAAGCTTATCTCCTGCCACAAACTGGTGCTAGCTTGTGTTATACCTTACTTCAGAGCCATGTTTCTTTCAGAAATGGCTGAAGCCAAGCAGACGTTGATCGAGATCAGGGACTTTGATGGCGATGCAATAGAAGACCTAGTGAAGTTTGTGTACTCCTCCCGGCTTACTCTGACGGTGGATAATGTCCAGCCTCTCTTGTACGCTGCTTGCATTCTTCAGGTGGAACTGGTAGCAAAGGCGTGCTGTGAATACATGAAGCTGCACTTCCATCCCTCCAACTGCCTGGCAGTTAGGGCATTTGCAGAGAGTCACAACCGCATTGACTTGATGGACATGGCCGATCAGTATGCTTGCGAACATTTTACAGAAGTGGTGGAGTGCGAAGACTTTGTGAGCGTGTCACCACAGCACCTCCATAAACTCCTGTCCTCCAGTGACCTGAATATTGAAAATGAAAAGCAAGTTTACAACGCTGCTATCAAGTGGCTGCTAGCCAATCCACAGCATCACGCTACGTGGCTGGATGAAATACTTGCGCAGGTAGGGCAGATCGAGGCGCTGGGTGCCTGTCTTGTCACTGGTTTAGTTGTATGATCAACTGTTTGGATTTAGGTAGATCTCAAGGTGAAAAATGTTCTTAGCAGTTAGTGCCTCGTCTGGTAGTCACAGTTGCGAGTTGACAGTGGAAGCAGGTTAGATCTCTTGAATATCAGGAAGAAGTCGTATTCTCCCGTTTCTGTAGAGAGAAGAGTACTCAGTTTATGCTCATGGCTGGGGGGATGAGGAGCCAACAAAAAGCTGCATCTTGAAGTGCAGAAACTGCTTAGATTTACACATAGTAGAGAACATAAAGCCATCACTTAACTTGGTTTGATACAACTACAGCCTGAAATGCTCACTTCCCTTGCTAGTAAGTATTTGTACTTAAGAAAGGAGAGCAAAGCTGTTGAGGAGGTTTTTTTACAAGGCTAGGAAAGTAAAACTGTAACAGAGATGTGTCACATGAAGTCATGCTCCTTCTAGAACGTTCTGTGTATTTAATTAACGAAAGCCCAAGGTGCGTTAGCCCTATGAGCAGGCTAGGAAACACATGCTAGACCCTTTAATGCTCATTAGACTAGCACTGCTGGTTACCTGTAGGATCGATCCAAAAGGAGTTTGCAGTTTAATCGTCCAGACTTGATGCGAGTCCATTGCTTCTGAAAGAAACATACAGGTATCAAAAGGTTGCTCTGCTGAACTTACTTAAACACCCATCAGACCTCCTCCTGTCAAAGCATTAGGTACTTCAGTTATTCAAGCTCCATATGTGCTGGTTATCAGAGTTTAAAATACAGTATTTGAGACAGGGATGGAGACCCTGTGCTGGGGAGCAGGGAGGAACATGCCATGCACTGCAAAATGCCCTATGTATCTTACCAGGTAGGATCAACTGTGCTGTTTCAGTTGTCACTTAACTCCAACTTGAATATTTTGCATTTGGCAGAACTGCTAATATTTGTGCCACGTAACGAGAGGTCCATTAATATGCTGCTGTCATTGCCTTCATGCATAATTTTTCACATTTCCTGGTAAAAGATCACAATTGTTTATTAACTGTTTTCCAAAAACCTTTGGTTTAATCTAGATTAACATGAGGGGTTTAGTACAAAAAAACTTCTTTAGTACACTATAATTAAATTCACAGGCAATACCATCTGAGATTTAAAAAAAAAATGATTGATTTTTATTGTCCAGTTGTGTTAGCAGATGAGATTAACAGCTTTATTCTGTTCATGGAAACCAGAGTAAACCCCTTCCTGTAAATATGGGTTATTTGACAGAGTATATGGAGCCATCGGTTGATTTGGACATTATTGCTAGCGGAAAACATGACTGGGCTTCTTGACAGTTATTATCCACATCATACTCAGCCTTACAGGCTTTGCTGTTTTAATGAGGGGCTATGGTGGTGCTTTTAATCAGCCAAAATAAGCCAAGCCAAAGTAAAGGAAGAAATGAAACTGAAAGCAAGTGGATAAGGAGGCACTGGTAGAGACACTTGCATACTTGAAGACAGGGACACTTGTCAGCCATATAACAGCACCATCTTGCTGCTCTGACAAGCACCGGAGATACTGGACTTCTTCACCTGCTGGTGAGCTAACTGGGAGCTGCTTGATGGTGTTGACTCCAAACCTTAGGAAGTCAGATGGTGGTTTTACTTGAGTCCCCCCCTGCTAACACCTGTCCCACCTTTGCACCTGACTGTACTTCATATCCCTCACTGTTTCTCTACAAGGACAAATGAAGTGTTTGCTGAAATAAATGATTGAGCCGGGGGGGAGGACATTTCAAGGCAGTCTTGGAGAGGCTGACCTTATTTCAGATCTGCCCTGTCACTGGGGATTGCTCTGGGCAGTCACTGCCTGTAGCCTCACCCAGAAAGAGCCTTCCATTCCTCAGCCTGGTCACCAGCTCTCTTCTGGGGAACCACTGGAAGGATTTGGGGAAGGAAACAATTAGCTCTCAACCTTTTTTTTTTTTTTTTTTTAATCCTGTAGACTTGTCAAGTCCACACTAGAGAAAGGTGTTACTGCACTGGCACTACCTCCGTAATAGACACTTAGCTCACGCAGACAGTGTTTCCTTTTTGACTTGCCGCCCAAAGAAAATGAACCATTCCAGCAAAACCCCTCTTACGTTGGCATAGCAATGAGCTGAAAATTCATCCCGTCAGCAGACTAACCTGACACGGGCTATCCCGCCAGAGTCACAGATGCTGCCTGCGCTGCACGGGGCAGGCGCAGTTACGGTACAGGCAGCGGCACTTTTCCTTCCTCTGCTCAGCCTGGGCCAAGGGACAGTTCACTGCTGCTTAAATGGAAAGGGTTGTAGCAAATGTTTTGTCACTAAAAAGAACTGTTCATATTGCTGTTATTCTGGAAAAAAAAAAACACCTATGAAAGCTGCTCTTTTTAGAGCGAGCGTGGGGCTGGCAGCTGGCTCAGAAGCTGCCATCTGTTATGCGTGTGTCACTGTAAATGGTGAGACTCAGTCAGTTCAGCCAGTTACTCCAACTGTGTTCATTTCTGTCAGGTACGGCTGCCTCTCTTGCCCATTTGTTTCCTTATGGGTGTTGTGGCAAAGGAAGAGATTGTCAAGCAGAATCTAAAATGTAGGGATTTGCTGGATGAAGCAAGAAACTACCACCTTCACCTGAGCAGCAGGGCAGTGCCAGACTTTGAGTACTCCATTCGCACAACACCAAGGAAGCAGACTGCTGGTAATTAAACGTGTGTCTGATTATCCTGTAGGGAGTGGTGTGGAGAAAGGTGGCACATCTGTGCAGGGTTAGATAGTTTTGTATAAATGGTTGTTAATGACTTAACCCAAGATTGGGAAAGCCATTGTGTACCTCTCTGGTAATTAGGTAATGTGCTGTGTTTTCCTAGCAGAACTTTAGCACTCGTTTTCATTCTTTAAAGCATTATTTATTTATCCTGATTTGCTCTATCTGTATTAAAGCTAGATCTTAAGTATGTCATGTCCAGGCAGTACGCTCAAAGCTATACCAAAAATAGTGGACACTTTTGGTGCGAGAAGGTTGAGCTAACTTTTAAACTCTTTAGCTAACCTATACCAGAAGTGAGTGATGAATATTAGACTGCAAATCCTAATTTTTACATTGTTACATTTAACAAACAATCTGTTTATCTCCCTAAGCAAAACCACAAAAAGCACATTTAAAATATGCATTGTTTTTGCAAGAGCATAGATAGTTAATTGCCATGGCAGTATGCCAAACAAAGGCCAAAATCCAGCATCCAATGTAGGGCAATGACTGTGCCCCTTAAAGTGAAATAAGACTTCTCCCAAACTACATAATTTTCAGTTCACTCTGCTATACAACTTTATCCCCCCTCTTCCTGCTAGTTTTCTGGAAATCTATTTTGTCTTCTTCAGGTGTGCTGTTCTGTGTCGGTGGTAGAGGTGGATCTGGTGACCCCTTTCGCAGCATTGAATGTTACTCTATCAGTAAGAACAACTGGTTCTTTGGCCCTGAAATGAACAGCAGGAGAAGGCACGTGGGTGTGATCTCTGTGGGAGGTCAGTAATCCTATTCAAGCAACCCTATTCAAAAGGCACTTGTTTGCTGTTTCTCTGGAATTGGTACTTTTACTAAACAAATCTGTCTTGCAATGGTTTAACTGTTGGATATTCTTCAATTTAGTAAATCTTCTTCCCCATGAAGGGGTTTTTGATTCTGAAGCAATCGGAGAGCATGCTTACTAAAAAGACATTACTGCAAACTGTGAGAGTTGGGGTTCTTCAGCCTGGAGAAGGCTCCGGGGAGACCTTATTGCAGCCTTTCAATACTTAAAGGGGGCTTATAAGGAAGATAGCAGGGCTTGTAGTGACAGGACAAGGGGTAATGGTTTTAAACTAAAAGAGGGTAGATTTAGACTAGATACAAAAGGGAAGTTTTTTTATGTTGAGGGTGATGAAGCACTGGAACAGGCTACCCAGAGAGGTGGTAGATGCCCTATCCCTGGAAACATTCAAGGTCAGGTTGGACGGGGCTCTGAGCAACCTGATCTAGTTGAAGATGTCCCTGCTCGCTGCAGGGGGGTTGGACTAGATGACCTTTAAAGGTCCCTTCCAACCCAAACTATTCTATGTTTCTATGAACTGTATATAGCATCTTACCTTAATAGGTGATTTTTTTTTTAATCCGTTTATAAAGAAATGGCCTTACACAGCAGAGTCACACAGAATTTGCTAGCACTCTACTAGCTCCCTTCATACTTAAATCCATAAAGACAAGTCACTAAGACCCGACCTACCTTTATTTTTGGGTCTCCATCTTCTGAAACCAGGTCTAATGCAGTCCAGAGCAGCTTAGCACCCACGATGCAACTTTTCCTTGTACACAGTAGCCCCTGTGTTGCTGCAGCAGAACACAGATCTTTTTTTCTCCATAGACAATCTGGAGACTGATACAAATGTCCAAAGCTGATCTGACCTGCAGTACTCAAGTTATGGGAAGATTTTTTTGTCTACATATCTCAAGCTTTGTACAAAAGTCCATGTTTGAATAGATCTCTGGTTGAGTACAGCATATAAAAATATAAAGTCCATACTTATTAAAATCCTGATATTGAAAACATTTGAAAACTTTAACTTTTATGTGAGCTTTTTGTCTCCACGTAGGGAGGGATATTACATAAATGAAAACTGAAACGTTGCCAAGCAATCTCTATATCGAAAAATGTGTATGTGTTTCAGGTAAAGTCTATGCAGTAGGTGGACATGATGGAAATGAACATTTAGGAAGCATGGAAGTATTTGATCCTCTCACAAACAAGTGGATGATGAAGGCATCAATGAATACGAAGAGGTACGTCTCCCGTGATCCAAAATTTTAGTCCTAGCCTGTGATATATCATTTCTTGCTGATGCTGAAAAACATCATGTCTGTCCTGCCTTTATTTGGGTTTCCAAACTGGGCTATTTTTTAGGAAATTTTTTCTCCTATTTTGGGGCTTTATGCTATCAAACACCTTTATTTACTATCTGTAAAGCAAACACAAATCTGCATCACATACTTGCAGACATCACATATTTGCACAAAGTTGTTCGTGACACACTATAAGTATTTCAGTGCAAAAGTGCATAATCCCTCTCTCTAGGGAGAGGCCCTGGCTGGTACCATTGGTTACATTTACACTTTGGCTTTCTTTTGTCGCTCTATTATCCTCTTCTTTTTTTCTTTTTTTTTTTTGGGGGGGGGAGCGGTGGGGGCTGGCTTCTGGAGCAGAGAGCTCTTCTACTCCAGCTGTGCTTACATTCTGATATCTAGGGCCTTTCTGCTATGGCTGATAAAGAACTTGAAACTGATTAACTGATTGAAACTGATTCCAAAGCTATCATAAAGCTTTGGAACATCTCCTTATACAGGGTCTAGATCACTTATAAGTGAAATCTTGAATTTGAAGGTGGGGAGAAATGCAGTAAGTTTGCAGTAGCCTGCAAAGCAGAAAAGCTGCAGCATTTTCTGCTGGAGGAAAGTGCATTTTCCTCTATTCTTGATGGCAAATCTCACCAGTAAAGGAAAGTCTATACATGGCAATGTGTTAAAAGCCACAACTGAACATTTTTGTCTCTCTAGTTTCGGGAGATATTCTCCACTCTTGATACTCAGATACTCATCTGTGGGTTTTCTGCTCTTTTTAAGAACGAGCAAGATAACTGCCAGCAGAACATGCCCCGTGAAATAACTTCATGCCCAGGAAACCAGGAGCTGCCTATGTTTTTGCCACAAAAGGCCGGAAGCTCTAAAACACTGAAAGTCAGACTGAGGATTTTTCTTGCCTTTTGACATTTAAGATTCTTTTAAGGAGCGACTGGACTCACAGACTTCTAGTTTTTTGTTTGTGGCGTCATTTAAATCAGCCTCCTTAATTCTACATGCCCTTTTGTTATTTGTTGTTTCTAAAAGCATCACGTACAAGTAGGAGTAAAATACTGAGCATGGCTAGGTCCTAAAGCTATTTGTAGCTGTGACCTAATCAAAGCAGAAGACCCAGACACCTAGAAGTGGCTTCTTGCTCCTCTTCCTCCCTCCTGCCACCACCCATGGGCATATTCTTGGCAAACATCAGCCCTAGATTTTTGTGACATTTCTTACTCAGTACCTTGGTAAATTAAAGGGCTGCTGTGCCTTGGCTACGCTCCACTCCTCCCATTCATGGAAGCGGTGCTGGAATACTTAGTTGAGAAAAAACTGCCACCATTGATGGTATCACTGATGTTACCTGCTGAGGTGATTTAAAATAAGCACAGGATATTGCCACAATGTTTATTCTGTAGAAAGATAGTGCCTTGTGTAATGAGACAAGAATGTTCTCAGTGAAATGGGAAATCACCTGTCTTGGTAATTAAAGCAGAAACTTAATGCTTACGTTCTAGACCATACTTTTTAATTTTGTAGTACTGATTGTATTCTCATTTTGGTAGATTCAGCAGAAAAAAAAAATCTGACAACTATTTTAACACAGACTTAATAGAAAATAACAGAATGGAAGAAATTGCAATTAAATCTTGCTAGAGTTCAGTCATCTAATATCCAGCATAGGTTTGCCTTTTAATATAGAATCATTTAGGTTGGAAAAGACCTTTAAGATCATTGAGTCCAACCGTTAACCCAGCACTGCCAAGCCCACCACTAAACCATGTCCCTAAGCACCACATCTACACAGCTTTTAAATACCTCCAGGGATGGTGACTCAGCCACTTCCCTGGGCAGCCTGTTCCAATGTCTGATAACCCTTTTGGTGAAGAAATTTTTCCTAATACCCAATCTAAATCTCCCCTGGCTATTATAATAATATGACCCCCAATACTCATCCCAAATTGTAGTAGCAGCTACACCAACAAAGGTAAAACCAGCAGGTTTTGGCTGTCCATCAGATTCAATAAAACAAGACAGGAGGTATAAAATTCAGTACAGAGATAGAGAAATCAAATAACTAAAACAATCATCTCATGCATCCAAGCATATAAGTAGAGGACTTGGGCCTTAGGTGACATTCAGTCAAAACAGTACTTTCCATGCCCCTCTGCCTTTATTTTTTATACAGGAGCTTTGTCTTTTTGCAGTCTAAAAATATTCTAGCGGGAACAGTCCTGTTCATGGATCACACAGTAACATACAGGTGCCTGCGAAAGCTGAGGTGAAGTTCAGCTAAAACTCCTGAGCCTCTCTAATGGGAAGCTGCAAACATAAAAAAAGACTTTCAGGGTAAAGCTGCAAGACTGACACAGGTGTGCAGAGGGCCAGCCACAGTTACTGGTCATTATTTGTTATAAACTTCATTTTTAAAATTTTCATTACTTTTTTCCCATAGTTTGAAACAGGTGCCAGTCAGGTAACATTGCACTTGATGTGGCTTTCCCATTCCCTTTCGTTAAGGAGTTGCACTGAGGTATTGACCCTGTGTTTTTTTTAGGAGAGGAATCGCTCTTGCCGCCCTTGGTGGCCCCATTTATGCAATAGGAGGTTTAGATGACAACACTTGCTTCAGCGATGTGGAAAGATACGACATTGATTCTGATCGATGGAGTGCAGTTGCCCCAATGAACACTCCCAGGGGAGGAGTTGGCTCTGTAGCCCTTGTGGTAAGTGACTGTTTCTTCCCAAGTCAGAGCCAGCTGAGGAACCAACCTGCTTTTCAAACCTGCTTTTACAAGGCAGAACAAAAGATTTTAAACAGCTGGTGGGTCTGAGCACCTCCAGTCATCAAAATCCTATGGAACTGTGCAAAAGGTGAGAATATTTAGGATAATACTCATATCAAATTGAACTGCGCCCCCTGTGTCAACAGCATTTGAGGTACTGGGAGCAAGTACCAGGACCCTTCTAACAACATCAGGCTAATACTTCGTGTTTCATTCAGAATACTGTTTTGTCATGGTTACTATGTTTAAAGGTACTGAGTGCATCTGCACTTTAATCCCCCTGTCACCACATATACTCTGCAAAACATCTGCAACGCTACATAACTTTTTCATTTTAATTGGAAGATAGCATTTACAAGTTGTTACATAATGAAGTCTGTTGTTGGAATTCTTAAATAAAGTAAATAAGTAGGACTGTACAGATACACCATGTTTTCCTACAATTTTAACATTGCTTATGAAAAGCTGAGTAAATACATATCCATTACAAATAATCTTTCTCTATACAACTGTTTTCCAGAACTATGTTTATGCTGTGGGTGGCAATGACGGTGTAGCATCTCTTTCCAGTGTGGAGAAATACGATCCCCATTTGGATAAGTGGATAGAAGTGAAAGAGATGGGTCAGCGAAGAGCTGGCAATGGTGTCAGCGAGCTCCACGGCTGCTTGTACGTTGTTGGTGAGTAGGCATGTGGGATTGTGTAGTGCTGCTTCTGCCAAGTACTGGCATTTGGAAGAGGCTGTTGTTGCTAGAGGAACAGGGGAACAGATAGACTTGACCTGTACTTTGTGTTCTTGGGCAGAACAAAGCAAGCACAACCAGGGCATGCTTAAATGAAGGTATGTTAACGAGGAAATAAAAAGCATTTCCTAACCCACATTTCAGGAGGGCTATACTGTTCAGGACAGTATGTCGATACCGAAAATCCTCTCGAGACTCTCTGATCTTGAGTTTCCTTTTAGGAAAATAATTCTTAAGTTCACACACTTCTAAAGCACTCTAGTTTTACTTTGAGTGGAGACAACAGTAGCTTTTCTGCACAGTAATTACACTTATTCCACAGCCTGTTGTCCTAGGCCTGTCTTGTTCTGCTTTACCTTGCATTTACCTGCTTTTGTGAGGGAGGAAGATGCTAGGTAGGTATGACATAGTGATAGTTGCAGAGCTCTGCCTTGTATATTATCAGAAGTGATTAAAAAGGTTTTGAGTAAAATGCTTCTCTGACAGCTGCCCCAGGAAGGGGAATGCATCACTGAAATCCTACTTGAGGATTTTTTCCCCTACTCAAGTATTCAGCAATGCTGTAATTTGAAAACACTGCAAGAGTGTGTTTTGCTTAAGCCAGAATAAGATCAGGACCATCCTTTTACTGGTCTTAGTTTTTTTCTATTCCAAATTAGAAAGTGTTTCATTGTAACTATGTGTAAGATGAATTAAAGGAGAAAAATAATACAAATACCTCTCCTTGCAACTTGAGTAGAAGAAAACTGTCACTCTTGGCGATGCTTGTATGGTGACAGGAGGGAGAGCTGTTAGATTAATTTTTAGGAGCTTGTAAAATTCATGGAAAGGAATAGAGCTGGACACTAGCCCACTGAATGCTGAGAATAGCCTGATAATGCCAGTCCTGGATATCACCAGCACTAGGAGTGGCTAAAAATTGATAACGTGATGATTCTTTGCAGGTGGCTTCGATGACAACTCTCCACTGAGCTCGGTGGAACGGTTTGACCCACGCAGTAACAAATGGGAATACGTAGCAGAGCTCACAACTCCGAGGGGTGGCGTTGGCATAGCGACACTGATGGGTAAAATTTTTGCAGTTGGAGGTCATAATGGCAACGCGTACCTGAATACAGTTGAAGCGTTTGATCCCATAGTGAATAGGTAATTGAAAATTTTTTATTTGGCTTAATAAGACAATGAAATCTGCCTATATGACAACACAACATAACAGAAATAGCGTGCAGCAGGAGTATATCTGTTGTTTCCTGGCAATAATTGAGTAATATCCATGACTAACGATGCAGGAGCGCTGCTTATGCTACTAGGTTCTTCTTGTAAATATTTAAACACCTCCTCCTCCTCTTCATCCCTTGTCCTCTTCCCTTCATTCAATAAGAATCTATATTCTTCTGGTTGTTTCAATCTGATTTTGCACTAAATTTACCAGAGAAATAAAAAGAATAAACTAGTGGAGTGTACTTTTGTGCAGAGTGAACAGCTAGGCCGTATAGTAGTATTTCAGACACAGAAAAGAAATACTTGCAGGTTGCTCAGAAAGGACAGGAACTTACTTTTCTTTTTTTTCCTTTGCCATCTTCTGTAGGTGGGAACTCGTGGGCTCTGTGTCGCACTGCAGGGCAGGGGCAGGCGTGGCTGTGTGCTCTTGTCTCAGCAGCCAGATCCGGGACGTGGGCCAAGGATCCAGCAACGTTGTTGACTGCATGTGAGCTCTGCTGCCTCCTTCAAATTCCAGAGGAATGATAATAGGGAGGCACTGCAGAGCTTTTAAACACCGTGTTTTGTATGGTAGGTTAGGAAATAATACATTTTCTTCGTGAAAATGTTACCTTCTGCAACTGTAAAGCTTTTGGTGGCTTTCTATCAATAGTGATACAGAAAAGCCTGTGAAAACATGGAATAGAAGTGTGACTCACAGGAGAAAACCTGCTAAGAGCTGCAATCATCCCATTTTTGAGAAGTTGTAATTTCACAATCATTTGAGGCAGCTGTTGCAGGGACTCATTATTGAACTGTGAACCAGGCATGGGGTGAGGAGAGAGAGCAGCAGTTAGTACTGCTGAGCCTTACCCAACAGCCCTGCTACATGTTTTCTGGAGGCCTCGAGTGCCCTTTAATGTAACTTATTTTCAGAAATGTAGTCTTAAACATTTCCTAATTGTACAGAGCTTTGTAACACAAAGCATCTCGAGTTTTAGAAGATGACGCCATCCCTGTTGCACACTAAGATGACTGGAGCAGAGGGCTTCACTGCCCACCTCCCAAGGGACTGCTGGCAGCAGTGGAAATTGCAGGTACTCAGTCTGAAACCTGTCTTGCAAAGTACTTTCTCAAGCTAACACACTTGTTAGAAAGCTGAAAAGATTCTTGACCCAAGTTTAGCTGCTGGAATACTGGAATTGTCAAGTCTTCAATAAAATTTGTGGTAACTATCCCCACCCAAAAGGCAAGTTTCTGTTGAGAGGTCTTTCCTGAGGTAACCAGTGTAATTTGTCCTACTTTGAGATGATAGTGTGTGAAAACATAGGCTTCAGTGGTGTCTGAATAACCATTTTTATACGAAACGGAAACACATAACAAGTTGCAGTATTCTGTAAAGACCTTTAACTGCAACTCTGGGAGATGACATCTCCAATTTCAGTATCCAGTAGCAACTCTCTGGTAATTCTAGAGGTACTGGCTCTTTTCAGATAGTTAAGCCAGGAAGATCTAGCCTCAAAACAGGCAGGTGACTTAAAGCTTACATAAACCAAAGAGAAGCAGCAACAAAAAGAACTGGAAATAAACCAGTACTTACATCAAAATTTGAAATAGGAACTTGACAGTGCTGTGTACAAAGGCATCTTGTTAAGCAGTCAGAAACCCTGAACTGAGTGAAGTCCAGCTGGAAAGAGTGCAGACTCCTGTTGCTGCATCACCTTGAACAGACCAACAACTGACAATCCTTTGTGACCAAAGTTTCACATTACCAGGTGGTTCCAGGTGACCAGGGAGAGAAGCAAAGTTCTCTGCATTCAGTACCAGGGAAGAGGCAGGACAGTATGAGCATAAGGCACAGTCATGTTTTGCTGTTGAGTTTCCATTATTGAGCTTTTCTGTTTCAAATGGCTTGCACTTTGGTAGCACCCAGGGAAAAAGTGAACGGTACTGTAAATAATGAAACATTGCAATAAAACATTTTTTACTTAAAGCACCTTGTTTATAGTATGACTAGAGCATGCTGTTGTGGGGAAACATTACAACATTGAGTATTTTTTAGGTTCTGCAGAGTGTAATTCTCAAGAGGAAGCCTTTGTGAGCAGGGAGAATCCTGTGTTACAGCCGCGAGCCATACCGCCCTGCTACCACCCTTGCCCCCCTGCAAGGATGTGGTGACCCTTGTGGTACTTCTGGCTCTTGATCTGGCTAGGGGCAGTGGAAAGAAGAGGTGCAGGTTCCCTCTCTGGAACCAAAGAGGTTCTTCTATGGATGTCCTGGCTAACAAAAAAACTTAAGAAAAAAAAAAAATAAGGCAAGTTTTCCTCAAAGTAACACTGACTGTGAAACCAAGTAGCCTGTCAGTGCTGCTTGCCAGCTGATACATTTCTCCTCTTGGTGGGAAAGCGCTAGCACCCATGGGTGCGGTCTGTGAGTAACTCACAAGCACGTGGACCACACCAACAGCAGTCACCTTCCAGGCACCAAAAGGATCACGTGTGTTCAGCAGAGAAATAAGGTTACAGCAAACGCACCGGGATTCTGTATGGTGTGGGAGGAGCTCTGCTGTCGACTCCCATAGGTGGAAGTCAAATGCTACTAGCTCTGAACACGATCTTCAGTTGTATTTCAATTCACGTACTGCCCCCAACAACATTTGTGCTCAGGCGTATTGTTAAGGGCTGGCAGGAAAACTGCAAAAAGGGTGTACAAGGAACAACCCTGTTGCCAATATAATGGTGTCCACAATATTCATCTTAGATGGCACCAGACTACAAATACTTTGTGCAGAACTGTTTTCAGAAACACTATTGCTGATAATGATGTCAAAGTATCAAAAAAAACAATTATTACTGTGGCAACAAACTGCAATGACTTACCTGCATGTAAAGGTGGTGTGATTTAACACCAGCAAACTTGGTTTTCTTCTTCCAGTATTGGCAACAGGATAATGATGACAAAGTAGTAGCCCCTCTCAGGCTGAGGGAACAGAGCAGCCCACCCTGGTTCCCCGTGGTGAGGCAGCCCTCCAGTGGCAGCAGGCCCTAACTCGCACCGCGTCTTCTAATTTAAAACTAAACCTGGGATTTGCGATAGCAAAGTCTTTAAACATTCAGGGTCATGAAACCATTGCATCTAAACATGGTACACATCTGATCCCAAACGTGGAATTGTTACTGCTTCTGTTAATGTTGTTTTTCCTGCATCTAAAAGCCATGACCTCACCCATAAAAATCATAAACCCAAGGATGTCCATTAGTACATCCTTTACACACAAAAAATTATTTTGGAAGAATCAAGCGCGCTCACAGTTATTCATATCACAGTTTCCATCTCACTGATTTTAACCACGTCATGGGCTTCCAGGAGGAGCAAGACCAGACTCTGAACCACTCTTGACCAGCCCCCTTGGCCGCGTATCTCCAGTCACACGTGTGCAGCCAATGCTTACGAGTCACCCTGCTGCCTGTTCACCCCACTGCCGCTCCAGCTTCTGGGACACACCGCCTCCCCAGCTCAGCTCTCCTGCTGCCCCACAGCAGCCCTCATGCATGATGTTGCTCCTCACCTCAGGACTTGGACTGTGGCTTCCCAATTCCTCCCAAACCATACTGCTGCCAAGGGCAGCGCATCATCTGCTGTGCCAGCCACAGCAATGTTTAGTTTCCTGAAGACAGTCTGAGCACTTTTATGTATGGAATATCAATACAAAGGCAAAGATTTCACTTTTAAGTTAGATTTCTGATTGCTACATTAAAATAGTAATTTCCGACTGTGTTTTTTGCAGGACATGCCATAACACCGTGATGATGCAAGGATCTTGCACGTGTTAGTGTTTATTTCAATTTTGTAAAATACGTCCTTTCAAAATAATCTTAAATTCATCCCTTATCATTTATGTTCAAAGGGGACTGTGAGAATTTGGTTATACTTTCACAATGCTTTTTCGTATTGCTCTTCCCCAAAGGCATCTTGTTCTGAAGAGAGCCACGCTTGCAGCAGAACTGTTTGGACCAGACATCCTGCTAAAATATTAAGATGTGGACACAAGACTACAAGGCGATGCATGTGCTATTTGCATATTATAAAACGTAAACAAAATACATGCATGCACTCTTAGTCCCATCAGAAAGGCCGCAGACTTTCCTCCTCTTTGAACACCAAGGGAAAATGATTTCACTGAAATGTTCGCCTGTAGAGGGGGATGCAGCCCTGCGTATAACCCGGCGTCGCAGAGGGATTTGTGCACGCCCTATATTTATGCAACACAACCACCAGGCAATGAACCAACGGCCTCGGGCTGCTTGGGTAACAATGATCCCAGCTAGATCTGTCTCCGGGATCTTCTTTCGGGTGCGGTGGGATTTGGGGGCAGTTATTCCAGTGTCAGTGTTGTTAACCCTTGTAGCGTGCGTGCGCGTAGGGCAGACTGAACGCGTCAGAAGCAGTTTAGTCATCAAAACTAAGGAACTTCTCTTGCTCGTGATCTGGTAACACACTTTTTTTAGAGCAGTGGGAAGGTAATTAAATAAAAGCACCATTGACATGACTGGCAGCAGATCCTGAAACCAACACTTGGGCTGAGCAGCCTCCTTCTCTATGCTCGATCCGACTGCATTGAAGTGCTGGCAATACAGACGCAGACAGTCCTGCAGCAATAAGGCTGTCAAAGTCCCAGGAAATTTTATGAGATGACTTTGCTGCTCTGAGCTTTTGTGTGCACTTACCTAAAATTACGCCGCCTTCCTGCATCCGACTGCACACCTTCAGTTCTGTGTCATACCTCCACTTGCAACAACATTTTGACTCTGGAGTGGTTCCATCTCTTCTAGCAGTTGGAAATGAGCTGCGTGAGAAAATTCACGTTAATGGGCAAAAACATCTACAAACAGCAAAGACTGAGTTAGTGGGGGGCAGGTCTCACTAACTCAGGGAAACTCCTGAGTAAATAAAGGTTTGTTAAAGATAAAACTGAGTGCTCAGAATGCAACACTGATTGCGCAGCTTCCCAACAGCTCCAGCCCAACGTAACTGCCCTGAACCACAATGAGAAACAGAAGCGGTTGCGTTTACCTCGTTTGATGCGTGTCCGGTTTGTCTGCTAAGGCAGCTGCAGGATGCTCAGCGCGATCTTGTGTGATGGGACCACAACTCCAACACGAAATGACACTGAGATTCACCTTACAAACAAGTTGTCATCAAGCGATAAAGATTCAACCAATTAATCTGTTCAAATTTAATTAGAACAAATGCCTGGAAAGTCCGTAACTCCAGATTACTCTCGCAGTTAAATGGGGTTTTCTATCTTCATTTAGGCTGAAACTGCTTTAAAAACTATTTTCAACATTGCTGCAGTGCACAGTTTTGCAAACCCAAGTACTTTATTCCAGATGCTCCACTTAAAATTTTTTGCAGGCTGCTTTCACCACATCTGTATTTGTTTGCTAAACCTTTGCATGTTCTCTGGACTGGAACTGGCAGCAAATAAAGCATGCCTAGCCAGGAGATGAAACGCACATTTGTAATTCTTTCCTAGCTCTGTCAGCAAGGTTGGTGTTGCTGCCACTTCGCAGCATTTTAATGCAATTCCTTGGATTCCAGACAGTTTCATTCTAAAGCTGTTCCAGCACACACACACACACGAAGAAGTCAGCAGGCAGCTATGTAATTTCTGCCATCTGACTTGTCTGGTCCGCAGGGGTTGTCATGTTCCACTACTTGAAGGAAAAAGCCCATGCAAATACATACCTGCCGTTAAGTTTTCCACCAAAATGGTGACTCGATCTTTCAATGACTGCACACAACCTACGTTAGGTGGTGCGGCAGCCAGTGTCCCAAGAGATAATAAGACACACGTGCACTGTGATGAAGAGAATGTACGCGTGGCTATGGCTGCCTGCCGAGCTTCTGAAGCGCCCCGGCTACCTGGCAGCATCCCACAGGAGAATTTCTGTGATGCTTATTAAATTAATGGTCCTGAAAATTAATACTCTAAGCAGGCAACTATGCAGCTATAGCCGTTCCTGGGAGTGGCAGCAAGGCTTGGCTCTGGTTACATAGCCAACGAGAAACATTTTTGTGTCTTCATTTGCTTGACGGGTAAGACTTAACTCAGGCCAAGAATCATAAGTAAATTATCTTCCCCTACACACATTTTCCAAGAAAGAAAAAAAAATAGGACAGTGCAAGTCAGCACACCTAACTCAGCACGAGCTGCTGGGACAAAGTAATTGCAAATCCACACACTGTTCTGACACAGTCAGAGCCAGATCTCCAACTGAACATCTGGCAGAAGAAACAAACAGCACATTACAGCTGCCAATATGGTTGCATTTAGATGTCACGTTGTCATCGCACATCATGCCACATGGCAACTTTCTCCTCCCGCTTCTCACTTTTCTTTCATACAAGCGGCTGCCAGCTCCCCAGCCAAAATCCTGGCCAATGCAGGACAGAAAGGACAGGAATGGAAGAGCAGAGCCGAACAGCCCTTCTTTCTTCTTGTCCTCAGTGGACATCCTTGCTGCTCTCACTACTGCTGTTTGGTTCCTAAGGTATTCCTTTTACCTCCAAGAGACCATCAAGCCTGCCTCTCCTACCTCTTTCTTTCCCAGCCCCTCACAGCTGGCTCTGCTTCCCCCCAGCTGGTTTCCTTGCTTTTTATCAATCCCCACCTGACGTGGGTTGCTAGAGCACCCCTAGGTCAGCTAACCATAATCCATCTTACCTAATAACCACCAAAGATCTACAACTCCATGCTCCCCCGAGGGCCAGCCCCTCTGCTCCATGCACTCTCTTTTCCTGCTTGCAATGCCTGCACACACACGCACTTCACCTTGGCACCAACACCGCTCTAAGCCATGCCAACGCTCCCTCCACTGGAGCCTGTCAAAGGGGGAAAAAAAGGGAAGCTGATGGGGGCAAACACTTGCCCTGCTCTGTAAAGCCCACAGCCACAGAAACACACAGCACAGCACTGCTAGAGTCGGTAGCCCTCACCACAACCTCGGTGCAGGGGTGCTGCTATCTCCAACCCCCTGGGGTCAGGCTGAGATTCCTCCCTCTGCATCTGTGTGGTGCCGATTCATACCCACTGATGACTGGTTTTTAGCAGAGGGTTAGTTACCGCCCTTAATTAAAGTTTTCCTCACTGAAAGAATGTCAAAGCTGCCAGACAAAACAAACCGGTACAACAGAAGACTCATTCTGTCTTCTTTTTCATGTTATCAACCAAAAGACAGAGGCAGCATGGGACTACTAGGCATACAGTCATTAGGAGAGAGGAAAAAAAGGAAAATACATATGTAGCAGGTAACCAGAACTCCCGAGGACACTTGTCCCAGTAAAACATGTCCCAGTCTCAGGCAAAATAAATGGGATTTGGAAACATGCTTGAATATTTTGCCGAGTCACTAAGTACGAATGAATCCCAGCATCGCAGTCTCGTCAGGATGGGCACCTGAATTTCAGACTTCAAGGATAAAAAACTTGAAACACACCATTTTGATCTTCCCCCAAAAGGTGGCAATGAGATGAAGACAGGGGCAAGTTTGTGCTGTTGAATACTTCAAGAAATTCAAGCACATACCAAGGAAGATGTGCGGCACAATCACACATTGCACAGTCACATCAAGCCTCACCTCCGAGCGAAGCCGCACCCTGGGGCTGTGCTTGTGCAACTGTGTGTGAGCAGAGCACAGGGGAGGGCGAGACATCTCAGCTTCAGATCAGCAGAACAAGAAACGCCCCCTCCCCAGGCAGCTTGTTTTTCATTTCATCTTTACAATGTTGACCAACATCTCTTTCATCTGAAGAACTTGAAGGCAAGCAAGTCAAAATTCATATTTTAATTTTATATATATATATGCACACACACAGACGCAGCAATTCACCCTCAGTACAGAAGACAAACAAAAGATCTGTGGCACAATTTCTTTGGAGAGGTTTTTTACCTTTTTAATTTTTTTAAGCTGTATCACAGATCTGATTTTTGTCTTTTTGAAGGACTATAAAAGGCACCTACCTCTTATTCACAGAAGCCTCAGAGTGAGGATTCAGTGCTGAAGTCAAACACATCAGTCTCCTCCCCTTGCTTATTTGCACATCTTTTCCCACTGGAGACTCCATTTTGCAAGAGGTTTGGCATCCTCGTTTCTGCGTGGGGCTCTAAGATGCCCCACGCCCAGGGCCACTGTGGTGTCCCAGCACGTGAAGAGCTTCTGTGAGAGGGAGGACTGGCACGCCACTCCCCATGGGATGAGGACCATTTAACAGACTTAAGACCAATGTTCCATGTTCAGGAAAACTGACAGTTACTTTTCAAGGATGTTTTCACTGAGAATTACAGATTTTATTTATGTTCTAAGGTGGTAAGTAAAGTGGGGTGAAAAAATCACAACCCTGTATGATAACAGTTGAGCAGGCGGCCAGCGGCTTGACCAGTGTGCCACGATTCATGTGCTGCCCAGAGACCTCATGACACAAGCCCTGCCAGCGCCCATGGCACTACCATAAATATTCACGTCACAAAGAAAACGCCACTCACAAAACCTTCAGCTCCTGCCCCGCTTTGCGAATTGCATCTCACTCACCCCCGTTTCCCAGGGCCCTCTGGAAAAACAATACAAAGCAAAAGCCTGACCCCAAATCTTAACTAGCTCTTCTCTGAACAGCAAGGAGAGCTCACGAGCAAGTTCAGAGCTTGCTGAACTTCATGTGTAACAAGCACAAAGATACACACGTTGAAGCAACTTTCAAAATACCTTTCAGCTGCCACAGACCACATATGGGCTGACACGTGCCTTCAAATATTGAAGGGATGCAGTTTTGCTGGCTCAACACAAGCGGACAACATTGCCGTATTGCTATGATATGAAATGTTGGACTCAAAGAAAACCTTAACCTCAGCAATACTGAGTAGGAGAGGAGAAAAACCGAGTGGGAATACCAGGAATCCTGTATCTTGACAAAACACGTTGCAGAACAGCAGTGATCGCACACTGCTGTTGTAACACGCACATGTCCTCGTTTCAGGAACACAAAGTTTATGGAAACACATTCAGAAATGCTGATGATGGCCCAGGAACACTGTTGGTTTCGAGTAGTGACAGGGGTTACTAAAAGTGCAATTAATATGAAGAAAGCACCGGCTGCCAACGAGTTATTTTAGTGTTTGGAGAGCGGCACAGGGCTGACAAACTGCAATCAACTTTAATGCAGCTGTTTTGCCAAAAATAACATTTGTCTTTGAAAAAGGGTAAGCCAACCCAGAGAGAGAAAGCAAGCTAATCTATAATGCAAAACAAATCTCAAAATAAATTAAACATGCTTGCAAAATTAGGTTTGGTCAATAGCAGCTCAATAAATAAACAAACAACAACAAAAAATATTATTGGAAAACAACCCCCAAATACTTTTGGCTGTTCTAGCCCAGGGGGGCCGCTGCTCTGTGCAGAAAGCCGAGCAGGGCAGTCAACGCCTGCTGCAGCTCCACACCCTCCTGCTCCCCCTTCTCCCTCCCCGGCTGTTGGATGATCTCCCTGCTGGCATGTCGCACCTCCTTCCTCTGCACCCCTCCTTCCGCTCCCCATCTCCACCCCACCTCCAAAACTAACCCTCCTCGCTTTTGCCTCAAGCAAGGTGTGTGAGAAACATACCTTTTAGGGTGTGAGGGGGAAGGAAACGGTGGGACAGCAGACGCGAATGACCCAGGAAAAGCAGCTCCACGCCCTGGCCAGCAGACAGGAGAGCTCATGTCCAGCTACCCCTCACACCCCACCAAAACCAGAACAAAATTCACAGACGCTTCATCCACATATGTACGGCCTCAACCACACACTATCTTCCCATGCTCTTTTCTTACCTGCCATGCATCTTGCAACTAGCCTGGGGCCGACCTGGTTTCATGCCACTTGAAACACTAACTGATGGCAGTGAACTGAGTCCCAGTCCCACCTTGCCTGAGCAAACGCATCACCAGGCTCCTGCTGTCTAAACTGCAGCTAGAAATCGCACCAGATGCTCATCTGGTAACGTTTCACATTTCATTTTTTTTTTTGACTAGCTAGATATTTTTTCTTTTTATTCTTACTTCAATACCGATTTTGCCATTGGGATTTTAAGCATACAGTGAAAAAGTGCATTGATCCAAAAAAAAGTATACATTTCTATATACAACATCTGTAATAGCAACATATGTAGTGGGCATTAAAACAGGTTTCAGTATCCTCTACAATTTACATACTACATTAGAAAACCACACCCATTATTAGCAAACATCTTAGTGTTGCAGAAAGGACCTGAATTATACACATGAATTATATCACAATTGTGCATAGAGAGATAAAAATCATTCTTCCAAGGAACAGTTACATTGCCCGACATAAAACAAAAAGTGGGAAAAGCCCCAAACAAGAAATGTAAGGCCATTGCAAAGAGATCACCTTGCACAACCAACAAGAAGCAGAGCTACCATGGGGCATGAAATCCTATGGGATTCCCTGAGGGAAATCCTCCTCACAGCACTTCAGAAACGTATCCGTGAACTGGACCTGAGCAGACCCTCCTCCCAGCACCGAGCCCTGCAACACCTTTGTGGCAAAGGCAGAGCAGTACTCTTCAACCACCATTTCTGCGCCTCGTCTCCTTGTTTTCTTATTTAACTTGTTTGTCTGCATGAAACCAACCCGTGGGATTTTCCTGTCAGTGAGCACTCAGAGCCAGGCTCTGCTGGTCAGTGGCTGACTCCAGCACAGTCTTCCTGAATCTGTTTCGGGAGGACAGAAGGCAGATGTCTTGAGTCATGACCCTCCTGCCGCTCTGAGCATCTAGATTTGCACCCATTCTTGTTCCTAAGACCACTGAGAGAGAAAAGGCAAATTACCATTTCTCTAGAAGAAGCTGAGAACACGAGGACTCTTGCAATAACTCATAACAAATAGGCTACTTCATTTATTGTTTATTTCCCCATATGAATGAATCAACCATCTCAGAAACTCCATCACACACAGGGCAGAAAAAGTTATTTACAAGAGGGACATACATCCCCAAAATAAGTTTAAGATGTACAGATTTATAATGGGAACCAAGAAGGAGGGGAGAGGACAAAATCAAAAACAAGGACATTGCAGTCAGACTTTGACTTTCAGTTACAGAAGAGATCTCTATCTCCATGTAAGTGGGATTTTCAACTATTAAATAATGGCATCTTAAAAATAGAACATTTGACAATTTCAACACATGTTATTTCTTCTAAATAAATATTGCATGGAAATGATGCTGCTTTGCCACCATAGCTGCCTCCTGTCTTTCTGGGACTCAACCATCACCTCTGACTTTCCTTGGATTCATGGTTTTGTTTCCTAATGGCAAACGCTATTTCCTCCACTTATATTTGGGTTTGGGTTTTTTTTTGTTTAGTTTTTTGTTTGTGTTTTTTTTTTTTTGTTTTTATAAAGGCCTGAACAGGCCCAAGAGAAAACAATGAGCATGTTTCCTAACCCTTTGCAGGCCTCTGACCTGGCTCAAGGTTGAAATACGATGGCTTTTTAAAAATTACCTATTATTTAAACAGTCTTCTCCATGACCTGAAACAAAACATAGCTTCCTGCTATGTAGCTTGGTACTGATGCTTGCACAGATTGCTTCTGAAATGAGAGCCCCCAAATAGCCCCTCATGTGCCTGTGACACAAACCGCCTGTGATCTCGTTTCCTCTGAAGCCTGGGGGTGTTTGCCCTGGGAGTGGAAGCAGCCCTTGCGTGACCGCCTCCGCACGGTAGCAGAGCACGTGCTGCCTTTTCCCAACTGTAAATAAGCAAATGCCAGTACTTCATCTGCCTTCACTGGGTGTCTTCTTACTGACTTTACTCGCCCGATGCCCTTGCATGAGCTTTCCAGGAGCAGGGCAACAGTTATCACTATCTGGGCAGCAAAGTGGCCAACGGGCAGGCAAGGACAGGACCTGGTGCACCCATGGGCTGCACCAAGCTGGATGCAGGACGGAGGCAGTCACATGACCTCCCTCGCAGGTTGCAGCAGATGGTCCCCCTGGGGCGTGCAAGCTGTGAGCAAGTGGTTCTCCGACAGGAACTTGGCGTGGCAGCAGGGAGGGAGATGGGTGCACACAAAATGAAAGTACCGGGGGGACCCATGTCCCTGCTTCACCTTACACTCACCCCTAACACGCTGCTACAGTTCTTGCAAACTCTCACAGTGGTTTTCAGGTTCAATAAAGCTTGCTTCCTTCCTTCCTCCTCCTCAGCTGGTGATTCTAAAACTAGCTTGGTTTGAAGACAAAGTCAGAAGGCATCGACCCACCAGTCTGGAATCGAGCTCCAAAGTGCACATCAAGCCTTCAGGCCGGCTGGCCATCCCCTTGCTTCCTGAGAACAAAACAGTTAACGCTGAGCCTCTCTCTGTCCCTGGCTTACTCAGAGCAGTCGATCCTCCAGAGAGGAGGAGCCTAAGTGAAGTTTGATAGGTAAAATGGGGAGGGGAGGACACAGACCTTCCTTCCACTGGTTAGGACAGCTTATCCCTGAAATGCACTAAGGCTTTTAATAAAATGAACATAAAAGGACAGTCCCTTGAAGGTGCAGGAAGACCCAGCCAGGATCCTGGTGGTCCTGCGCTGCCAGGGGAGGCAAGAGGAGAGCTCCTTTGTGCTCAGGACTAGGGCAGAGCCACAGCACTCTCTGGCCCACTCCTCCCAGAGGTAAGATGACTCCATGCTTCCCCATGGCAGGGGCCATTTCTACAGAAACTACTTTTGGAAATGCAGACCTTTTGCTGATACTTATTTACTGTCCATTTTTGTGAGCCTCAAAACCACAAGCAGGTATTTTAAAAAGGGGGTACTGCTGCACGCGTGCAGACCTGTTCCTCCATCCTGAAATTATGTGGGAAAGGGAGATAATTCTTTCCTGTAAGCACAATTATTTTGGGATACCATCCTTCTCTTTGCCACTCCCATGGCTCTGTCAGAGACAGGGCGAGGGATGTGAGAGGGGACCAGAGGGATAAGGCACACTATTAGATATGAGGATGGCAGGACACTGCTGTCACACAACAGGAAATCTTTGGGTAGAGAAGGGTGTCATCCTACTAAATACACAAATGTCACGGATGTTGCCTTCACTGTTATTGTCACCTGAAAAATCACAATTTCAAAAATGCAGCTCCTGACAAGGAAAAAATTCTTGCAAACAGCTAATTATTCCCTTTCACGTTCCCTTGACAGATTTCTAAGTTGCTGACCCCATCCTGTAGTTTGGTTGAGAAAGAGCACGTGAGTTATCTCCCATATGAAGGATGCCCTACTTTGGTACCAAATCCTGCTCTTAGATATTCACCGAGACCAGCAACAGTTGCAGGCAAATATCCAAATGCAAAATTTGTCTTATGTTCCACATTTAGCCACTTAGTCCCTCCTTAAACAGAAGTGATTCCTCCCCATGTAAGCTCTCAGACTCAGAACAATGTCCAAGCAATCACGGTGACCCAGTACAGCTGTCCACCCCCACCCACCGAAATGACAAAAAGCAACTGCAAAAGGAGTCCTCAGTGTGAGTGACGTTCCTCCACCACAGAAGACAGGCAGAGTTGTTTCCAACCACACCTGGTCATTTTGCCACCCCAACTGTGTTTGGCTTACAAGGCTTAAACCGAGCAAGACCCTAAGTAACATAGTTCGAGTGCTAAGGGCATGTGTGTGTGTGAGTGCATGGCAAGGAGGAGGACCAAAGCAGTCATGACTTAAAAAGTGAACTTGCAGCACTGAAGGCAGTGGCTTCCCCTGATTCTCAGGACAGCAGCTGGCAGACAAATGCAAGATGGTGAGGTTGGAAAGCAGGCAAGGCAGATCACTTTGCTGTTTTATTTGTAACATAATGCTGTTTGGTGCTGATGAGGTTGCTACTTGCCATCTGAGGAACAAAGACACCAAAGATTGCATCCGTGCTTGCAAAAACACTTCTCTGACATGTCTTCTGGGTGCACAACTGTTGCAGACTGTGGGATGTTGCATAATAACCTCTGGAGGCAGAATTCCTTCTTGTCGGCACTTCTTCATGTGTGATTATTGTCCTGCTGGTTATTCCTAATAGAAATGTTTGTAGACCATCAATACATTAAGCCATTCAGATAATTCATTGCACTTCGTTTTAAAGGAAGGTGCCATCAACGCTGAGGCTTTCCTCCATCTCTTCAAGGCAGCAAAGCGCTACCCTAAAAACACAGTTCATAGTTTTTCCAGTGTAACCAGATTCCTTCCACCTTGTTTTATTTTCCCTTGCAGGTGCTTTGTATCCAACAAATTCAACAAGTCAGACTGTTTCTGAGGCTTCAAAAAGTGCAAAAAAGTTCAAGGTACTTAACCAACTTGAGCACCAATTAAGGCGTATTTGTTTCCAGTCTCAGCCACTGTAAACCCTGTCTAGTGTAGTGTACCAGTTCGGTCATGCTACTGTTCAGTGCCAGAGTGCACACCGCTGTGCTGAGTTCAGCAAAAAACTCTGGAAAAAGGGGAGGGAGAGAGAAAACATTTGGTTGGTTTCATACAACAGGCACATCTGACAGGCGAGGAGGCAGCGAGAAGCAACAACAGCAGCACACTGTCAGTTGGCAAGTCCCGTTAAACACATTGTTAATGCAGAGAGCTCAGCACTATCAGAAGGCTGGGAAGCATAACAGGCACGTGAGAGGAAAACGCACTCACACACACATACACACACTGAACCGCCTCCCCAGGCGCTGGCTTTAAAAGGACACCGAGACTCCATGGTAGGTGGGAAAAGTTTTGGGTGTTCATGCCCCGGTGCTTGCCACGTGCTTCCCCCAGATTTTAAACAGGCCAAATTTGAGTGTCTTTTGGAGTGATGCCCGGAAGCACACACAGATGTCATCAGACTGGTCCCTTTCCTTCATCCTTCCTCAAACCTTGGAGACATCATTATTTCTCAACTGAACAGGTTTAAAAATTAGTATAGCTTGCCAGGCTATACAGCTCTGATTTGGGTTGCTTATAGCTGCGCACATCAGGCAGATTTAACAGTTGTCCTATCCTGTCATCAACTTCAGGCACTGCGCGCTCCTCCTGCATGGGCAGGAGATGGCTCTTACAGCATATCTGAACCTGCTGGGAGGTGCCGGCAGGCTGCACGCCCTGCTCTGTGTTGGCAATCATCTGTGCAGGTGACAGCGAGTTGTGGAAAATTATCACACCTATTCCTTTCCAGTCACCTTTCCAAGACACTCCTGCATGTCCTGCCTTCCAGTGACGTGGGCTCATCCCAATCCCTCCGTCCCTCCAGCCTCGACTGTGTTGCCAGGTACCTTTTCAGAAACTGGCCATTCTCAGCTCTCCTTTTTTACACATAAAGGTTGAACCTGGAGGCTGAAAATTTCTGCTTTGCTGTGCAAGGAACGCTTCAGAAGCAGGGAGCACAACGCTTTCATTCTAATACTTTCCAATACAGAAGCAGAGAACCCATTTCCTCTGATTTTCCTGATTTTGTTTACAAAATGGGTATCCATTCCCTCCATGGGTAACAGAAGAGCTGTAAGCAGAGACAAGGAGTCCAAACGCCCTGCCTGAGCAAACAGAAGATAATCTGATCTGTGACCACAGCACCGTGTGAAAGGAGAGTGACTTCACATGCAAGCGTGCAACCTCAACTTGTCCTCACTGTGGGAGATCAGAGGCCAGAAGACAACCTGTTAAAGCCTCATGATCCATGGCGCTGCTCTGAATTACAGTGAGGAGCTGGGTCCTGCACTGGAAGCACCTGGTTGTGGACCTGCCAGAAAGCACTTCAGCTCTGCATAAGTGACCCGGACATCAGTTACAACTAACTGCTTTCCACTAATTTATGACTTTTTTTTTAGTTTAAGGGAAGTCCATAGATGAAGGCCACTGCTCTTTCCTCTTCTTCTTACGCCCTATGAATTGCATAAAAGGATCAAGGATGTGGCCTTTTCTTTAGTTTTATATACTCGCTTCTCTGTACCTCTTAGCATCTGTACACCACACCGAATATGGACAAGTTTCAGTTCTGAAACTCCTCCACTGTCCTGAACAGCGACAACTGCCAAGCCTACATGAGTATTTACTGCTCTTCTGCACAGATCCACTCCCTGGTAGTATTTACTACCCCAGACATCATTCCCCTACATTAAAATGGCAACACAGAGCAGGTTTTGAATTTAGTCTTGATTGATGCAAGATTGTGCTCAGGCTCCCCTCCCACAGGTTTTTCTCCATGACTCATTCCTCTGGCTTACCAGCAGCATCCACCGCTCCTTCTACATGAGCCATTTATCAGCCTTTTGAGGATATAATCCAAAATACTACACAGGGATTGCTGCTGCGAGCACAGATTTGCTCAGAGGACAGCCAACAACTGGAGTTACTTTAGTGAAAGGTGACTTGCAAAGCCTTTGAATTTCATCAACTGCCTCATTAGCGTGAGTATTTTTACAGCCTTCCAACAATTCAGCCAGGCACATTGTGCTTATTTTCTTTTGCAAGTTTGCCAACAGATCGTGGCAATACATCCCTTTGCCCACAGCAGCTCACAAAACTTTGTGTTTTATGAAAAATGACACTGCAAATGCCATGTGGGATGGCAGGTTACAGACTGAACTGCACCCACTCTAGGGCTTTTGCTTATTCACCACTGTCGTACCACAGAACAATACAACATTTTTAACAACAAAACTGTAAAATAAAAAAAGTAGCAGCAATTTTAGGAAGTGCTACTGGCAAATACTGGTCACATGCCCAGCAAGGACTCCAATCCGCTTCTCTGTTACAGAGAGAAGCCAGCTTCACTGTTTTCAAGACAAAAACACCTCGAAGTTTGACAAACAAACTAAAACACAAGGCTACAGGCCAAAAAGATGTTTCTAGAGGAAGCGAACCAACTCAGAAAAGCTAAGCGTCCCTAAGGGAAAAACAAACAGCAAAATACCCCTTATGCTTCTTGCGTTACCATAAAGCGAGCTGGCTGGTTTCCTGCACTTGATACCCTCACCCATCAGCTCTTAGACATTTGAGGATGCCAAGACAACCTTTTAATTGGAACACTCATCAATATATCACCATCAAGTATCTCTACCAATAAGCCATAGCTGTCTGTTTCAACATATTTAACGCTTTGATCTTCAGTTATGGTGTTTGCTACACTGACTGTTAGGATTTAAGCAAGTACACACACATAACCACAACATGTAAGACAGAAAAGCCAGAGGGCAAAAACTTACCCTTATTCTTCCTGGCCAGCACATCAGCCTGCTCCCAAATATCATACGCATAGAGGATATAGGAAGTGATGTTGACGTAGGAAGAGGTGATGCTTGGGATATTACAGGGGACAGTGATTGAAGCACCAATGCTGTTGCCAGTGGAGTTGCTAGCATTTGATCCCAGCTGAGAACTCACAGAACTGGCAGGAGAGGGCATTGGAGAAAGAGGAGAAGGCATGCCTGTGCTTCTGCAGAAGAAAGAAACATAATCATGAACATTTAACTTCAGAGCTAAAAGTCTTGCCACAAGACTATCTTATGCCAGGAGCTATCTGGTGTCATCCAAGCCTGCAGTATGGAGTGGAGTGTTGAAAACAGATTGTGTTCAGCTACTTAACAAGTAATTGTCCTTTGAAGGCAAGGCCAAGGTTTTTGAAGTGATTTGCAACTCTAAGGACTCCTCTTGACAAAAGAAAATGCAGGACCAGACATCAGAAAGGGCCACCCATCCACCTCCCAAAATCTACACCTACTTGGGGAAGCCTTCACCAGGTTACTTAAGTTTTTTTTCCTAATTACTTCCATTTCAAGCACGCTAAAGCTCTGCACCTATGGAGGCTGGAGTTTTCTGACAGGCAGGTCAGCCTACACACACTTATTTATAGACCTAGGGAAGCTAAATGCAGTCAGCTGCCCGCCTTCCAGACACAGGCTGGCTGCATCACATCACTTCACCCCCACAACTTCACCCAATCTAATTTTAGTCACTGGGACGAGAGGGCTTCCACCACTGCTCTTGGGAGACCATTTACTTTCCAATAAACTATACTGTGCAAGGTGGCAGAAAAATATCTGGAATTTCAGCATCACTATTAAAGACCAAAAAATCCTCTCTCCACCGCAGAGTTTAAAAGGGACAGACATGGATCCGGGTAGCTCTCTGCCAAATGCAATTACCACAGCACAGAGAAGAACTCTTTCTTACTCATTGTCATTAAAACACAGGCCCAGTCTGCTGGGCATTGGGTCAAACACTGTTATGTGACAGCTTGCCTTTTACTTTTGCTGCCACATACACAGCAACACTGCTGCAGATACATAAAAAGGACAAATGCTCAATAACTCACAAATTAGAAAATTACTTAATTTTTCTTAATTGGTGACTGAGCTAAAGAGAAAAATATTAAAGTGTCAGCTCAAAGTTATGCTACCACAGGGTGAAGGCATAACCCTACTGGACAGTGGCCAGGGAGATGGGGATGATATCCTGTTAAGTCTCAAGGGATCTCTAACAGAACAAACAACAACAGGGGCTCTGAAACAGCATAGTGAGGATGCCTGCCTTGCTCCTCTGACCTGCTTCTCTGGTGGGGAACTGCTCTGCTTGATAAGTGGTAACTCTGGACCTCGTAACAAAAAAAAAAACCCTTTCCAATGAAAAAAGACAGGAAAGAGAGAGCAGAAACATACTCATGCCCCCTAACAGCATGGTTTCAATTGGCAACAAAGAGGGAGTGGTGAGGCACTCTCAAATGCAGCTTGCAACTCAAGTACTCCAGCTACTGTTTTCACTCACACCCTTATAGACACATTACAATGTATGTGTTTTTAAATCTTACCTTGCAACACATGGAGAAGGTGCTTGTGTCACTCTGGAAGAACTCTGCAGCAAGGAACAGAACTCTTGTTAGGTTTGTGCTATTCAGCCAACACCAGTAACTAGCGCAGCCATCCAGCTGGCAGCTTAGTAATACACGTGCCCTACCTTGAAGTGTTCATTCAGGGTCCTGGAATACTTCATTGCAGTGTCTTTTTTGTAACGAAACATTGCCATGTGCAGAATGGACTGGCAGCGCATGCTGTGAACAGAAACACACCCAAGCGTCAGTGTTCACGCTCGCTGCTGCCTGCACAGCAGTCATCAGCCTTGTGGGACGGAGGCAGGCACACATCAGCTGTACTGCAAAGTCAGGAAAGCTCAGCATTTCTCCTCCTTCTGCTAATCTTAAAAAAAGACTCCGTGAAAAAAACACAAGGGGAAAAAAAAGAACAAATGAGGAAGGGCCATGTCTGGTCTTTTATAAACAGGTGCCCAGCCTCTTATAGGTGCCACAGGCTGAGTAAGCCCCTGTCCAGAAGCGCCTCAGCTATATTCATCTACTGCTTCAGTTACACGGCTCAAACATGGGCAGCCAAATCGCATTCTTTCACCTTAGGTGAAAGCCCTTACGCACTCTCAAGTTACCACCAGATCAAATCTTAGAGCCTGTGCCTTCCACATGTGGTCCCTTGTCATATCCCGGCTCACTTTAGAGATGTTCTAGTTCATTCTGGTTTTTATATTGTGGTTTTTTTTCCTTGCAGAACTCTGATTCCCATTTAACTCACTCCTTCACCCCTGAAAGTAGTGGGTCTTTCACTCTATCAAGTCTAAAAACAGAACATGAAGGCACAGAAAAACAGTTACGCACCATAACACGGCAAAGATTTTTTCATGTGAAGAAGCTGAGGAGTCTGTAAAGGATTTTAATGTCTTGATGAATCTAAGGAAACAAAATAGATAGAATCTTGTCAACCATCAGTGCTCCTAAGTCCCACTGTTTATGAAAAACTGGTGCATGCCATTATCTCAAACACTGGTCCAAAAGTCAGGAAACCTGCCCTGAGTTCTTACTCCTGGCACCATGTACTTTGTATGATCTTGAGCGGAGGTCTGTGTCTCAAAAATGCCTTATTTTCCATGCAGCAGGAACAGATGTGGCCCCTTATGTGACTCATTCTTCTCTTACACTGATTAACGGGCAACATCCCTATAAGTAGATGCCCCCATGGGCCACCTATAGGCCTGGGACCCAGAAGAGCTGCCCCCATTATTGAAGGTGAAATATTAATTTAAGTGTTTCTGGACAACACAGACATCCTCGTGGAAATGTTTGTTTTTGCAAAAAAAAACCACCCAAAACCAAAGCAACAACAGCATCTAGGAAATACAAGAAATACATCAAGACCAGAAAGCAAACAATGTAATTTTAAAAGTCTGAAGTCTACCATAAAAAAATCCTGACAGCTGTTTCAGCTCCAAGGCAAGAAGTCAAATCAGCTCACAAAACCACTCACATAACCTGGAATTTCAATATGAATAAACTGATACCTGTCTTTCTTCTGTCCAATACATGGTTCCTTGGGTTGCGCTGCCTGTATATGTCATACTATCTACTATCTACGTACACCTATTATGGCTGTCAAACAAAATGGGGAAGGTTGCTAAAAGGAACCCCAATAAAGTGTACTGGTAGAAAGACACATGGGAGAAAAGAGTAAAATCTGCCTTCAGTCAAGCTGCAAGACCTTTGGGGCACAAACTGTTCTTCCACACACTATATTGTTGCTTTGCTTTTTTTTTAACTGAAATACTAATGAGCACATGCAAAAACAACTTCAGATCCACATAAAGTAAAAACTCCTTCGTGTCCTTGATTGTCATATCCAGTGTCCTCTGGTGTACCTCGGCTGCAAGGCTCAAATGCTGAGGAGGACATGGTGCCTACTTCTTCTGATAAGCAATGCTAAAACATTTCAAAGGATGTGTCTCTGGTGCCTCTGGATGGTCTGTCTCGTGCTATACAGCACCCTGAACTCTGTTCCATGGTGGGAATCCAGAGCTGCCATGTGCAAACAAGCAATGCAACACAACTAACCCTCCAAATGTGGGGAACCCTCCAAATATCCTGCCTAACCATCATGCTTTGGAAACCACTTACTTGATGAGATCTATGGTGTCGTTGAATATGCTGTAAGCTGATTTTGGTGCTGTTGCATCCGATTCCAAGGCAATCCCATACTCAATGAAGGAAAGGGCAGCATCTAGGTACTGAAAGGCCTTTCCAGTCTTGTCGGTCTATAGGGAAGAAAATTCTCATTTTCAGACTAAGACAAAAATTACTTCTCTCAAGTGTATTTGAATTCCTTTTTTCTCCCTAGTTAGGCAGGATTTGAAGAAAGCAAAAGATGCAAGTCAGGCCTCTAGGTGATAATTAAAGGGTTCTCAGCAGAACCCCTAATGTGGTCCCAGTCATCAGCTTTATGTGCTCTGGCTATTTGTATCTCAGAATCACAGAATCAGCTAGGTTGGAAGAGACCTCTGGGATCACTGAGTCCAACCTTTGACCTAATACCACTGTGTCAACTAGACCATGGCACTAAGTGCCACATCTAGCATCTCTTCTTCTTGCTCAACGTTTTCCTCAAGTAATTTATTATCTGCCCATTTTTTTTATATTATTGTCTGGTCTTGGAGGCCTGCCTCGTGAGAGGCAGATGGGGCTTTCCCAGTGGAGTATTCCCTCACTTCATTTTCACAGGTAAATGGCAAAGAGCAAATGTACATTGTCTGACTGAGCCATACTTAGCAAAAAAATATGTTCAGTCATGCACGCTGTTAAACTGCACGTAGTGGAGAAAGCCAGTTACATCTGCAAAAGGCACTTCCAAGTCTTGTTCACCAGCAACACAATTACCATCAGGATCCTGACATTTCAGAGTAAACTGTCTTAAGGCTAACTGTTCCAACTATCTTCCAAGGACTTTGTGATAGCTCTGCAAAGCAAACAGGCCTGCTAACCTCAGACAACATCACTCCGAATCCTGTTCTCTAGGCATATTCTCTGGATGTGTTTATAACAAAGGGAAATGTCTGAACATTTGGCAAATAAAGACAGCCTCCCCACATATGACTTGAACATACTCCAGTATGGACCATGGAAGTAACGTTAGCCAGCAAATCTTATTCACATGCACTCAGGTATCAGGTCTGAATGCAAGAGCTGGTTAACATTTCTAGCACAGGGCCAAGACTTACCATAGCATCAGCTTTGTGCTTCAGCCTCTGGGCCTCTTCTATGTAGTATTCCATCGGATGCTGTCTGAATTGGGGACAGACAGAGGAAAAACAGAAAACAGAGAAAAAGGGTAGGATAATTATCAATTTTACCTTCATATCTAGAGGATGCTATGAATCCAAACATCCTGTTTTGGTAAGACTGTTAGAGCCTTATCAAACACAAAAATGTGTGTCAGAATAACACTGAAAACTTACATTTTGAAATAAAAAACCACTGGCGGTTAGGCTACGTGAAGCCAAGTTTACTTCTTCACTCCCATGGAAAGATAGCAGTTATGCAATCTCCTATCATTCCTCCAGTACAATACCACAAGTACATTTTGATTGAAACATATAGTAAATTTCACAGTACACACACTCATCTCGGACCAAAAGAGCTTGCATTCAAGTTATCTGCTTACAAGAGATATGGTCATCAAGGCTCTACAGGTCTTGGTCTCAATCAACACATAAACAATTACAAAGTTGGACCACACGCATCTCTCTGCACTAGGATCATCTATTCACCATGCAAATGGCATGCAGCCACCTGGGCAAGCCCTCTCAGAAAAAGTCAGTTGCCTGTCCAGCACCTTGTCACAGAGTAGTTTGCTACTTGCCAAGAATCGGACAAATCAAAAACCATCACTTGAGACACCTCCTCTCAGAGTTAAAAAGTACGTAATTTCTAGAGTAGCTTCCCTCAAACCAAGAACTGTTGTAATGAGGCCTTTGCTTTGTGGTGCATGGGGTAAGGCCCAGACATGAGAAGGCAGCACAGGGCAGGTCCCAGACATCTCTCCCTCTCTCTTTCCTCCCAAAAGTAGGGCTCATTAACAAGCAGAAACCAGGGTGGCTGCAGGGCTAGCCTTGCCTGGTGTCCTCAGAAAGTACAGACAAGGGGTGTAAGACAAAAACTTACTTTTCAAACTTGAGTTGAGGTCTCCTTGGCTTGGAGGTACCATTTGGCAAAGAAGGCACTGGGAAAGGATTTGGGACATCCCTTGCAGATCCCTGAAAAAAAAAACAGAGTAGAGATAAAGCTTGTTAGAGACATAAGTCTAAAAAAATTCCAAAGCCTGGCTTTGCTAAATTTCAAAAGAAAATGTTTATTTGTCCCAGGCATAGTCTATTTTCCAGGCTTTCCCAGCACCCCCTCCAATAATGGAAATGGAAACTTGGCTTCTTACCTGACTACTAGTAAGGCTTAATACCATTCAAACTTTTTCTAAGCATGGAGAAATTAAGTAGCAGGTTTCCTTGCACAATGGCTAAGATAGCAGTAAGGCTGCAGCAGCACATTTTTCATGGCCACTAGCCAAGGTAGGAATGGGTAATATCCATTCACACTTATTTACAGCTTAACCACACAGCAATTGCTGATTCTCCTTTACTAACTACATTATCAGGAAAAAACAACCAGTTAGAAGCCAGATAATACAGCGTGCACAGTCTGGCTTAACACACACACACGACAACATCCTAGACCACACACACACAGCCAGTAGTAAACAGCAATATAGCCAAATTTTATAACCCAAAAATGCAAAGATCCAGCTGCAAGGACGATTAACAATTTTGTAAGCAAGCTATAAAACCTTATACCCAGGTTGCAGTCAAAAACACAGGTTGCTTGTTTCTTGTTTTTAAGCAATCCACTCTTTCTTTTTGTAAACACACTTATCTTTACACCAATATCGTACTTGCAGTTGCCTACAGTCAGAAGCAGTTACTACCACAAACATGATTCTGTTGCCTTTGGTTTTTACATGGTCATCCCTTCTCACTATGTTTCACTGGTGAGATGAAAACAGATGATGGCAAGTAAGCAGAGAAGTTACAATGCAGGCTTTCAGGCTAGCAACATATGGTCACAGATACCCATTAAAGGGGCAAAAACACTTCAAAGAGCTTTCTCTGGTGCCTGGTTTACCCCCCTTCCTTTTTAATATCCTCAGAGCATGCTTCTAAAGAGAATCACACAGCATCCACTGGTCGCAGGAAAAATCCCATCAGTTATAATGGATACCTACTTTGACGCCCTTCGACAGTTCAGCGTGATTTCTCTCCACTTTCTTGTGCTTGGAGAACAAAGGATCCTTGTGGTTGCTCTTGTTCCTGGCAGTGTTATCCATGGCAGGCAGCTCGCCGCTCTCACTTCTGGGTCTCTTTTGGGCCACCTTGGTTGACTTTGGTGCAGGATGTACAGGAGACATGGGTGGCAGTGGCGGGGGTAGCAGATCTTTCTTCTGGGTTTCCAATGAAGCTTTTGGTGCTCTGGAGATGGAAAGTCAATTCAGCAATTGGGATGAATATGGTGTACATATAATGTACTTAGTTACATCATGTACCAATTCTGTTTACATTTCTTTGGAAGTGTGAGATGACTTGTTAACATAAAGAATCCAACAAAAGCAAAATTAAATTTCAGGGACTTCATTGTGCATTAGATACCACATCTTCAGCTGCCAACAACATACAAGCAAGTTGCTTTTCAAGTAGGAATAAGCCACAGGATTTGTCCTTGGAGTAAAGACTTGCAACCAGAATATTAGCATGTTGCAAAAAAAGGCATCCCTCCAACACAGCCCCTTTTTACTGAAAGAGGGGGAGAAGTAACTACAGTAACTAAAATCCCTGGGACAAATCACCCAACAAGGCAAATGAACAGCAGCACTGCCTCTCTCTCACCATTACGGTAGAAGATACCTTCTACGGTCAGAGATACTCACCCTGACACTTGATCCTGTACATGCTTTGACAGAATTAAACAGAGTTGTTCCTCTAAGACTTGCCAGCTCCACTAGACAACACTTACAAAGTTGAAAGGATTCAAGTGAGAGACGCTTAAATGCTGTGCTTTTAAATGGCAGAGACTATCACATTTAATAATACAGTGGCATATCAGATTTCTGATCATCTGAAGTTAGGATTACCAGGGAGCTCCGGCAGCTCTAAGCAGCACCAAATAGCTCTAAACCTTGTTTCACTACTGCTCATTTACATCATTTTTATTCAGCTTCTCAAAGTTTCCAAGAAAACACTGAGCAGTGAATCCCAGCTCATGGACTGCAACATCAGAAGAGCAGGAAATTGTTTCTCAGTGAGAAGACTGAAGTGTGACGTTGCACGTCTCTGTTCGTTCTGCTGTGCATGGGACAGTCCTCTCCCCTCTTCCACTATCCACTTTTCCCATGGTACAGTCCCTACTCACTGCCCACGTACTTCCCAGCTTCACTACCTTGGTACAGCAGATGCTCCAGAAAGGACTATTTTACACAGAGCACAGCAGCATCCCTTGACCTGATCCAGAGTCCTCTCTCTGCAAAAATGCATGCTATCCTTCCCACTCCAAAAGCCAGAACATGGCTAAAAGGGGTGCTCGTTTTCACTGAGAAAAAGGGGGGAATGAACCCCAGAATCAAAGCCCTTTCATTATTACCACACCTGAAATATCCCTTCACCCAGCTAAATGTTAGCTCCAATTGTCAGGACACAAACCTCAATGCTACACACCAATCTCAAGTCAATGCCTCAAATTCAACCCACAAGCAAGCAGGAATTGAATGCAGTAGTCCACGACTGACGCACAAGCCTTCCCTCTCAGGAACACTGCCCATTTGAAGACATGCTCTTGGACGCATTTGCTCTAGCAAAGACCTAGCCAAAATGCTGGCAGTACACTGGTATGCAAATTACAGGGTAAGTTTCAGCAGATCTACCAGAAGCACTGCAAATGCTATGCTGGAACAGATGAGAAATTCCTGGCCATAAAGGCCACCCGAAATTCCAGACAGAGTTGTGATTCAAAAGGCACGCTGGTTGTGTGTCCATGAGGTCACATACAAAGAAAAGACAAAGACAACAAGATGGTATTAGTGGAGAAGGGAAATGCTCCCTACCCCTACTCACCTATACATACACATCTGTTTTCTGGACTGGGCTTTGCACATTTCACTCTTATACAAATTTGGGTCAGTCACAGTGAAAAGCCTGTTGGCATTGCAGCATCTTGGTTTGGTTAGAGAAAGGGGGAGTTGCATATCCACATGCTTCTGGAGCATCCCAGTATTTCCCAGTTCAGTGAAAGAACAATGGTATCTACCCGGTGGAAGAAGACCAAAATGGATGTGGGAACCCAGACAGAGCTCCCACGGAAGGAGGCGATGGTGCAGGTTGCGGGCTGCAGGGAATGCTACACCGTCTCTGTGGTGTCAGGGGGCTGTGTGCGCTGTGAGCAAGTAGATGATCTGCTCGGCCAAGCGGCACAGCTGCAAAGCCAGGTTGAAAGGCTTCAAGCCGAAGTAGAAAGGCTTAGGAGCATTCGGGAGGCTGAAATGGAGATAGACTGGTGGAGCCAGGGTTTGCCTTCCCTGCAACAAAAATGGGAGCACCTGCCGGAGAGCTCCCAGGATCGAGGGACCCCTGTACTCTGCCCCTCTCAGGTGGAAAACAATAATCTAGAGGAGTGAGTGGAGGCAAGTCTATGGCCGTGGCAAAAGGCGAGTGCCCTCCTTGCCTACCTTGCCTCCACAGGTGCCTCTGAGCAATAGATATGAAGCCCTAATGGAATACAGCCGGTCCAATGGGGATGTGGTGGAGAGGCAACCTATATCAGAGGTCCCACCACAGTCAGAAAAACCTGACAGGCGTATAGCTACCTCCTCCACAAGGAAGAAGAGAAGAGTTTTAGTGGTTGGAGACTCCTTCCTAAAGGGATCTGAGGGCCCAATATGCAGAGCTGACCCCCATCACAGGGAGGTCTGCAGCCTGCCTGGAGCCCGAATCAGGGATATCACCAGGCAACTCCCCAACCTGGTGAAGGCCACAGACTACTACCCCCTGCTGATCTTCCAGACAGGTGGGGAAGAAGCTGCATCCCGTAGTCTGAGGTGGATGAAGAAAGACTACAAGGCCCTAGGACGGTTGGTGAAAGAGTCTGGGGCACAAGTTGTTTTCTCCTCCCTCCTTCCATTTTCAGGTGATGACGTGGGATGGAATAGTAGGATTCTCTCTGTTAACGCCTGGCTACGAGACTGGTGCTACAGGCAGGGCTTTGGGTTCTTTGATAATGGCTGGTTTTATAAGACAACAGGCGTGACAGTGATACATGGGAAAGGTTTATGTCGTAGGGGCAAAAGGGTTCTGGGACAGGAATTAGCAGGGCTCATTCGGAGAGCTTTAAACTAGATTCGAAGGGGGATGGGGTAGTAGCTGGGCTTGCACCACTGGGGCAACGCTCTAGTGTTGAGGTAGACCAGGAGGCCTCCCATCGCCCTGGGGTGAAATCGGTGTGCTCAGCTCGCTCCCTGAAATGCCTGTACACCAATGCACGCAGCATGGGGAATAAACAGGAGGAGTTGGAAATCCGTGTTCGGTCGGGGGGCTATGATCTAGTGGCAATTACAGAGACTTGGTGGGACGCCTCGCATGACTGGAATGTGGTCATGGATGGCTATGTCCTGTTCAGGAAAGACAGGCCACTAAGGAGAGGTGGTGGAGTTGCTCTTTATGTGAGTGAGCAGCTAGAATGTATCGAGTTCTGTCTAGGGGCGGATCAGGAGTGAGTTGAGAGTTTGTGGGTGCGAATTAAGGGGCAGGCTGGCAGGGGTGATACTGTTGTGGGTGCCTATTACAGGCCACCGGATCAGGATGAGGACGGTGATGAGGCCTTCTACAGGCAGCTGAGAGCAGTCTCGCAATTACAGGGCCTGGTTGTCATGGGGGATTTCAACTACCCTGACATTTGCTGGGAGGCCTACTCAGCCAGCCATCCTCAGTCCAGGAGGTTCCTCCAGTGCATTGATGATAACTTTCTGATGCAAATGGTGGATGAGCCAACTAGGAGAGGAGCGCTGCTAGATCTTATCCTCACTAACAAGGAGGGTCTGGTTGAAGAGGTGAAGGTTGAGGGCAGCCTTGGTTGTAGTGACCATGAGATGGTAGAGTTCAGGATCTCACGTGGCAGGAACAGAACAGCTAGCAGAATCGCAACCCTGAACTTCAGGAGGGCCAACTTTGGCCTTTTCAAGCAATTGCTAGGGGAAATCCCATGGGACAGGGTACTAGAAGGTAAGGGGGCCCAAGATAGTTCGTTAGCATTCAAGGACTGCTTCTTCCGAGCTCAAGATCAGAGCATCCCAACAGGTAGGAAGTCAAGGAAGGGTACCAGGAGACCTGCATGGTTGAACAGGGAACTGCTGGGCAAACTCAAGTGGAAGAAGAGGGTGTACAGATCATGGAAGGAGGGGCTGGCCACTTGGGAGGAATATAAGTCTGTTGTCAGAGGATGTAGGGAGGCAACTAGGAAAGCTATGGCCTCCTTGGAATTAAACCTTGCAAGAGAGATCAAGGACAACAGAAAGGGCTTCTTCAAATACATTGCAGGTAAAGCCAACACTAGAGGCAATGTAGGCCCACTGATGAATGAGGTGGGGGTCCTGGAGACAGAGGATAAAAAGAAGGCGGAGTTACTGAATGCCTTCTTTGCCTCTGTCTATACTGTTGGAGGCTGTCCTGAGGAGCCCCGGACCCCTGAGGCCTCAGAAGAAGTCAGGATAGAGGAGGAATCTGTCTTGGTTGATGAGGGCTGGGTCAGGGACCAATTAAGCAACCTGGACGTCCATAAACCCGCCTGGACGCGTTCCTGTGTGATATGGTCTAGGCAATCCTGCCCCGGCAGGGGGATTGGACTAGATGATCTTTCGAGGTCCCTTCCAATCCCTAACATTCTGTGATTCTATGATTCTGTGATCCCAGTTCAGCAGCCTTGCACGGCAGCAAGGTGAGAAAACAGAGCTCTGCAACATCCATCACATTCACTCCTGTGTTCTCAGTTGGGAGAAGACAGATACCACCCAGCACAGACACCATGTGCACCAGCAGCCAGCCAGTAAGTGCTATGCAAAGCCTGTAACCAGGGACAGTAAAAGCAGCTGAGGGAGCAGACAGTATCTGCATTAACACCTGACTTTTTTCTTTCAGAAGGACCTGTCCAATTAAGAAAACAGCAGCGATCACCAAGTCAAAATTTATGGACATACAGTTACACTTAGTACAATATCCTTTCCCAAGAGGATGCCAGAACTTTCTCTGTTGTGGACATGATTGTTCAGTCACAGGAATGAGAGTCACGACTTTCGGGCCATACTTTCAGCTATTTCACCTGTTTGCAGCACGAGTCTGAGCAAGCAACTCAATTTGTCTGCACCTCTGTTTCTCCATGTGCAAAATGTGTTCACATCATCTTCTCACCTTACAAAGACTAAGAGCTTTAAACACAAAGTATCATGAATCTGATAAAAAGCTTTCTGTTGCTTCCCATGCAGTGAGAACACAAACTTCCCCAAAATAAGTATGGCAGCAGAACACAGAATGAGGAAGATATAGGCAAAAAAAAAGAAGTTTACAGAACCACAGAATGGTTTGGGTTGGAAGGGACCTTTAAAGATCATCTAGTTCAACTCCCTCTTTAAAAGCATATTAAGGCTAGTTAAATTTCTCATGAAAGCAGAAATAATTGATACTTGAACTCTCAAGTCTTACTCACCTAGAATCATACAATAGTTTGGGTTTTAAGGGACCTTTAAAGGTCACCTAGTCCAACTCCCCTGCAATGAGCAGGGACATCTTCAACCAGATGGCAAGTTCTCTTGCCATCTCCTGAAACATCTAAACTATTGTGCAGAACAAGCATACGCCACTCCCCACAGAACAGCTGCCACCTCCCAGATCATCTAGGGCAATCATTGCCTGACAGATTTCCACCACCGTAGTTTGGAGAAGGGGAAACAACTCCTGCATCCCAGCAGGCAGGCAGCCTACCACACTGCAACTCAAACAACATATAAATTTTTTTGCACAAATTAATTTCCTGCATGTGGTCTGAAAGACAGCAGTGCAAATGGCTGCCTACCAGCTTAGAAGAAAAAGTAGTATGGGCACAACTGGCAACTAAATTTCTTGCAACATAAAGAGATTTTTTGAGCTACGTGTAATGTATGGGTCAGACTATACAGCAATGTAAGCTGCAGGATAGACAAGTTAGTGTTTAAAATGGTGAAGTTTTCTCCAACTGTTAGAAATCAGGACAAATGCCACAACATTCAATGCTTTTGTAGCAGTGTAAACCAAGCATGGGAGGACGACCGGCCATTGAAACATCAGCTTATGCTTGAATGATTAGAACCATAATGCTCAGCATTAAGAAGGGATAGGAAGACAGGTGACACCCACGTATCACTTCACATCTGCAACAAATAAAAAGGCAAATAAATTACATTCCCATAGCCATGTGGCTGGTTCCAGGATGTAAAGACAAGTCTGCAGCAGATTAAGTTTCAGAAGGCACATTATGTTAAAAGCAAACTCATGAGTGTAAGGACAGGAGATACAATTCCTCGCCTTAACCTTTTTAAGAAAGACTCAGTTTTATGCCTCTTTCTGCCATCCCACTACTGTATACTCACTTCAATTTTTTGGTGCCTTTGTTAGCTGAAGACTGCAATGATTTTGTTTCCTTTTCTGATTTCATTTTCTTGCTATCAGTCTCCTTCTCTGCTTCCCTCTAATAGGAAGAAAAAAAAAAAGAAAACAATCACTCAGGTTTTGAAAGTTCATGTAAAGTACAGATCGACACAGTTAAGTTTGATTGATTCCGGTTAAAAAAAGGAAAGTAAGATATTGGAACCAACAAAGTGGAAACCCAGAGCACAGCAGATGTAGACTTCAGGCTCACTGACAAGTGTCCTAAAATGACATTTTATCTACTTTTGCTTGGATAGATTAATTATTTTGTAGTGGTGGGGATGGAACTGCTAAACCTCTTGTTGCTAATAGTAATCAAAATTAAGGCACTTCCATTGCTGAAAATAAGCACTTCATTTGTTCTGGATGGGCTTTTTGCTCCTACTCAATACGAACCATACAGAAACGTATTCCAATTCCTTCTGGCAAAGTCATAAACTGCAAGCAATTGTGTTTTGTGATACACCTTATCAAAGGGAAGGAAAAACCTGTATCCACAGGAGAGTTAGAGGACTCAGATTCCTCAGATGTGCAGGGGTGTTTGGTTTTATTAACAAGAATCTGATATAAGTGAAATTTTACACAGTCAGTTAAAATCGCTGCCATTGTCCTCCAGAAGAACAGGAACCATTAATGCAGAAAGGTAACAAATAACACTTTTTGACTGCACTCCATAGATCTTACAATTCAAAGCCTGCAAATCATCAGCTCACCTGAATGAAAAGCTTCAGAATAATTTGCTACAACCCAAGGAAATGTAAAAGAAACTGCACTTATCAGTCAGCATTACCCATAGCATGCCTGGTGGTAGCCAAAAGCATTCCAGGACTTTCTGTCTCTCTCTTAAGAGTACATCCAGGTTTATGTCACTGTGATGGAGCTTGGTGGGTCGTGCTCGCAACAGAGTCTACCCTCTGGCAGTGTGCTCAAGGGAAAGCTCCAGCACCTAGATTGTGTCCTTAAACTGTCTCTCAGGTTGAGCTCCACACTGCTGCAAAAGATGTCTGACAGCTATACCTGACCTAGCTGGCTGCAATGAAGTCTGAGCCTCCAAGGACACACTGACATAATACAGATGGAGAGGCTCTGAGGTGGGTTTTCCTGCAGTCAGACACTGCAAGGGAAGACATGTCTAACATCAAATAGCTCCTCTCTTGGGTCTTTAAGAGACAAAAGGAGAAGTGACATTTATTGCCTGTTTACCTTTCTCCTACTGCTCTGCAAGAGAGGGACTGCTGGGGTCTCTCAAGTTTCTTCAACATTTCCCTGCTCTTCTCAATTCTCCCCCACAACTAGGGGAAGTTCAGAAAATGATAAGACTAAATGAAACCCAAGCGGGAACCAAGGTTATTCACCCACACATGCTAAACCACCTGCTCTGTGAGGAGGACCAAAAAGGTATAGATGCACTGAAATATCCACAGTGAACACCCATTCACCATAAGGCCTGCAGCTAACTGTTGTGCAGCTGAACCAGCTGGCTGCAAGTGTATTCACAGTCCCCTTTGTGAGTTAGCTTTCTAAAAAAGACTGCGAGCAACTACCACCTCAGTTAAATAAAGGGCTGTCTTGTAATTCAAGGCAAAGCAACTATTATAGCTGAATCATAGAAACATTTAAGTTGGAAAAGACCTTTAAGATCATCGAGTCCAACCATAAACCTAACACTGCCAAGTCCACCACTAAACCATCTCCCTAAGTACCACCGAAGGACTCTGCAAAGGGCTCTCTGGAAAGCTCCTTACTGGACACATGCATCTTTTAAGCGTTAGCATCGCTGCTAGCACCACAGCAGCTCCAGGGAAAACCAAAGAAGTTGTCTACATATTTATCCAAGTGCTGAAATCCAAAGCAGGGTTTAGTGATGGTTGTTACTATCAGTGAACCTGGTTCAGTTAAAAGTCTGTGTTTATGGAAAAGCAAAAGGCATGGGGCTGCTGCCATCACCCCTAGTAATAACACGGTTCACTCCTGCAGAATTTGTCATCTTTGTGTAAGCAAGCAATTACAGCTGCTGCATGGAAATAAAGGACTCCACACAGGAAAAGACTACACTACTCAGACTGAGGTTGCATGGCTAAAGGCAGCAGAAGGTACATACATGGACAAAACCGAAAACCACAGACCAGGGTGGCCTGGGTCAGTTCTCCCTCTGGACACCCCCACAAACTGCAGGCAAGGTGCTCTCCCACACAGACATTAAATGTATAGCACTGATGACCACATAGTCTGGGAGGTGCTTCAGATACCATGCTGCTTTTAAAGTGGTTGCAGGGGGAGGGGGCACTGCAGCCCTACAAAGCTCTGCTTGGGCTGAAAGCTGGAGAAACCCACAAGTGCTACCAGGGGGCTGGCCAGCCATATGCTGACACAGCCTGCTGCCGAAAGCTTCTTCAACATACAAGGGCTGGGGTTTTGTTGTCTGAAAAAAACAGCATTTTGAGAAAACTAGTATTTCAAGGAAACACAGCAAAAAATGTTTTAAAACACCAAAGCATTTGTTAGACAGCTTACAGGGCTTTCATTTGCTTAGCAGGGGATTTGTGACCAACAAGAAACGTCTGTGGACAGTTTTGATACACATTCCCTTTAGAAGTTTGATAACACCTTTTATAGGAGGATCGTAATGGGTCCACTCCGAACGTACGAAGCAGAAATGAACTCTTTGTGGGTTTTTGGAACACCACCTTGGTCCCTGTATAAACCCACCTCCACCTCTCACCTTCCTCTTTTGAAGGGACTTGTCAGGAGTGTCCATGGTTTTCCTCTTCAAGTCCTGCTTCCTCGCACCAGGGAGTTCCTTGGCCTCTGCTCTCTTCTGGTGACTGCCTTTCCCAGGGGGCTGAGGGACTCTTGACAGGAGAGGGAGATGTATTTTCACCATGAGGGACTGAGGGGCGGGGGAGTCCCTCACTGGTGAGGGCAGCTTCTCCCTGACAGGCAAGAGAAGTTTCTCCTTGTGAAAATCCTCTCTGGCCACGACGGCAGGCCTGTGGCTGCTACTCCTGATGGGGGTCGTGCCCTGGCCTTGAGGAAGGGGATGCTCCTGGGCACTGCCAAGCGAAGCGTCTCGCATGAGCTCGGCGTCCAAGAAGGGTTTGGCGTTGGCCTGGTGGGAGCTCTTGTGCTTTCTGTTCTCAGGGGGCTCTTGCAGTGCCGGCTTCAGGTGTTTTCTGTCACTGGATTTTGGCTTCCCTTTCGTTTTGACTTTTGGCTTGTCTCTGGAAGACTGGTCTCTGACCTCAAAAGGACCAGGGTCACTTTCCACCTTCAGGCCTCCCTTGGGCCCCTCGTACACCGAGGCCTTGCCAGGCCTTTTGGTACCCACAGTCTGCCTGGGCGAGGGCTCCTCGGCATGCACAGGAGATTTCTGGCAGTTGTGTTTGGTCGGAAGATGAGCGTTCTCAGGGGCCCTGTCTGCTTGGCCGGAGCTCTTGTGATGAGGCTCCTTCGGCTCAGTGCACTGATGGAAGGAATTGCTGCTGATGCCCTGCCCCTTGCCCTCCTCACGTCCATCCCCATGGGCAATTTCACTGAGACTCTCTGTTGGCACTGCTGGCGGGTTCACCTTGGTTAGCCAGTTGTCGAGCTGCCACTTATTAGAAGTTGGTGGGTCGGGCTGCAGACAAAAAGAGAAAGGAAGGATGCAAGACTGATGCCTTTATGGGCTATTTCCATCCTAGCACAGCTTACGAGAACACAGTAAAATTTCCCCTTACTGTTAAAAGAGCTAGAAAATGAAAGAACATGAGACAGTGGGGATGCTCTAGCATGTGCACATCAATGCTCACTTCAGAAACACAGACCTTGTTTTTGCACAGGATCAGTCAAACGCGTTGCACGGCACTCCTGGATCTCTACTAGCCCTACCTGTCACTTAGTAAGAGACCAGTCTACATGAAAGCTTCATCTTGGTTTGCCACTAACCAACATCATTGCACAATCAGACAACACAAAAAAAAGCAGCAATTGTAAAAACAGATTAGGTGCTGTCCTTGCAACGCTTTTGGAAAGTTATCCGCACACAGAACTGCATTCAAAACGGTGGAGGAGCTGTGCCAGCTATCACATCTCATTGAAGTCTTGACAGGTACGCTACCAAGCTGCTGTGGTTTAACCAAAAGAAAATCATTTACCAAAAAGAAATTGTATGGCTAACACATCAAGTCCAGCCTCTTCCGAGTCCTCTGCCTACACAACCCAACACTTGCTTCCCTCTGGGTCGAGCAAGGCATGAGAAACAACCGAGGTTTGAAAGCCTCTGGAGTCATGATCAGATAACATAATGTGGTTGCTACAAGCCCTGCCTAATCTAACAGTAGTCTGACAAATTACGAGAAAAGCAAACCCAACTAACCCTAAAACAGACAACAGAAGCTGCAAATCAGGGGCATGATTCTCTGGGGCCTGTTCTGAAAATAACACATATGTGTCAGCATCACTCAAATGTGTAGCTCATTATCTGGGCACCATCAGAGCACAGCTGCACTCCTGCCCTCACCGATTCTCCCCAGTCACAACTCTTGCTTCTGAGAAGAGCCACAACTCTTCCTTGGAAAGAGAAAGCCTAGTACACGAAAGACTAATGAATCCCTTCTGCTGTGATTTTCATCTCTACCCAGACTCAACTCGCTGTAGAACATGTCAATAAACATAACATGTCTTCAACTCTGTTTCAGTGAGTCAATCTAGAAACGTGGTTTAAAAAACAGAGTTTGGTTTTACTGTCAGTTTGTAAGTAAAATTAAACCACAAATTCCATTACTCTTCAGATAACACAAATCTGCTTTATTTTCATTAGAATTTTAACTTATTAGCCACTGAAGAGAATTTTTTTTGGTCAAACACTACAAAAACATGGCCAAAAGACTTAGTAAACTTTGGTTTATAACGTAGGCAGCTATCACAGTAGCATACTCTGATCCTTTTCTAGCACTTCTACCATTGGTTATCTTGTTTGTGATCTACACCATTATATGGGTTTTCATTAGGTTTTCCAAACACAAAGGATAGTAAGAGACTTTTTTTAAAAAAAAGGAACTACTGCCTGCAGGTCTTAAAGTCTGTGCTTTTGCATGTGAAGAACTGACTACAAACAAACGGGCCATGTGCACTAACTTGCTCCTTGAGCGTCATGGATGAACAGTTTGCTGAATAAAAAAGGATCAAATGGTCATCGGCGAATAGCTAGGACTTCACTAGAGTGAGAAGGATCTTACAATCTAGTGTTTTCAAGACAAACTAGGCAGGATTTGGTAAAAGAGGAGAAGCATAACATCTGTTTCATTCCAAAGACACCCACATTGCAGAGGGCAAAGTCTGTAGCTGAACTGCTGGAGAGTAAAGTGTATTAGATGTGAGATGAAAAGATATGCCTTCTCAAAGCTTGTTTTCTGCACATAAATTTCTCCCTGTTCACGTGCTTCTAAGGTAAAAGAAAGGAAAGCTAGGGCTGGGGGGGAGAAATAAATTACAAGCTTTCCGGGCTTTGTAAGAGTACCTCAAAACTGTCAGTGGATTGGTTTACACCAGCTGTGGTCTGTAGGATATAACCATGCACTTCGCCCTGGCCTGAGAATGTTTTGCAAGCTGGAGGAACTGTTTGAAACCATGGGATATGAGCACTTCTGCAGCAGATTTTTAAAAAATGCATGGTCTCAATTATGAAACTTTAAGGCACCGAGTTCTGTTTGTCTGCTTTTCCCAATAAAAGCCTCAGAAATGTCAGTGCAGCACTATCCGAGCCAAATTCAACAGAAGCAAGTCTAAGCACATTCCAGCCCTTCCTGCAGGTCTGATCACTTCAGCTGCAATCTGGGAGAAGCTGAATCTGTCACTCACACAGGAGCTGCACGAAGGCAGCTTAATGTATCAGGGTCTCACCCTGAAGCAGCCCATAGCCTCGGCACCCAGAAAAGCTGCATGGGCGGAGGTGGGCCCCAAACACCCCAGACAAGCTGTGCTTCTCATCTGCGCTTTGCTTGTGTCTTTTCAGTGAAGGCACTAATTTCTCCAGGAGTGCTAGACAATGATGCCGAAGGAGAAGGGGGAACACTTCAAGGTTAAGCACATAAGTCTAATTATGCTGTTACTAAGGGTCATTTCATTGACAAACTCTAGAAGGTAAGCAAAGGGCAAGAAAAGTCTGATGATGCAGCAAAGATGTCAAGGGGACACCTGAATGATGACCGTATTTCAGGTCTCCTATCCTGATCGCATTCAGACAGCAGAGAGTCTGAGGAAGGAGGCTGTATTAAGCAGCCTCTACATTTTATTTGCATTCACCTCAGGCGCCGACGCTCTCGGAGGGTCGTTTGCTTCACTGTCACTCGAGTTGCTCTCCGTCTCTGAGTCTGAAGAGCTGTCTGAGTCACTGGTGCTCCCTGACTCCGAGCTGCTGGAATGTGCTGATGCCTCACTCTTGGGCTGGGACTGTAGGGCACTGCAAGGCCACCATGAGATAAAATTAGAAAGCAGCATGGGTGAAGGTTACTTATTACATTGACATGACAGGATTCAAAAATAAAACTGAAACCCCATGTTTTGGCACTGAGCGGAGCACAGAGAAGGCCAAAGGAATACATTGCCATACTCAAAAGATAAAGCACCGGAATAAAAAAACCTCTGGAAATAATAAAACCTTCAACTCCAACCCAGTCAGACAAATACATAAGCAGGACATCACTACTACAATATGAAGCTGCATTTAGCCAACTAAAGTTTAAAAAACAACCAAAACTGGCAAGTGTTTTTCTGAAAGCCCCAACACTCGAAAGAAAAATTTCCAATAAAGGCTAACAAGACAGAAACATGCATTCCAGGATGGCTTTTTTTTTTTTTTTTTTTTTTGTATTCTCCCCCTCAACTTTTCACTTCTTCATCTGTGTTACTTGGTCAAGGTGCCGTAACTGTTTCGTTAACAGCCGTGTCAAGCAGCAGTATTTTCTGCAACACCCTCCCCTACTCAAAAGTGTTTTCCTCCAGCACTGACAATAGGAGTGGATGGAACTGAGGGAGAGCCATGACTTTTATGCACAGCTTCTTTTTGTTTTGAAATGGGCTTATGAAATCAAAATGTTGATGATTTTTTTTTTTTGATTTTTTTTGTCAAAAATATGTCAGTGCTCTCTATAGGAAAAATTCTGGGCTTCTCCACCTTTCTTCCTCTAATGCTGGCATGTGTCTGTTCAGTCTACCTTGAACACTGTTTCTGACATGGCAGGAACTGCTTACAATCAGCTGCCTTATCAAGAGGAGCTGAAACAGCCTCAATGAGTCTACCTAACCCCTTTCTGTTCTTTACCCACTTGGCTGTTTTGTGCTTCCTTCTGAACTAAACCTGGCCTCCACCTCACCCATCACTACTACAACTGAAAATCCCATCAGCTCCAGTGTGATCTACATATACACTGGTGGAGGGGAAGAGGAGAAAAGAAGGGAACAGTTGGGGAAATACAATTCTGGTTCATAGGCAATATCTAGCATGCCTGGATCATTAATTTCTAATTGGAACTTTCCATAAAACCCCACACAACTAAAGCCAATTTTCAACAGCAGGTTCAGGCAGCTAGAAACCAAATCCTGCATCTACAAGAGAAACCAGGAACCCTTACCCATCTACCCCATAGACAAAATTTAGTTTTGTTTTTCCTCCTTATTTGGTCTAGCTAGTAGTTTGGGAACAAACCTGTACCTTGGAGGAGCAAGTGAGGAAGGTGGCTTTTCAACAACCTGTTTTGTCCACAAAAACAAAGAGGAGAGGGGGAGGAAAGGTTAGCTTAAGGAACTCAGAACAACGCAACAAGTCGTGATGATTTAAAGGGATGTCTGTGTGCCTAGTGTATAAAACATCTAAAACTGACTTGGTCGTCACCACTCTCTTCACTATCACTGAGCTGCAGGTCGTCCTGGAGGATTCTGAAAGACAACCAGAAGATAAATATCAGCCAAGGCAGACACATTTTCAAGCAGCAGACACTGCAAAAGATTTGGTTTGCACTTGCCAAAACAAACCAACCTCCCACATCCTTTCTGAACATTCAGCATGCTCGATCTGCTAAACCCTGTCACGACCTGAATGATAAAATGATAACACATAACCTAGGCATTTTACTGTGCTTTCCAACTGATCTCAGGACATTTTGCAATGGAGGTCAGTATCACTGGCTGCCATCTACAGACAACAAAGTTCTGCAAGGGTAATGGCTCCTCAACAAGGGTTACCTAGCACACTAATACAGCAGGGCAGGGTGGAAGAAGTCTGATCCTTGTACAGCAAGAGTCTAGCACGCTATTAGTCTGCATTGGCTCCCCAAGGGGCAGAAAGCATTGTCTTTGCACCAGAAGCTGTGCATGTTCACACTCTCTGCTCTTGGGTGCTGCAAGTATTTCTTCAGTCACAGGGGCTGTGACTGAAGCCCATTTTTGCTGCTGAAGTCTCCAATCACACTTATGTAAGTAAATGCTGAGGTCAAGCCTATCTCCTATTTCTTCTCTACACAAAGAACTTCATGCTCCTGCATATCTCAGCGGTAACCGTAACATCGAGCAGTTCAGATACTCAAAGCAGTTTACAGGTGCGAGGCATAAACTCTTGTTTTACTATTGCTAGAGTAGAGAGCAGGTTGCCTGCAAATGTTTCCAAAAGCATAATTTAGTCCTCTGCCTGCAGGTGATAACTACTGCTTGCAATTTTAATGCATTACTGAGCTCCTCAAAAGGCTGGAGGGGAAGGATTTGTGGGGAGGGACCCAAAGTTCTCAAAAATTGTTATCTTCCTCTTTGGCAATCACACAGGCATCCCAAAAGGTGTTGGAAAACAGAGAGGCAAAACTCTTGCTATTCAAAAGTATAGTGATTCAAATCTTGAAACTAGCTAGAGACAGACTCCTCAACCCAGAGAATTACACAAGTGTCATTCCAAAAATGGATAAAATGCTTGGGATCTAAGACAGGGATTTTAATCAGTCAGGTCAAAACTCGGTTTATTTCAGCCTCCTTTCAAACTAAGGGGTCTCTGCGAGAAATTTTTCTTATGCCCAAATAAGAAAAATAAGCCTCCAACCCCTCATGACAACATATTTCATAGCAAGAAAACAAGTATGAAAGATCCCCAGTGAACTCCATCACCTTGGAAAAGTGGGGAGAAAGTTAGGGTTCCTGACACTTGTTAGGAAAAGGAAAACTACACAAACCTTTACACTCTTTCAAGCCTTCATGTCAAATTATGAACAAAGCGAAAAAGATTTACGGCTTTTTGGGTCACCTCTAATGACCCTGAGCAGTTTGCTTTTATGATTCTGTGACAATAGAGGAGTAAAAACCTTGAATAAAAAAGTGATTCCCTTATTTAAACACTACCCCCACTAACTAGACAAATTATTTTACAGTCACACCAAAGCAGCTGACATGCATGGAGATACTTTCATTGAAATATGACCATGTTTACTGCCGAAGCTGGCCATGGTCTCATAAGGAACAACAATTCCACAAACCAGAAGTGATGAATCTGCTGTTGTCCACAGAGCAGGACAGCATAAAGAAACCTCAAAGGTCTCCTGTGTCTACCAGCACAGAGCCAACCCCTCCCATACAGGTGACACCTCCTGCAAAGGTACTGACCCCAGTCTCAGAGTACCTCTCACTGATGCAAAAGAGGCTCTCAGCGCCCCAAGGGCTCTGTCTGATTACACTCACGAAGACCTATGTGCTTTCTTTGTTCAGCATTTTGACTTTGCCATACCCGTGACTATGCTCCTTCATCTCCCAGCCTCCACTACCTCATTTCCTCACACACCTTCTCAGTGGAAATCACCTCTTGCCTCTTCTTTTAGCATAAACACTGAAGGGAAGCGCTATGAGACACCACCTTGGAAAACGAGGCCCCTGAATTTCCTACAGAAGGCAAAAGGCATTCAGTCTGCAGCAATCCTGCACGCGCCAACTTCGTATGTGGGCTAGAGCCAAAGCTCGCTGCCAGTCCGCTGAGACACAAAGAGGAAAAAAAGAACAGCAACAATACAGCCACTTCTGGGCAGTTTTGCCAAATGTCCACTAGCATCTCAATTAATTCTTTTTATTTTTTTTCTAACTTGTTAGGGGAAATTGTACTTCAAAGGTGATAATGAACAAGCTTCCAGGGATGCTAAAAAGTTCTTAAAGTGTTTCCACTTTTTTGTTTTGCTTTAAGAATTGTGGACTACAGATGCATTTCCTCTAGAGGTAAGACAATAATGCAAAGAAACACTAGCTAGATCTTCTTTTAGATCTGATTTAACTGTTTGTAATAAAAAGGACTGCCTTTTTCAACTGAGCTGCTGGTAAATGAAATGCATCAGCATAAAAGAACATTGCAACTACTTAAATTCAATTTAGGATCAAGGAAGAACACTAAAACTTCAAATGAGTCATACTTCTGCAAGGATAGACAAAGCCGGTTTCCCCAAAGGGTTTCAACAAATTGTTACATAGCCTAGTTAAAGCAAATAAATCTGCCTTAATAATTTTAATGCTTTCATTAGCTCAGGAGTTAATAGATGCCAAGTTTTCATTTGCAGGACCTGTTCATTTGCAGCTTATATACACACCATCAATCTCTCTGTAAAGCTGTTTAAAAAGAGCTCTTTTAGCAAGAGAAGCAGCATTAAAATTAATATCGCTTGTCAAACAACCCTACTGAAAGCATAGGCTGGTCCCTCTCTGCGAGCCAAGTTAAAGATGCATCACCAAGAACGAGATTGGCATCTCCCCCTTTAAAAGGGGGACTATGTCCATTCCAGTGCAACCAGGTGCTAACTTTGGGGCTGTATTCAAGAATGAAAGCCATCTGGGAAACCCTTGCATGCTCTGTAAAGCTGAATGCTTTATTTGGGCACACAGATGCACTGGGATTTCAACCTCTAATTAAGCAGCACAAACGCTGTTTGTTTTCAGCCAGCTACGCTTTGTAACGTGAACTACTCTAGGCAGCTGAACTTTCAGACAGTCACATGCACTTTGAACAGCAAAGAAAGCAAGCCCTGTTGTGCAAATGAAAACAAAAACAAAACAAAAAAAGAAGGGATGCATCAGTTCAAGAGAAAGATGCACAGGAAGTCCTTGGGTAAATCTCACTTGGCTCCATTTTGGACATAAACCTAAGCCACCCTGTTCTTCCCGCTTCAACCGGCCTTTGTCCCTGGTACATAAGCGTTGGCTCTGAAGTGCCCGCAAGGGCACTAAGCAGAGAGGGGATGTTGGCTACGGACAGAGCTATGTACCATGCCAGCTTTACAATTCTGGACCTTGGGGTTAAGAAAGGAATATTTTCAGATTCTTGTCTACAGTAAAAGTCTCTCTCTGCCACCTGGACAACTGACTAAAGTACTAGAGGGATTTTTACAAGCAGCTGAGAAGAGCTGAAATAAAGGTGATGGTGGTAGGGTAGCTGAGGAGGAAGGCAGAGCCTGGAGCAGTTGAAACTAATATTTTTAATAGTGCAACTAAAATGTCCAGAAATCATTCAGGAGGAGCAAGCTGGGGTGGAAGATGGAGGAGCAAAATAACGAATGGATTATGGGAGTAGCTGACTGCTCAGCAAGATACTATCCCACACTCTGAGCCAGCCAAGGGCTCCTTTGCATGATGCTGGAACAGTATGAAATAGGTTGTTTTACAGATCTTACAGAGCTTGAGTGCAAAATTCTACAATCTCAACCAAGATGGAGAGATGCTCTTCCTCTTACTTGTGACTAGCCCAGTTTTGGTTTGGTTTTGTTTGTTTTTTTGGGTTTTGTTGTTGGTTTTTGTTGTTTTTTTTTTTTTAATTAAACTGTTCATGATAAAGAAAAGGAAAACAAATGGAGTAAGCTTTGTAGTCTGTAGTTTGCAGCCTTCCATGGAACAACCTACCACAGAGTAACATGAGATCTTTATATATCACATGAACTGACAGGCATTTAATGGTTCAGCAATTGCCTTGCACACAGACCTCTCAGCCTTCCAGACATTGAAAGATTTCTATTTGTTACTTGGGGCTCAGAACCCATCAATGCTGCCATCTGGCCAGGTTAATCCTGAAAGACTAACATCAGCCCACACAAAACGACTTTCAAGTAATTTCTGTAATTAGCCTAATTAATAGATAACTACTTTCACCTACAAGGACAGTAGCAAGTTATTTTATCCACCAACTTAAAATTTTCTGTTGGAGCAATTCATTTATTAGTTGGCACTCCTTCCTAGCCTTATAAAACTTTTGTAGTGATTATGCATAAACATCTTAGACTGAGACTCAAATTCTAAGCAGCTTTCTTCTGAGATAAAAGATAACATGATAGGAAAAAGAAGAAATATATAAAGAAAAGTAGAAATACAGAAATACTATTAAAAAAGGCTATAGAAATTTCCTCTTCATCCCCCTTTACAACTAGCTAACATTATTAGAATATAAATTGAGGTTTTTAGAAAGTCCACATGAAAGTTTTTTTGCTTGATTGATTGGTTTTTTAAAATAAAAATAAAATTAAGACAACACTTCTTAGAAGACTTTTCCTTGGGCAACTGCAGAAAGTTATACCGTATGATTGCTGTAAAATTCCACCCCTACTTTTCAGGTTTCATAGCTGTAGCTTTACTAGCCCTCACAGGCTTCAAAACAATACGCAGAATAGATCAGATTCAGTTTGTACCCCTTATAATTTATGTCAGCTGAATGCATTATTAGTAGTTTGAATAGCACTAAGTGTGACAAGATGTTAAGTAGCCACAGATTAAAAGAGTGAAAAAAAACCTTCGATCTGGTACATTAATAGTTGTGGCTTTTTTCTCGAGTTTTGTTTTGTTTTTAACACAGTCATCATAATCATGAAACAGTAATACTTCTGTTGGTGAAAATTCCCTGCATTTGGATTTTCTGAGAAAAATCAGACTGATAAAACCTTAATCTTCAGAGTCATCAAGTAAACCAAATTTTAATTCATTCTAGGTTCTTTTAAGTAACTGCACAGTAGAGATGGGAACTGAGTCTGGTTACTTACGATGCTTTTGGTTGAGAACTAGGCAACGTTTTTGAAGGTGCATCATACTGTTCTGTAAATCAAAAACAAACTGGTTGGTTTTATTTGCTTCACTTGTAGTGTATTTTACCCTATGGTCTCTGAGCATCAGACTAGAAAGCCACTTTCTTCCAGGATGTAATTGTTTGCCATTGTGATTAATTCATCACGCCAAATGGGGTTTCTTAATGAAATAGTTTGTTCGCTGCTGAACTGCCACCTTAATTTCTAGGTAACGAATGCACACAATCTCTTAAGCATTTTCTAAATTCATCACTGTTCAACAAAGCACAGGAAATCATGCTCCTTAATCAATGTAAACATTTGATGTTCTCCTCAACTGTAACACACAACACACAAAACTATCTGTCAATACACACATAACAGTCTTGTCTTTGGATTCCTACTTACTCTGATTCTGTGTTACAGATCCAACATGCTGTGATTCCTAGGAAAAAAGGACAAAGTGGAAATTGAGAATAAAATAAACAGTTCTCTCTTAATAGCAGCATATCAATGATTTGTTTTCCATGTTACTTACTGTACTAAATACTTTGACTAACTTGTCAAAGTATGACTTTGAAATGTCCAATAGTCTAAGCTGGTCTTTTTTTACGCATTTTTGAAGAAATATTAAAAAAAAATTATAAGAGCTGCCAAACCCTTCTGTTTAACACAGTCAGCAAATATTTTTTGTTGACAATAAAGATAAAACGCTTTTTTGTGCTGCAACAGAGATGAGATGCTTAAAATGTTTCTGAAAAGCAGTCACATTTGAAGCCCATGATTATAACAAATGTGTAAGTCATTGAAACATTATTAATTCATCCCCCCTCTGGCTCAAACATCTTACAACTCTAAAAATACAAAGCTTGCTTTAAAAAATGAAAAGAGGAAAGATAATTACACTACCATATAGCCCACCCAAAAACAATTACTCAGAGGCACAATCTGATCTAATTCTCAGTAAAATGATGCATTGCAAGCAGCTGTTATACAACTCAGGATCCACTGTGCTTTTATTTATCTGACAACTTCTAAAGATAATCTCTCCTAACAGCTTTTATCTATGAAAGGGGGACAAAATCAGATGAAAACACATGCAAGAGCCAGAAAGCTCTCTTCTAATTTATCAAAAGCCCTGGCGAAAAAAGGGTGTTTTACCTTTGTTGGGAACGGAAATTTGGAACGCTCTGCTGTACTAGGCGTACGAATAGCTGTCAGGGGAGGTGGCCATGAATGGGTCATTTCCTGGAAAGAGATTGAGAGAAGCAGCTTACAGTATTTTTTCTGATACACGCAGGTGAAGTTTTACGCTTAAAAGATTCACATGGATCTAACAAAAACATCCTTGTTGACCCGACTGTAGACCTGAAAGGCAGTATGCGGTATTGCAGCGAGAAGCCCTCCTTTGAGCGCAGCAGCCAGACCATGGTGAGAACTTGCTCCTTTTCTGCAAGCATACTTGCATTGCCCAAGAAACAGCAATCTCAGTGACGCTTGTGGAGAGTTAAGTACTTAGTGTGTTTGCAGAATTAGGCCCCAGCCTTACAGCTATCACAGTTAATAAAGGGAAAAATAAATAAAACCTGTACATGACTAGTTCTGGGGTTTTTCAAAGCGCAGGACTTTCCTATTACAGAAGTTCTTATATCCCTTTACAGCAACAACACTCCGAAAGGTTTTTCACAACTCGAGGAGGTCAGCCAGCGAGCTCTGACTGCCAGCCATTCCCCATGCTATTCTGCCTGAAACACTGGCTTTTGCTCTGACCAACCGAGGCATCTTTGATGCAGCGCTCTGGGACGTGGTTTCAAACCAAAGAAAAAGACCACCCCATGCCTTTAGGAATCCTTTTGCCCTGTTCCCCTGCCCTTACTCTCACCCACCATCGCTACCAGGTATCAGCTTCTTGGGCTCAGCCAAGGTCCAGGTGAAAGCAGAGCACAAACACCACGGCCATGGGATAGGACTCGGCAGGCAAGATCATCCTCCAACCTGCCTCTTCTGGCACCACAGCCAGGCTCAGACGAGCGTGCTAAAGCCTTGGCTTGCGCTGCAATGAATACAGATGAAAAGCCTAGCACAGACAAGGGCCTTTGCCTTGAACATATGCTAAAATACTTTAATGGAGGTTAATCTAGGCGAGGCCTTTGGGAAAGTTGGGGCTCAGAAATTCAAAACCACCTTGTTGAAATCACACAAGACAGACTTTTCTTGGTTCCTGATCCTCAAGTTTTAAATCCTGAACAGCATAATAGTCGCCCCAAGAAGCGAGTGAATTCGCATGGCCTGCCACTCTCACTGCCTTTCCAGAAATAGTTATCTTAGGATTTCCCCCGCAGCCCAACATCACTTCTGTACTCAAGGTGTGCACCCACCATCCCCATCCAGAGTGGCTGTCATCACAACCGTTTCCCTGCCAACCTCCTGAAGAAAGCAGCATGCAGAGTAACACAATACTAGCGCCTTGCTCAGCTCAGAAAGTTAGAAGTTATGTTAATGCTGAACACATCTCGTGATGAGCATGCACTACACGCAGTTTGCTCAGGGGCTTAAAAGAAATTAATGAGGAACACGTCAGTGCAAAGTACATTTTTGTACTTTTGACACCAAATAGACTGAAGTGTGAAAATCCCTACTGTGTCATAATTTACAAGTGCCATTTTTTCATCAAGGCACAAATGTGAAAGTTCAGAAGTGTCCCTAGTTTGCTTATCTATTAGGAATAACGTGAAATGCAAAGATCTACAAGGAATTAAACCACATTGCTGCCTTTGGCTCTATAAGCAGGGATCAGAGCAATCTACAGGGGTTTCTGTGCAAGAACTAGAAGCAGCCTACAACTAACGTGGATAACTATTTGATCCTATAGTTATCGCCCTTGCCTTCTCCTTTCTCCCCTCCCACTGTTCGGTTCATTGCTTACTTCACTCACTAGCTGTGCAATCTTTCAATAGATGATAAAACTCCTCAATATACTGCACTACACCTCTTCATGTATTTGTACGTGCTTCCCCGTGGTTGCTACAAAAACAGTGTTATGCATTACTAAAAGGCAAGAAAGCAAGATGTCTCGTGGAACATGAAAGGATGCAGTACTTCCAGGTGGAGTACTCATGCTGCAACATCAACCAGCACACAGCAGCTAGTGAGCACCTGTGCACAACTACCTTTCAGCTAAAATGTTGCCCTAACAACAGCTTCTTGAGAGCAATAAAGGCATCAGGATTTTGCAATGTGAAGCAACAGTGAGGGAAATGAATCACAGAAACCAAACACCTCCATTAGGACTTCAGTGTCTCATAATAATATTTGACATCAAGAAGCTGTCTTCTCAATATCAGCATGACCGGCTTGCAGATCACAGTGCATTTTTATACCGTGCACAGTGAATGGGTGACACATACTCAGACCCAGTTACTGAGCGTCTGTGCACTGATCACAGAGACAGCCCTAACACAAGGTTACAGAGATAGTTTTGCATCAGAGCTGGCTTAGCTTTGCACGAATGGACTAGAATCACAGTGAAGGAGAAGCAGCCCAGCAGCAGTGCCATGCACAGGCAGGTAGGAAGGATGCCAGGTGCATGCTCCCGTTCAGTGCCACGCTGCTGGGGCTGGCAGCACATCCAGCACCTTTGGAGGAAGCGCGGTCAGTAATGGCAACACCCCGAGACTCGATGAAGGAGCAGTTCTGGCTGTTTCAGATGACTTGTCAGTCTTGCTCCTGGACTGCACCAGGCTGTATTACAGTTACATACTCATAAAAAGACTGGTCTTACAACTCTAGCTGTAACCAAAGCTGACTTTCATCCTCTCCACAGTGTACCCCAAAACACACTTTTCGTGAATGCAGCATCCACTGACAGAACAGCAGCAGAGCAATTTTTTTTCCCCCCACACTACTGTAATGCATGCAAAATACAAGCAAACACAGGGATCTATTATTTAAGTGCACATACCCTCAAAATTTCTTCAATGGAGTGGACATCACCGGGGAAGGTTTGCTGCAACAAAAAAGAGGGAAGCAGCATGAGTTTGTTTTGTTTTTACCAACGGACATAAGACAAACATGCACTCATCAAACATTTGCTTATCAACGGTTCTATAAATTTCATGGAAGTCCATTAATAATAAAATGCTAATAAGAATTAAAAGCTCATCAGTAGGGCAGTTAATAATGCACTTCTACAAAGCCTGTTGTTGTCAAGTCTTTAGTAGAAGATACATTCTAAGAAAGATGAGAAAGAAGGAAGGTGTCTCCAAACAGCATCTCTTGAGAAAATCACATAAAGAAAAACAGAGCTCATGAAACAATGGTGCTCGTTCAGCTGACAAGATTCCTCTTATTTCATGACTTGCGTTCTTCGATGCACTCATGTGCACTCATCAGAAAAAAGAAGCCAGCATAAAGTCCTAAGCTTGGAGAAGGCAAAGTAGAGGTGGTTTTAACTGGAGGAATCACACACCTGGCCCTTGAATGCCAGCTCTTGGACTCATGGAAACATCAATTGCCATTAAAAAATAGAAAAGCAACACAATTGTAACTTGTGTAGTTCAGAATAACACCTTGAACGAACCGCCGGGTCGGAACAACATGGTGATTTCTGGAAAAGCCTGCAGATGACCTGGATCTGGACAGAGAGACTGTCTCTTTACCTCCCCCACGCGTTTGGCTGGAGCCCAGGCAGTGACCACCACATGCCTGCCTGTCAGGGTCCTGGGCTCCCCAACGCAAGTGTGGCGAGGACCTCTGAAGGGAGGCCAGCTCCCTGGTGGTGCCCTGGCACTCCACCAACACCACCTGAAGAGGACCAGGAAATAGTCGTGGCAGCGCCTGCAGCTGCCTTTGAGCAGGCTCACGAGCCCAGGCACAACAAAGCTCTGGGGAAGAGTACAAAGCAAAAGCGATGCTAACATTCACCAGTTACATAACAAACAGCAGACATTGCAGCTTGTGCAAACACATAAATCTGCTTTTAATGTATCGGCAAAATCATTTAGCAGCTCCTGGCCAGACACGCCCCCCTCCCCTGCACACGCGCGACACCATCAGCAGCAGCATCGGTACTGCTGGGCAAGGCAGGAGCTGGGACAAGCGCAGCAAACGCCTCCTGCTCTTCAGGCACGTGGGGACGAGGGTAACTGCACAGCCAGGGCGAGCGGTGGTGCACCCTGACAGAGCCTACCTGCCCCATGCCCAGCAGGAGAGGATGCAGCAGCAGTGCCCTCCTTCCAGTGCCGCCGGCAGCACTAGGTGCTGGGGATGCTCTAGAGCAGGACCCGTGCTGCTTCCACACACTGACCCACTGCCTGGCCATGGGGAACATCATTTCACTTCAATAGATCAGCTTCTCATCTACTAGCAAGGCATGTGTTTTGAAAGTACCTGTCATTTACACATCCTTTCCTAACTGAGATCATTAAAGGAAACAGAAATGAAAAACAACCAAAGAGCTGAGTATTATAATGAGTGAAGTGCATCCAAGACCAGCTTCTTGCCTATAAACCAGAGATTCAGTGGAAATGTCCAGCATAATTGCTGAAAGGGAAAGGCCAGAAAGACATTCCTCGTGTTAAAGGAAGAGGGTAGTGAGCTATAGTGCGTGATCAGAAGGATCTTCCCCAGAACAAGATAAACAGCAAAGCAAGCAAACACTTTATTACAGTCAAAAAGCACCATCCTTAGCACTGTCACAGAAAGGTCACTCATTTGTTTCCCATATGCTGCATTATTTACATTGGAGGGAGAAGAGAAGCTGAGGAATCTCTTTTCCCTGCAACCTCATTTGTCTGTGTCTACATAAAGCTCTCATCGAGGCAGTGCTCATTTGACAAAGATTCGACTTATCTTCAGAAAATCACGCACTGATAGCTGCTTCTGACCTTACTCACCCTGAGAGAAACGGAAGCTGAGGCACAGCCAGATGAGTCACACAAATGAAAGCAAGGGGCTGGGATCTAGCAAGGCTTGCAAAAGCATCCCACAGCAGGCAGTAGGAGGGGAGAGGGAGAGCAAACAGCAGGGAACTTCTACCACGTGGCAAGAGATTGGGATGCTTCATAACTCAGAGTGCCAAAAAGGGATCCCTCTCTTCCTCTTACCAGCAAGTTAACCTGCTAGCTCAACCACGTAATTTACTCCTTAATGTAATAAGCAGTGAACAGCAGACACAGAAATTTGCATCCTGCTGTACAGAAAAGCAGCGTTCAATCAACAGATTGCTTCAGAAAGCTCCTGAGATATCCCATGAGAGCACCACAGTAAAAACCCATCCTACAAAACAGATAAGGAATCAAGATCCTGCCTGGATGAAGTATTAAAAAACTCTCTCTACAATGGATCCATTGCAACAAATCAAAATCAGTTTGCTTCTCCCATTCCAGAAACTTAAGTTTTATGAAGTGATAACTGATGACAAAGGTGAAATTCAATTAACCTGAGGATCAGAGAATATCTGCAACAGTCAGTTTGGATCTCTCTTGTCTTTGCCAAACAACTCATACCCCTTTCTGACGTTCTTTCAGCCTGAAGAGGCTTTGAAATTGATACAGGTTTGCATACAGAGTATTTATAGTGCAATTGTCAGGAAGATTTATCATAACCCCAAAGGGTTCAGTGACTGTCTGCTGTTCTTCACAGGTCTGGTGGCTTAGCAGAAACCACTTTCTTCTTCGTGGTACAAAATTTAAAGGAAAGCAAACACATGACACTGAACAAGTACTGCAGAAGTCTGCATCGGCAGCACAAGGACCTCTATTTTTTGTGTTTGTTTTTGTTTTGGTTTGTTTTTTTCAAGATAAGAGAGGTTTAAGTACGTGCCCCCAAAATATGTACAGCTCTGGAGATAGAGAACATAAGATACCAGGGATGCTCAGGATTGCTTTAGTCTGTGGCTAGCAGTTTACTCCCAGAGCCACTAAGTTAGGACATGCTAGGAAGCCCATGCCCCTGCTGGAGTCTTTGCCTGAAGAGCACAGATTTTCAGGCATCTTTAACCTCTGTTCTGCCATGCTGCTGCACCCTAAGACTGGAAAACTGAATGACACTTTCACCAGCAAACAAAGCTGCTGCCCACAAATGGACTTGCAACACCCATATCAAATACATGGTGAAATGTTTGCTCCAGAGATTAAAATCACAGACTGTTCGGGATACGCATAGAAAATTTGTTTTCAGTGCCAAAACCACAACAAAGCTGGTCGGATCCATTTGACTGCACTGGGGAACCCTCCTGTCTCTCAGCTAGGACTGTGGCTGTCACTTCTACCGTGAGGTCACAGCCTGTCGCAGTCCCTGTGCCCCAAACCTGCTGGCCCTGGGAAGGGCAGGCACACACCCTTGCACTCCGTCCCGGCTGCAGTGTCCGAGGACTCCTCATCCTTTACAAAGCTATGCATCCAGTGCCTGAAGGAGCTGGGCTTTTCTGCATGCTGAGTAATTTTTTTGCCTATTTTTGTTTTTTCCTTCAAGTCACATCTCAGCTGTGTTTCAGCCTGTAAACTACCATTAAACCATAACTACCACCCAGCAGCAAGGGCAGTCCTTGCCAGTTTTAAGAGAAGAGTTTAGGGAAAAGGAGAAATACAATGTTGCTTGAAGAAGAGTTAAAAAGCCCTAAAGCCAAAGAAATCACTGAAATGAGATCAGCTCCACTGAGGACTGTGGGTGTAGAAGATCAAGTATTACGTGTTACTGTCTACCCCCGCTAGCAGTTTTACAGCCTTTACAGGGAAGACTGTAACATACTCCCCCCCACAGACAACTCGATTTAAGCCCTGTGCATATTTGCTGGCTGACACTGACATCTGCACAATCTCCAGCTAGGATTTCCTCATGCCACATTCATACTCACTGACAGTTTAGGAATGATGCAGATGCCTCTGAGTGCCATTCACAAAACGTTTTGATGGCCCAGGTCAAGCGCAAGGACGGAACATCCAGAACTGTTGGGTTGCTGGGTTTTAGTTTTTAATGCCAACATTTCCATCCAAACTGGTGCTGTGCTTCAGTAACAGCCACCTCCCCCAGCAATAATACTAATTTATGTTCCAAAAAATCTGGTTTTACTCAAGCAAAGGCCCAACTCCCAGTGATCTCGCAGCCTCCAAAAAGGTCTGCAGGGCAGCATGCTTCTCCATTTACCATCTCCCCAGCAGAAGGCACCACCAGAGCCAGACACACACATCCAGCTGCAAGTGGGTGCTCACATCTGACCCAAGACTCCAGCCCAGTTCCTCTACTGATGCAGGCCCATGGACTCTGGAGAGGTTAAATAAACAGATGTAACTTGGAAAGAAATCTTGTTCAGAAAGACAGAAAACTACTTTAAGAGAACAGGCAGAAGAAACTGGCACCTCTGTAATTTGCAGTGCTTATCCACAAAAATTCCAGGGAACAGCTAGACACAAACTGTGTAACACGGTTCAGGCCTGTTACGTGACCGATAATTTGAGGGACAAATTTAAAATTCTACTCATATGATAACATATGATGGGAACAGAATCTGGACTGATGAATTTCCATAATAAGTATTGGAAAGCTAATTTAATGATGACTTCCTCACTTGCAAGCTTAAAAAGCAAAGAGAAAGGTTTATAAAGGTCATCAAGACAAAATCAAGTATCTCTTTGATGAGGACTCACAGACTTAACTGGCACAACAGACATTTCACAATGTCAAGGCTAAGTTTGGTTTTAAGGTTTTTAGGACAAAAAGATGGATAAACGTAGAGCCAAAGCCATTAAATAAAATTTTGACTACAGAAAAATGCAGACTACCATTAATATGACCTTTAAGGCTCACTCAGTTACTAAAGAACAAGCAACGTGCTATTAAAATGGGGAGACACTGCCACATTCTCTCATTTTTATAATTTTTTCAATATATACATTTTTCCAATTCACCAACCTGCACGACAGGTTGATGAAGGCCAAGTAGTATTTTGCAAAGACAGATCACCTCAAGGTTAACAAAAGACAGTGCTACAAGGCAATATTCCTGAAATACTGTTAAGTATAGCTGAAGTTGTCTGAGAAGGACTTCACTCAAACCTTTTGGTTCAACATAATAGCTCAGACCAGCATGACCTAAAACCCACATCCACTCTCTCCCCTTGGCAGTTGCACAAAATCACCCACTTCCTTTTTCCTCACTACTAGTGACCTCAGCCAAGAAGAAATCTCTATGCAGATACCTGTGAAAGTTTAAATAAAATAAAAAAAGAGGTACCATATATTTTCAGGGGGTACTGGGGGGGGGGGGTTGGGTTTGTTTCGATTTGGTAGAAGCTGAGCACTTTCATTTAGCTTCTACTGTAGGTGCAACACTTTGGAAAGCCCTGACATATGCAAGTGCATCAGCCAGCTAATGAAGTGGGGAAGGACATGCAATTCACAGTCATTTCAGACAGCACTGCTATACTTGTTTTTCCTTCTGGGAAAATGCAGTTGAGGAAGTTCCTTCAGAGAGATTAATTGATGGATTCCTACAGATATGTGCAACTCCCTTTCTGCTCAATTACATGCACACAGCACAACATAATAATGTATCCAGAAAGCTAAGGTATGGTTACAGAAAGCAAAAACGTATATAAATACCACATGCTTAGGTGATAATTTTAATGCAGTTTCTTTATCAGAGTAATAAAGACATTAATGCTTTCAATTTATCAGAGCATAAACAACTCAAAGACTAGAGACCTGCAGGAATTACCATCTACATGATAACCTACTGCAGCTGACGAAATAAAGAGTATTTCGCTTTGCTCTATAGCATCAGGCTTCTCCTGAGGAAGTTAAATGTTTGTCTCCTGTACCATAATGCATTCAGTCACGTGAAAAGTAGATTTCCCTACACTAAAGGAGGTGAAAAGAAGTGGAATTAACAGTTAAAGCATCTACTAGAAATTTGGCTGTGAAAGATTTTGTGTGATCCCCTCCCCATACGTACTAGGGTAGCACATGATTTGCTGATTTGACTATGCAATGGGATTTACCCTTGCCCATTAAAAGTGAAAAAAAAACCAGTCACTGAAGGATTCAGTACTAATTCGATCCTGAGCTGAAAAGGACTTCAGGATTGGGGCCAATCTAATTTCAAGCACCTACACAAACATAAGAAACCCTAGAAATTACACGAGGAACTAGTCTGCCTTTACTGCAACAGGCTTGCAAAAATGCACAGGTGCGCATACCCGCAAAAGAAGAGAGAGCTCTTAATTTAGAAAACAATTTAAAATCTGCTCAGGCACTCAATTCAAGCTGCATAGCAACTGTGTGACGAAACTCTCAGAAATACCTCCAAGACCTCTCTTCACGAGCAATTCCAAAAAACCACACACTTCCATGAGCACAAAGCTCTGCTCATGCCCCGAGCCTTGCACAGCTCTATTAGACACGCTAAAGAGAGATGAACAAGGAAATCAGGATAATAAGAATCGCCCCAAACCAGACTAAACTGCTTGAGGAACCACCTGGCACACAAATGAGATGCCCCACTGGCCATGATAATATGTGGGCCAGACATCCAACTGTCAACCAGAAGCAGTGCGGTGCCCCAACGAGGGAGTAATACAAGAAAGGGACAGCACCAACCCCCCCGGCGCTGCACTCTTCCTGCTGACACAGTTACACCCACTGGACTGTCACAGCAGGAGGGACCAGCAGCCAGCTCCTCAGTCTCAGCGTTATGGCTACAGCTGGAAGGGGAAAATGAGAGAGACATTGAAAGGATCCTTGCAAAAGCCCAGCTTTCTCCTCTCTGGCACAATGCAGTCAACACTGGCCAAAGCTGGGAAACTCAAAAAATAGGCATCTTTTTAACAAGAAGGTTTTGCCATAGATACTACAGGGAATAAGCAGTGCTTTTTTTGCTAACGAGAATGGCGTTGAAGAGCTTCTCAGGTTGCTTCTTTTTTTAAAAGCTATTCCATTAAAAATCACAGCATACATTTTTATCCCGCTCTGCCACATGTGCCAAATGGAGCTGAAGGACCGTACGCACCGTACGGCTCTCACACGTGGAAGTGGGGGGCTGAAGCTTTCTCCCTGGTTTTTAAATAGCTTGCCTCGTCAGGAGGCTGTGGCAGAATAGTTTCAAGCAGGCTGTCAAAAAAATAGTCTCCAAGAGAAAGCTGGCCATGCATTATTTCAGAAGTCATCCAGTGGCACCGCTGAGATGTGCGGGCTCAAACAAGGCCAGCGGCAGTGACAGCGTATAGATTGCACAAAGATGAGGACAGGAGGTCTGGAAGCAAATATTAACTGGAACAGATATGGGCTGCCTTTCAGGCAAGCATTAAGGTGTTGCAGACCTTTCTGTTCCTTCTCATCTCAGTAATTTCCACCCGACTGCTTATTTCTGTTTATTTGCATGCCTCTGCTGTCACAGCCCGTTTCGAGCTGCCCCTCTGACATCCTGCGCACAAACAAGCCTCATGCTTCTCCGTCTCCTTCATCTCAGGTGAAACCGGTGCCTGCAGATACCCAGGCGGCGTACATGAAGAACAGCTACAGCATGCGTGCGTTTCATACACTGCCTGGTATCTCCTCCTAATCACAATGGATTTGCAATGTGTGTAGCTCACGTATGCCAGCTATTGCTCTTTGCCTGATTTCAGACTAAATTATTAGTGCTGAGAAAACCCAAGCAAGCAGTGCAGCAAGGATGAGAAAAGCTAATTATGAGTTCCATGCCCTTCACTGTACTGTCAGTTTTCTTTGTTTCCTAATGACAGCTTTGCCACTGCAACTATCAGCAGAGATCACCTGTTCATGCTAAAAACAAACAAAAAAAAAGGGTCACACAGCACATGTACAGCTTCTTCCCATTTAATACTATACTTTGATATAAATATTTAGCTTTAAATTTACTTTTTCATGTCAACTGCACAGGTTTTTGCCATTTGAATGCAATGAAGATCGCAAAATTGTATATGCATGAAGGGTTAGTTTGAAAACTACAGGCAGGACAAAATCAGACCAAAACCTACTATCCTGTCCTCACTTCACCCATACGTGCTTAACCAGCTCAGAGCAGGAGGAGATCTTGCATATGAGATGGACTCTCCTACTTGCACACAAGTCACGCTAGGGATAGCACGCTAACTTACTCTTCAAAGCAACTTTCCACCTGCATTTTTGTGTAGTTAAAAATCCCCCCTCTCCATACTATAGATGTGAGATGCACACACACACAAAGCACATTTCAAAAATGACCCAGCCAACAAAAGAGACAATATGTATTTTAAACAAGCCTCTACTAATCTTGATTATGGATGCAACAATGTTCTGCCGTGTATTGAAAAAGGCTGCCAAAATTTGAAGCTTGAATTACCTTGTTGATCAAAACAAAAACAAACACACAAATTCATAAAGGCTTTTGCATGCTGTCTTGAGGAATAGCAGATACCAAGCATATTCTCTGCCAAGGATGTTTAAATGTGCCATATCACAAAACAGACTAAAAGACTAACATACACAAGACTAAAATACATCTATGATACACAGACAGGTCCAATGATCTGAAACCTGGCTTACTCCATCCACCTTTTTTTAGAGGATGTGGAGACAAAGCTGCTTTCAGGGAAAGCTGAAGCAACAATTCCTAGGTATCTATTCAGGAGAGCATTTCTCAGAACAAATATGAAGACTGTGTGAATACATTTGTCATTAAAATAATTTCCAGTCAGAAAGGCACCATCCTGCGAGCAAACCATCAGCATGGGTGGTCGTTAAGCATGTTTTTAAAAGATGTTTATATTTTGCTGCAGACATAGTGCACTTGTTCAACAGATCTCTTTCTTTCACACACTTACTGATTCCCAAAAGTGTCTGATGCATGGGGAACCCTTTCTTAGGAGGGCAAACAAAAAATTTTTCCAACTCAACGAGCTAAAGGTTTATTTTGCAGATAGACAGGTTCCCTAACAATCTTTCAAACATTATCCACTTAATTTGACAAAATTTTCTTACTATTAATAGAAATTTTTAAGACAAGCTAAAAAAAGGGGGGGAAATGGAACAGAAATGCAAACCAAGACTAGATAGCAATGCTAAGAACATTATCATGCCTGTGAGCTTTACATTTTGATTTGTCTTGTATGATCTCAGCCAGCATTAAGTTTGAACCTTACAGCAAACAATATTTGTTATAGCAGTAATGAATCTCAGATACAATACACAAAAGGAACTGCTGTAAAGTAATCCCAACTAAAACAGTAGCCTTGAGGCAAACATCAGCCCCGCAAAGTCTTTCAGGCAGGGGAGCGAGTCAGCCATCAGCATGGTTACCAAAAGCATGGCTCTGCTTTTGAGCTTTTTGCCTTGAGTGGGAACCAGGGAGGAGAAGGGAAGTCAAAGCAAAAATAATTTTGAAGCAGAAACAGCTCTGAGGCTCAAGGGTGAGGTTTGACGGCACAGGGAAGGTGCGATGCAGCCTCAGTGGGTGCCAGGACAAGTGACTGCATGGTCCCTGGCCACATGCACCCCTCTGCGCCCTTCCCTTCCCTTCCCCCTGTACTGGCCTGAGCCTGCACTAAGACAGTCCAGGACTTAACCTGGCAGACAATCATTCCCTTTCTGTTGATTCAGCTCCTTTGATGACCTGGCCACAGCACCAGATGAATACCAAAAGTGGTGCAGCTAAGGGGGAAGGAGAGTGCGTTCCCACTAACGCTCAGCACACCTGCAGGGAGCAAAGGTCTTAATTTTATACAGCTTCCAATGTTTGGTAAACCCTTTGGATCCAGAGCCAACAACCTACAGTCAAAATTATCTCTGGAAGCGCACAGTTCACAGCTTAACCCCGCTACTATAGTGGTAAAATTCCCGTGAACTGCAGTGGAAAAAGTGTTACAATTCTTCACATTTTACAAATCTGAAGTGCCTCTCATATTGCACCTGATACTGCATAACTTGAAAATAATAATTTCAAAGACTTTATAAGCTTGTATTTTAGGTTTTCAAAGACACAAAGAAAACCTCCCACGCAAACAATGTATGTTTTGCTACCAGAAAATTTCCTTTTCCCTAGAAAGCACGCAAATAGGTAAGATTGTGTTATAACCCTCCATTTTCTTCAATGCTCTAACCTAGTCCAAGGCACTGTTTTTACCTCAGTACTCCAAACTACAGATCAGGGGTTTTTTTAATTGCTTGTAGCTAAACAGATTGGAAACAAAAGAAAGTGATGACTTGGTTTTGAAGTGCAGGACATGCTGGTGAAAATTATTAACCTCAACAGCTCTCTGGGGCACAAAAACCACATTTTCGTTTCCAACCCACAGGTTTTACCAGCATCCACCCCTTCTAATATAATGCAACTTGTTCAGATGTGGTACCACCAACCACTTAGGCGAACCTGATTTCACCTTCTGAGGGAGAAACCAAACAGCTGCTGTGTGCCACCACGCCAACTTTCCCTGCCTGCAGGTGGGTTCCTTCGCTTGTGGGAGCAACCTGAAGTCAAAAGCAAATCTTGCACCAACGTCACTGGTGGAGGATGGAGATGAGTAAAGAGCCCACACACAAGGAGTAGAGATTTTGAAGCCAGCTGGCTCCTCTTCACAGCACTGCGGGGCTGCAGAGCCCACAGCGCTGGGAACAGTACAGAACAAGCCCCGGGCGCTCTGCAGGGCTTCGCTAAGCGCAGCTCGGAGCAGCGGCATCCCAGCTGCGCAGCAAGCAGCTCTGCTGAGCGGGAGGGAAGGCACAGCCAGCACTCGGGATGGCAGAGGAGTTTCTGTACCGCATTCCTGCACCATCTGCAACGCTGCAGGGATGCGGGAGCAGCAGCAAAAGCCGATTCAAAGGGCATGTGGATAACCCAAAACACGCACACATAACAGTCAAAATTATTCCGATATGTCACCTGCATTTGTAAATGTCTGTTTTTGCAAGAATATACGAAGGGAAAACATCGCTATCACAGTTGCTGCAGTAAAAAAGACCCCTACAAACCACAGGAGAACTGCCTACACAGGGGAAACAGTAACACTAACGAAGAGCAAAGGAAAGCAGCAAAATTGCATCAAATAAGAGAGGTGTGCAGGCAGGTAGTTAATACAAGATTTTCTTCTTATTTCTTTCAGGTTCGGGAATTGTAAGGGTTGTTTTTTTTGTTTCTTTTTTTAAAGTTCATACAAAAAATTATTAGCATTTTTAAAAGGAAAAAATACAGAATTTGAGCTAAAACTTACCGAGTAAATCTTTGCACTGTTGCCTGTGAGCTGTGGATTAAGTCATTAACAAATCACATAAAGAGCGTGCAAAGACTTTGAAATAAACTGTATTTTAAGGATGAGGTACTATCCCTTCCCTGACTTCAGTGTTGGAATACTTGCATAGATTTAGGTTTTCCTTGGTGCTATTTTTGTATTAAACTCAAAAACGTTTATTTCAGAAACTCACAATAAAAAGGCACTTTTATTATCTAGTCCTGAAATCTTTGTTGATATCATTTGTTTACAATCTCAAATTGTATACAGCTAAATATGTCCTTGATGACTGGCTTCATAAATTACAGCTACCGATTTTAAAGGCCATTTTGTTATGCGGAATATTGCCTGAGGTTTCATTACTACTGTAAAATAATGTACAGATACCATTTGGCAGCAGAGCCCCTGTAACAGCAGCTTGAGCTGTTCTAGGAAATTCAGGAAGCTGCTGTCAGAGAACGACAGACCTGTGAGACTGGAAGGCAATTTTCTCAGCAGGTTGCCTAAGACTAGGATTAATTTTCACAGGAGGTTAAAAATTATTGCAAGACACATCATTTTTAGCACAGAAGAAAGGAGCTCACCTCATTTAAACAAAAACACGACAACCACAACAAAAAAGACACAAGAAGGTAGAAGAGAGAGGGACAAAAAAGAGGAAACGAAACACAAAGAAAACTGAAATAGAAAACCAATTTTATGAAAATCTTGTTATCAGACTATCTTTGTGGAAAGAGAAGAAACTCTGCTCTAGTGCAGTACTAACAAGGCACTGCACCCCGCAGCAGCTGTAAAAAATACATGTTTGGGGATGCACTTGTTCGAGTTTTGTTCAAGCTTCAGGTAGCCAGCTGGGTGAGTTTGGTGATAAAGGATGAGCAAAACCAAGCAACACATCCTATGTCTCCCCTCTTACCAACTTAGTTCTTGTACGTAACGGAGCAAGACTGGAATAATTCCAGCAAATCAAAGCAAAGCTAAAGCAGATCTGCTTGCCATGGCTTACAGCATCAAGTTTCACTTCTATATTTCATGAAAAAACAAAAAACATGTTATACTTTTTGCTTTATGCACACTAAAACAATGCTGAGGCACCAAAGAAACGTACAGAAGGGCTCTCCCTCATCCAGCGAGGCAAAATCTTCAAAATTACATTATAAATGCATGTTTTCACATTTGTGTTTATGCTGCTTGCTTGCTTTTGACACACAAGACTTCATCATAGACTACAATCTCCCAGTCTCAAAGTCCACAAGAGCCTTCTAAAAATAATTTCTCAGGGTGCTATTTCAGGTCCTCTGTGGGCACCAGCGTTTAACCAGCAGTTTGCATGTAGCCAGGTCCCCTGTGGACGGTTTCACAGGCGCACTTAACCCATTTGAGTCCACTCCTCTCCTTTCCAAGGCAACGCCGAAGTTATTTCACCGAAACAATGCCACACCGCCAGGCACTCTCCTGCTTCTGCCCCAGCGTCAACCCAGCAGCCCAGCTCACAAGAGAAGACAGCAGCTCCAGCCTGCCACAGCCCTCAGCGCAGGTTTGAAAACAAATCAAACCATTTCCATGAACTTCTACTCTTGCTTTCTTCAGCTGACACTGAATGATCCTAGCAATTTAAGCATTTTACATCAAAATGCTCAGTAAACAATGGTTGTACTGTCCTATTCCTGCGTGGGTGCCTGGAGGAAATAAAACATTCTTTTAAGATTTTACACGCTTTTCTAACTCTGAGATGGATTATTTTGCTCAATCTAAAAATAAATGCATGGGCCTCCTTCTTGTGTTCAAACAACATAAGAAAAAAACCCACTATTTTGTCTTCCTTTGTCTGAAGGAGCAAAGGGTTTTGTGTTCCGGGGGAACAGACTGTTTATACGTTTTAATAAAGGATTCTTTAAAAATCTTGAGTTGCTGAAAGCAATTCATGCATTACTTATTAGCCTTCATCTAATAATAAAATAACTGAAATCCAAACAAATGAAACATTAAGTGCAGCATCACCTGCATATAGCCATGTTGACCAGAACTCCAGTCAAGGGTGATTATTTCACTAGTAAATTGCTCTACATAAAGGATCTTTGCACAAAAGCACCTCCCCATTGTAACTATCATCTGTACAGTACCTCTCAAGAACTTAATTTTGAACCCTTGATCCTGCAAAACTTTTCTACCTACTGTCCCCTTAAAATCCCTCCAGTAAAGAATTTTTAATACTGCTTAACATGAATCTAAGTATTGTGTTAACAGGCTGAGTCTGTGTCCTCTTGTTTCCTTCAGAACAAACAAAAGGTGTCTTTCAATGTAAGTGCTGAACTCTTTTTCATTGATAATATCTGTCAGATGAACAAATAAAATAAATCTGTACTCTGCTGACATAAATAAATTTGCATATGAATTTTTGCTAAAGAAAAGGAGCAGGGCAGGAGGAGAAATCACAGCTTTCATATTATTATTCTAGGGGATGGAGGGGAAAACTGCTCAGAACTGGTTGAAAGATAATGATCTTTAACATTTTTCTAAAGAAAAACAGCATGAAATCATGCATTAGGGTGCATCAACGTCACCTGCAAAATTTAATACGTGATCATTAGTAGGAATGTTGTATCAAGGCTAATACATATATATGCATAAGTGATATATCAACTACAGCAAAGCTATTTGAAAACCACAAAGTGCCATAATTAAATAAATATGCAGCACAAATTAGGAAATTCAAATGATGGGGTATATATTTCAAAGGTTTCAAGTTTCTCAGAAGCTCCAGCCTTACTTCCTAAAGTGATTTAACCATTTAAGGGTCTGTATTTTGCTGGAGGTCAGCAGGAATTAGGCTCTTAAAAGCAAACAGCATTTTGCAAATAAATTCTATTCACGAGTCAAGCATAGCTACTTTTTGGTTGGTGGTTTTTTTGTTTGTTTTTTTTTGTATCTGTCCATTAAGATACTTGTTAACACTAAGAGCGAGTACACAGGATGCACATCAGTTCTCAAATCAACTGCTTTAACCAAAAAAATCCAGCAACACTTGAAAACCTACACATGCTTCCCAAACTTCTACTCTTTCCCATCCTATTCTTGACCACTACTGTGTATCTTATGGACGCTCAGTGCCAGTATCACAAAACCCTGGGTATTCATACTGGAAGCAACTTTGAATCACATAGGAACTATAGTCTTCAAGCAGGCTGACTTCTGATGTCAACCATAATTTTGGCACTAGGATGGTTTCCCTTCCATAGAAACAGTAATGTAGTAGGCATTATTTTATTAATGTGAGCTTGAGAAATTATTTGACAGTAAATCCTGATCTTCGTTTGAGTTCGATGAAAAGGTAAGAAAACAGTAACCACATTTGTTAAGACCATCAAGGAAATTGGGGGGTTTAGTGGTGAGAGGTGTCCTGTGGTTCTGGGGATCACCTCAGATAATTAACTGTTGCCATCTCTCAGAAGTTTTTTCCCTTTCCAAACACCACTTTCCCCTTGGAAAACAAGCTGAGTTAGATTTATGATGGCAGTGGTGACACTCGATACACTTCCCCTTAATGACTCGGCAAACAAGACTTGGGAGATGCAGGCTCTGACACTGTTTTAATACTTAACAGGAATGCTTTTCTGAACTGAGACCTTTCATTTGTCTGTGTTGAAGAGCAGTACCCCATGCCACCTCTCTGCGCTGCCACCACTGCAAATAAAAATCTGGGAAACAAAGGAATTGACGAGGCAGACTGGAGCCTGGAGCAGCATCACCAGCCACAGGCACAGCTTTGTGTTACTGCCTGGGACAGACCACACAACTTGGAGGAGAGCTGGAAGGCATCAGCCACCAGCACCGGTACATCAACAGAAAAGGCAAGTGGGAGGGAAGTGAATAAAGGGATGCTTGTTAGTGGGCCCAAGGATAGTATTCCCCAAAGGAAAAAAAGAAGAAAATGCATATGTTTAGAGGACAGGAGTTTTATCTCTCTCCTCAAGAAAGCAAAGTTCTTAACTGAGAAAGAGCCTGGGTGCTATTTTTAAACCTTAACAGAAATTTAAGAAATATTTTTAAATGCTTCCAAACCAAGGAACTTAACCTGTGGGAAACAAATAGCAGGATATCCTTTTGCTTGTAAAGCCAACTTTCGCCATTGTTTTACAACTGACCTAAATGCAAACAGAATATTTCTAGATTTGATGTTTTGGAGCTGGGACAAAGTGCCTTATTATTATTAAGTCATGCATACACAGATGAAAGCTATCCTCCTCGAGATGAGTATTGGACGAGTCTCTTGGAAAGCTCCCCTATTTTCCCATAGAAGATGGGAAGCCATGGCAAGTCCTGTCCACCAGTTACCTGGTCACCCTTTCCAGTATACAAAACTATCTGTTGGAGTAGCTTAATTTAACCTTTCAGCTGTAAAAGCAGTGTCCAAGGCTGAGAAGGCCTGCTACTAGGAGATGATGATTATTACTCAACTGAACACGCGCACAGACACTTTCACCCTCTCCTCAGCAAACAGCTTTGAGCACTCAGTGTAAAGCCCACAGCATGCTCAGCTTGTTTGCCAGGTGGGTACAGAGGCCAGGGCTGCCCACAGCCTTCTATGACCTGCTTTGCTCATGCTATGCCTAGAACAACTGGTCTACAATTAATGTTTAAAATCCCATGTAGAAGATACTTACCTCTGTTACAATTCAAAATGTAAGCTTCCTTAAAGGGCATTTTTATCATCCCCTAAACTCTGCATTAAAGACTGCTGATGGTGTTTCCCAAGACCCAGAAATTCTTTATGGCCAGGATTATGGGCTGGAGAGCTGTCACATACAATTTTTACCCGCAGCTAAGTGAAGCGGGAGGTGCTGAGCTCACATACCTGGCTGGCGTTTGAGAAGTGATCCCTTTAACTCAGGTGTATTAGGAAGGCTACAGGCCATCAGCCTCCCAAGCTCACACAGCTGTTGGAAAACAAAGTGATGCTGAGAGGACAGAAGAGGGTCAGTTCACTGTGTCTCTCCTTGTCTGTCTAATCTGGAGGGAAGCAGCAGCTTTTTTTTGCTTATTTAACATACCATCTTAATGGGTTATAATTAAAATCCAAACAAGGGGAGATGGTTACAAGAATTACCAAGACACCAGCCGATTTCTGCCTAAGTAAAAGCTTTCTGCATCTTTCCCTGAAGCAGCTTTTGGGGACAGCAAATTGGAGAAGACTTAATTACTTGTGGCTCTCGTCCACTACGCTAATTTCCAGATTTTCTGTATTACTGTTCCACTGCCTATACTTTCCTTCATACATAATTGCTCATATGACGGCAACGTTTGTATGAAAAGTTCCCAGGAACCAGTGGCAAAATACTCAAACCATTTGAAATACTTCAAGGATGTGAGTAGACAGGTCAGTAATTTGTAGTCATACAATGGATTGCACTCAACGTCTTCGTGTACTGCAGCTTGTTCTTCACGTTCTCTCAGGCAAAGTCTCTACATTGGGATAGTTTCACATGCAATCCCCAACCAACCTCGTGCAAGCTGAACAACAAGCCTTTCCCTACATGCACACCACAGAAGGCTGTGGGCTATAGGACTCTGAGGAAATGTCTAAGGAAAGGGTAGGACATACCCAAGGGGCTACTGCTACCATAGCAAACAGAAAAATAAATACCACACTGCTTCTCTTGCTTTCTTTGCAGAAACATGCGTAGTATTACTGTGGTAACATGAATGCTGTATTAGCAGAGAGGGGAAAGAATGGAGCTGACCCTTCTCTGCAGTACAGCAAACTAAGGAGGCAAGGGAAGTTAGCTGGTCCTCTGCATCCGTAAAGCACAGATGGTGTTCTTTCAGCACATCCAGCCAAGGATTAACACAGCAAAACTGCAAACAGACAAGCAACATGAAAGCCAAGAGCACCTTTAGTACAATCCTTGCTTCAAGTGAAAACATTAAGGCTGAAAATGCACCTTTCACCTTTAGTGAACAGATGGCATCCAACCAAGTCTGAATTACAACTTAGTCTGAACAGCAATGAGCTGACAGGCTGATGAAAGAAACCAAAATATTCCTTGTATAAGGAGAAGGAGGTTGGCAGGATCCAAATATGACACGACTTTGTCTCCTGATACATGAATCCACCCTTCATCTTGCAAAACCTACAGCATTCTTCATAAGCCACTGCTATTCAAAATGCAATGTGCATAAGGCATATTTTAAAAAAACTAGTGTTCTTATGCCACATTTAAAAAAAATACTACAAGCTTTAAAAGAAATATATACCACAGTGTTAATAAGGAATCGTTCCACACATTGTTTATTTTACAATAGACTTTAAAAATGTGCAGTCACCCTGCCAGTGTGTTCATTCTAGAGATGCAGAAAAATACTTGTAAATACATACAGCAGTCAGCCTCAAAAATCGTGGGGAAGTGCTCACTCCCCACTTTCTGCATTTCTGTGGGTTTGACCTCTAAACTTTAGGAACTTCTCCCTTTGGGGGTGCTTTGTTTATCAAATTCAATAGTGCATTAAAACAAATACTTGAATTTAGGCTCTGATTCAAGAGGAATAATTTATCTCAGAATTCTGCTAATACAAACTTAATTTTCTCAACATCTCTCAAGAAAAGAAAAAAGTAAGTATTGCTACGTTGTCGCTATTCTTTCTAAATTCAAGTAGTGAAAGAAGAAAAGAGATATGAGAAATTTGAGGGTTTTTTTAAAGTGACATTTTTCTTTTGACTCAATGAATAATAAGCCAGACAAGATAATATTTCTGACTGTAGCATAATCCAAGCTATACAGCAATGTATTGAATAGCAACAGTGACTATCTTGAAAGGAAAGTGCACATCTGGATACATCACCCAAACCAGAGTTTCTGTCAGTAATGGGGGTTCGGGTGAAGTTTCATTTTTTCACTAGTATCAAAGGTGACTAACCGGTCAAAAATTAGTCTATGAGTCCAGTGCTATTGAGCTCTATTTCCTTAGCAGCCAAGGCAGACATCACATTTGTTCCTTCCTCCTTTGATTCAAGAAAAGCTCCATCTTAACAATAGGCAGAAAGGCCAAAGTGATTAAATTCCACATCTGGAGAAACAGGACTCACAGAAAGCAGTAATGCCTTTTATTAGATGAAGGTAGCTGCAGGGAAGGGAGGGGGCAGAGGACACTTCCCAGCATCAAGCCCTTGCCGGGTCTGAAACAAATGCTAAGCCATGTCCATGGACAGCTGCAGTTTGTTTTCCATGTGGTTGGGTATATGCAAAGGCAGCTGGGCTGATGGCAGAGCCTTTCTGGGAAACGCACCCAGACCTTTTGCTCGGAGCAGGATGGACTGCCAAGATCATGTCTCGCACTATTTGCTACACCTGACTGCATGCAAAAAGAGCACCTCAATATCTAACGACATTTATGAACCCTTTGACCAATTTAACAATTTGGCAAGAAAATGTAACACTGCTAACGCTGTTTAGAAAGAGAAACTAGTATGTTGAAAAGCAGGAGATCAAAAAGGTAGGAATATCACCTTTTCCAACTGGGAATTAAAAAATTCCGCTGCTTAAAACAATTAAGCACTAAGTTATTGTCTAAGTAATAAATGCTCATCATTATGATGATGAAAACTGGCAGCCAAAGCTTGAGAGGGAGGAGGATATTAAAGATAACTCAGACAGTGACATCATTAGACGTCAGTGAAAATGAAAAATGAGACCTGAAACTTCGAAGCCACGCAAGGAAACAAATAAGAGAGGCATAACTGACAGAAAACAGACTACGCTAAGTGGTATGCCAGGGCAAGAATACCACTACTTTCTGAATGTCATTTCAAAAATTAACATATAGTCAAGCTTTGGAAATGGTACAGCACATCAGCCTGTATGTTGAAATTCAGGATTGGTGTATCACTGGTTTAGGACCAGCGGTCAGCTTCATAAGCAGTCAGTGCTGGAGACTGCAGAGGTCAGGTCCTCACATGCAGGGCTGCTCACAGAGAGCTGGACCCCCACTCTGAGCCCACCCCTGCCAAGGATGCTAGAGCCGTGCTCGAGCCAATACTGCTGCCCCTAAGGCAGCAGTAGTTACACACTGCCTTCTTCGGTGAGCTCTGACAACCTCATGCCCTACCAGGTAACACCGTGAATCACGTCTGCGATACAGGACTACACCAGCTGCCCTCTCAAGTTATCATCAAAACAGCAGGAAAACTTTTCTCCCCTTAATACTCATGCTCATTGAAAACCAGAGAGATGACCAATACTTCAGTATAGCAACTTTTTGCTGCAGCACCTGTGCCGGGCAAGAGCACTGCAATCGCAACAGAGGCCAAGAAGCAAGAGCAGTAGCACCAGACTCATCACAACATGCATCACGGTGATGATGCAGACGATGCCTATGGAGCATCCTTAAGCTGCAAAATGCCACTTGCACTGTGGTTCATCGGTACCGAGTAAAAATCTCATGAAGTAGAAATAAAACACAAAGCGTGTGCTAACCATTTCTCTTCACTCAAACGATGCAAAGAAACAGATCAAAGACCAGAAGGTGCTCAAAACAGCATTAGGAGAGTATTAATGTGATGCTCAATATAGGAATACAAATCTGTGTTTTATTCCTGAAAATACATCTCTTGAATAAGACACCAGAGGTATACTGCCAGAATAATTCAGAGGCTTGAAACAGACAAATTCACTCTCTGAGGCAACATCTCTAGTGGCATTCAGGACCACCAGAAGAATGACCCCCAGCCCAGCACTTAGCTATTAAGTGGTGCTCGGCCAGGGAGGAGCGCAACTATACACAGGTGTTTTAAGACTTGCCTTGTTTATAAGCTCTTTCATCCTTCAGTAACTAGAGAAGTTAAATTGATTTACCTGAGGCAGCCTGCAATTACAAAACTCACTGAAAACAGCCCCCACTCCCTGCCAGCCCATCCTTCAGCAACCTGCTCCCAGCCAGATGCAAAAGCTGGACCCAGGCAAGGGACCCCCCGGACTTCACGGGGCTCGGCCACCTGCCTGGGTTTCATCTCCTCCCACTGAAGCCAACGCCTGACATCGCCCTGGCAGAGGCGGCTCAGTGCCGAGCCACGTCTGTGTGGTGCACTTACCTCCGTGAACATGTCTTACTGCCTTCCTACATGGCAGGGGAGATTTCCTGTTTTCATACATTCCCTTGTCACCCCTAATCAGTGTCAATAGGTTATGGTGTCTTTTGTGCTGGCGGCGGACAGAAAAGAACTTTTAATCTCTTCCCTCGCACCGAGCCATGAGAAGCTGCGAGCGCTCCCAGGCATAACTCCCTTGGCTCCTCTCCGAAAAACGCTCTCTCAAGCACACGGTTGCTTAGCAATATTTGCCTTCCCCCTGTACAGTTCAAATTGGCAACATCTGTCCCTTTGGCACTTTCCACTCGTACAAGAAACAGTGCGGAGAGTTTCAAAAAAAATCCACAAACAGGTTAACGAAGGACGTTTTGCATGAGCTGTTGGAACTGCTTTGGCATTTTATTGCTGGTTTATTTCCAGTCTGGATAAAATGTGTGGCTGCTTCCAAAGAAGAGGCACACAAGGGAAAAAAGTCTTTCGCATCCAGTGGGACTCACCTAATAAATCAAATACAAGTAGCTTTTCCTGTTTACACAATTACACCTGCATGCTATGGCTTGGTTTAGGGAAAACAAAACAAAACAAAACACAGCACTGCCATATAATTCCCCCTGTCCACTGGGATTGACTTCGATTTCTCCTAAGATACTGCATGCACATCAGGTGAAAGAAAACAAGAGAAGCCAAAATCTGTTTACGTATTTAAAAATGCAAAAGCTGTATTCAATCCCGACCCCATAACCAGTAGTGCTCTGTCAAACCCCCAAACTGCTTGTGTCTATGAAACCACCCCAAGGAGCAGTGATCAGGGTCAGTGCCTCTGGATGTACCTCCAATACAGCTGCTACAGCAAATGAGGGGAAAAAGAAATGAAATTAATGTAAGAGCATAAAAGGTACCAACTGCTTTCACTGCTGGGAGCCAAAAAGGGCCATGGATAAGACTCACATAAAAGGATAAATCTTTGGGCACTTGGTATAACAAGAAGCAGCAGAGAATCCTTGTAGTTAACCTTTCTCTGGCTGCAATTCATTTCAGCTCATGCGGACCACAATGCCTAAGGGTTACAAGAAAGGCCTTGGACCACCCAGCTTTGGATATTTACATGCAAGTTATCAGGGATGTTTACTGGGAATGATGTAGCTCAGTTTCAGTCCTTATAGTGAAGTCAAGGATTTTTTTTTTTTTTAATTTTTCTTATACAAAAATCAGAAAAATAAAATGGAGCTGATCAGACTAAGTGGTATTACAAGCCTGCGTATTAAAGTATCATTTTATAGACACATGAAGAAACTATAAAAATAAATGGTTTTGTCAAGCGATTTTGGAAAAAAGTAATTAAATCCCTCCAATCCTCCTAGAAACATACAATCCATTCTCTTACAAAGATGTGGGTGGAACACCCTTCATGTCTTCCAAGGTGCCAACCACCATACCCAGTAAGAGGACAGTGATGGAATCAAAGTTCCATTTCTACTAAGCAAATGACTTGTGTTGTGTTTACGAGCAAGTGCGATCCAGATCTAGGCATTTTATGCCACAGTATAAACCCCAGTGTCAAACTCTGCCCTGGTTGTTAAAAAACGCTTATAACAGGAAGGCTGATAATAGCTAACTGTGTATTATGAAAAGCTGACGTATGCTTTAATCTACAGAAGAATAACTTCAGGAGCTGTCCCCACATTCAACCCCCCTCACCTTGCACACTGTGCCCTTCCCATTGCCCCCTGCCTTGGTCCAGCAGGAAAGGGAGTAGGAGAGAAAATACTGGGAAAACCCAATGTAACATGAATGTAGGAGGAGAGGAGGGAAAGAGGTGAAGGAATTGTGATTTGCAGTCTTCAACGAGCTGTTTATCCTTTCTTTGCCTGTTTCATTTTACTTTAACACAGGGCAAGATATTGCAGCAAGATACTGAGGCTCCACTGATGCATGCCGTTTTCCATAAAAGTTTCCAAAATATGCCCCAACTGACGCAGTCTGGGTTGCAGAGGACTGATGGATTAAGTGAGCCGTGTCCAGGACAGAAAAATTTTCTACTTTAAACTCCAAAGAAATTCTTAAATAAATCATAAATCACTTTTAAACAAACCTTAGACATATCTCATATTTAAACAGGTATCAGGTCAGAAATAAAGCTACTCCTCAGCTTTTCATTTTAACAAGCTTATCACCCCAGGCTAAAAAAAAAAAAATTGTCAGTGCTGCCTAACATCAAGTGTAACATGGATTTTCAAAGGACTGTGGGTTTGTGTTTTGTTTTTTTTTTATTCTATCCAGAATTATATCTAAAATTAAAAAAAAACAAAACAAAACAAAACAACAAAACCTTTTTATACATCTTAGATTCAAAGACCTTAAAACTGCAGGATGATGGAGTCTGGAGACCAGGCAGAGGAACATTTGAGGCCACCACAGTCACCTCCTCCTCCTCCGAGATAAAAGTCTGGCTTTACTTTTGAAACTGGCAGCGATAAGCTGTCAGTGGCTGTGTTTTGTTTTGAGCTCGTTAACATGCGTGTCGCCTGCCACCTCTCCCTGCCTTCAGTGCTTGCTTTGAAGTTGCCTTGTTGGAAGGTCTGGTTGTCATCTGCTCTTAGCCTTCTCCTCAGGCTTTCCAGACCACTTCTCTTGTTTGTTAGTCAGAATATTGGGCGGTAACCATCATTATATTCACAGTATGAAATGACTCTTGTAATGTTTCTGCTGCTAATCACAACCTCCTTGAATTTCGTTCACGATGTGCGCCCACAAGCAAGGAACCCAAGTTCTCTTTTCACTTGCTGTTTCTTCCTCACAATTCCCTCTTTGAGATGCCACTACATGAGTACATACTACTCTGTTCAGACAACAGTTTTGCATGCCAGCAGTCACCACTGGAGACCCATATGAACAAGAACCAAAGATAAGGCTGATACAAAGTTTTCTTGTTTCCACACAGATTTTTAGCAGGAGTGTCAGGCAATTACTACAAACTATTACTGTCCACACAAGGTTTGAAAACAACTGCTTCAGCTTAACAAAATAGTTAAAACCAACCAAATGAAACAATCCCTCGCTGACACACCACCCCAGCAGCTGGTAGTTCAGTTCCTCCCTTGCAAGCTTACTGTCTCAAACAAGCTGCTTCGCAAACCAGTAATGCTGATGCAACTGCAGTGCCCACCTGACAGTCAGGGTACACTGTTTCCATTCCCAAACTATTTTTTTTTTTTTTTTTTAATATTTTCTTCTACAGTCTGCTCCCTTCACTGAATTTTGCTTTCCTTAAGTTGGTATCAAAGCAGCCAAGCTTTGCCTGCAAAGGCATAGGCTGCCTCTGCATTTAAAAGATTGGTGCAGAAAATTTCATTTGTTAAAAAAAGTTAGAAATAATAGTTCCCAATTCTTCTAAGCCAGTTCTGGAGAAGCAGTAATATTTGTCATTCACCCAACTAAAATTAGACTCCTTGCTGTTCAGAAGTAAATAAAGCTGGCTATAATGCAACCACCTGCAAGGTGCAGTTTGATGCTTGGCTTCAAATTCAGAATACTGTTTAGAGTCAGCTAATTCATGCTGGACTCCAGGCTGGGTCCTTCTGCTGAAATTTAACTTTCACTAAGCAGCTCTGGCAAAGGGCTTTACCAACGTCACTGGTGGGGAAGGTGGGGGTTAGCGCAGCACAGGTTTAAGCAATGACAGCAATGGTTAAGCCTTCAAGGTAGAAGATGGGACTCTTCTGGAAGAGCCAAAAAAATCCTTCAGAGGAAGGAAAATACCCAGCACACAACTCACAGCATTATGGTTTTACTCCTCTTTTGAGTTCTGTCACTGTAACTGCTACAATCAGTGAAACTGAAGCAATGATATTTCTCAAGACACACGATTCCAGGTTCCCAGAAGAGATACTACCACTTACTAGACAAAGCGTTTTAGCAGAAAAAAAAAGTCAGGCCTTCAGGCCCACAAGCTTTTCTGAAGGACTAAAATAAAGACCACAAGCTTCAAACTAAGCACAAAACTAAGTTTAATTTTTGTTTAGCAATTATAGCACAAGGAAAGCATCCTCATACGGAACTCCTGCAAGATAGAGCAGACTCTTAAACAACCTGTTTTCAGCCGCCTTCAAATGATGCCTCTCTTCCTTCCTTCCCCGGGACTCACAGGCAGCATCAGCAGAGCCCACTAACTCGGTGCTGTCCCTCAAACCACAGCTACCCTAATGTAACTGCAGGCCCAGTGGCACACGCTACCTTCCCCTTGCTCTCTCTAGCGTGTACAAACTCACACAGCTGGCACTAGGCAATCATGGCTTGAAAAAGAGTCAGGAAACCTGAGGGATTCAGGAAACCATCTCACTGACATCTTCCATACTCGCTCACAAGTCAGCCACTCATTCCTGCTGCCCTGCATTTCAAGAATATTAACCCAACAATGTCAAGCGCACAGGAGAAACGTAAGAATTTGTGTCATACACACGTTTTGCCATTTGCTGTGTTAGACAGATGGAGCTTTACAGAGCAGCTTATAGCACTTGCTGGTTTTCCCCTCACTTCCAAACTATTATTTCTTGCTTGACTTACCAGAGCTCACTACTACCACCAGCCTTTGAAGAGAGGGTTATCAATTTCATTTTGATACCTTCTCAGCATTACTACATCTGCAGGCTTCTACGCACGTTTATTCACTTACCTTCACAAAACATGTGTGTGTTAGTCCCCATTGTAGAGATGAAGGCTTGGGAAATTACTCATACCCACAATTGCAGGATATTCATTTTACTCATTAACACACAGCCATTGACACAAAACGGGTTATTACAGAAAAAAAGAAGCTGTTTACATACACAATATTTAACAAGCACTGATTCTGTTCTGCACAGCAATGGTAACTAACAACAGAAGTGCTCTTAAGTCCTCCTTAAGTTCAGCTTGTTGGCTCCTGACTTTGCAAACTGCAGCAGACCACAGGTTTTCTTTTGTCTTATTTTTTTGTCCCTCCTTTTTAAACACAGCACTCTTTACAGTTGCAATGAGAAAGGCAATGACCTAAATGCTGAGCTGGAATCATAACTGATTCCAGTAAGGATGGGTGATCACAAGCCCTTCATAGGAAGAACAACAACGTAAAAAGCCTCAACCAAAAAGCTTCCCAGTGATTAATATCCTATGGCAGCTCATTTAAAGCCCATGATTCTCACAGCAGTGTGGACAAGACACTGACTTCTGAGTCACTTGGAAAGATGCAATGGAGTTTATGGAAATTCTTGCCCGATCTTATCTATCCTGCTCTTGCTGTCTGCAGGATTCACAAATCCCCATCTAACTACTCTTTCTCAGTCTCCCATTGCTTTGCAAGAAGTGATGGATTTAGCAACTGAATTTGGACAAATGTTCTGCAATGGTGCCCAGAGACACTCTATGGAGAGAAGTTGCGTTTGGTGTAAGCCAAAGAGCTAAGTCCACCCATACCTGATGGGAGAAGCTGCCGAGGACTCAACTGCTCTCTCAGAAACACTGTTTCTTGGCACCCCTTCCTTCCCCTCCTCACCACACACTCCAGGCAGATGCAGGATCCCTGTTCCTTTCTTCACACTGATACTCCCTAGTTGGGCTTCCAAGCAGCCGAAACAAACACTATCTGTTTCTGGTGGCCTGATGGTCAAATGCAGCACTATAGATTCTTTTTTTATTATTTTTTTAAAAACAATTCCCCTATTATTTGGTATTTTGCTTAAAAGCCAAGCCCAGACCTTGAAGCCAAGTGAATAAGCAAGGATCGCAAACTTGAAAAGCCTTGCAGCTGAGAGCTCGTAGTTGAACACTGGACCCGAGTGTACCTTTCTCCAAGCATCAAAGAGGAAGATGAACAAGACTACTTCTAATTTATGACTTCTGCAGTCTGACACATGAACTTTGAACTTCAGAGTCTGGTTAAAATAAAGTAACAATACAAGGTGTCCTTTTGGCTTTTGAACCAACCACCTGCTCCTTGCCTCACATGCCCTCATCCTCCAGCTCTTCCAGAGCACTCTTTGTTCTGAAGACTGTAAGCAAACATGAAAAATCTACTAGTAATAACTGTCTTTCATGTTTGATCTGCTTCTTTAGCAGTCACACACCAACAAAAAGACAAATATACACAGTGCTTGTGGTGAAGCAAGGAAACCCTTCTTCAATCACATATGGCACTTCTGACTGTAAAGAGGGCAGCAGAGGAGACACAGAAGTAACACCTTGTTACGTCTCCTGGTGCAAAGCAGGGGAAAAAAAAAGAAAAAAAAAAGAATCAAAAAAGGAATACAAAGAGGAGAGGGGAAAAAAACCCCAATCTCCCTTCTATCCAGTAAACAATAAATAAATATAAGGTTGGCAGAAAGACAACAATAGTAGTTTAATGCTAAATACTCTGTATTCGTTAGGTAAGACCAAATGACAGTGCTATGTATATTTTTAAAGATTTTCCTTTCTAAAGGACACAGAATTAAAGCAATATATTTATTTCTAGTTTACAGGCTTCACCTGTCAGACCACTCCTGTCAGTAGAAAAGCTCAGTTGCCATGAAGAGAACCCAGTGAAAAATTATTTATCTAGAATGGAGTTTTTCTCATCCAAACTTCTTTCTAGGTATTTAGTCATTACTATACACAATGCAACATCATGTTTTAACTGGTGACCATTCATAAATGTTTAGTGAGGTGAACAGAGCTCAATGACAGCAATCCCACTTTGAGCAGAGAGATCTTCGTGTGTACTCTATGCTTCAAGGATAATACAGTGTTACCAAAAAGATTTAACATGTCTGGGCTCCTTCATTGTTTGTTGTTGTTATTTTGGTTTTTAAAATTGGTTGCTTCCCTGTTTGCTTCCCAGTTTGTAGATGAGGTCTTGTTACATGAGATAAAAGGAGCTACTCCCTAACGTTTACAAAACTGTCAGGAAAACAAAGCCAAATCTTCGGTGAGCATCAAGTGCTATACATTCCTCCAGGCACTATGCCCTTAATAATGCTTGAGGATTTATAAACACTCTCTCTCAAACCAACCTCACTGCTTCTTGGCCCTGCCGTCAAGCCAATTCCCTTTAAGCCATCACAGCCTTTGTCAACGGAGGTAACACAAGGGTCTCTGTTGGTGCTGCAGCTCTCCTAAAGACATGAAAAGAGAGAATGGCTTTATAAGCATCTTTGTTTAGGTGCTGGGGAAAGAGGTAAAACCTGGCACATTAAGAGAACAGATACATCTATTCTTCACGTACGCTATATTTTTAAGTCTTCTCACAACAAATTTGGAATTTGCCTTAAAGAGATGGGGATGACGTTTGAAAGCAAAGGTTTTTATTTGGGGAAGAGGGGAAAGAGCTGTTCAGTTTCTTCATGTGAATGCAAAGTGAGTCACTGCACAGTTATCCACTGTGGATTAATTCACTCTACAGTGAATCCGCTTGTCTATTCAGACTGGAAGGCTTAACTTGTCAGTGTTGCCATGAACAGAAGCTGTCAATAATGAATTCACAGCTGCAGGTGACACACGCCTTAGAAATTCAATTAGCCAAAAAACATGTGGTAGAAGAAATGGCTTTCCTAAACTATGTCAAGAGAGACCATGGGAAAAACTGTATTTGGCATGTGGCTGTTCAGTGTAACCAGGGCCGAAGAGTTTAAATAAAATCCGTAAAACCATGCTCCCAGTTGCTGGGAGGGAGAGGGAAGAACAGCAGAGTTTCTGCTAGCCTAGACCTATTCACTGTCAGCATCATGGGAGGGCAGGAGCCTCCCCACAGCTCCTGTTTCAGCAAAAACAAAAGGGAGGGCCAACCTTTCAGCCAAAGGGCCCCCTGATTAGCCTTCCCAAGATCCTTTCTTTGGGTGAATCTTTCACCTGTGTGCAACATACCTCACTGGATGTTTCCTAAAAGCAAACCAGCCCAGCCCTGTTCCCCAGTCACCTCTCGTACGTACATCCACCACACAGGGAATATATCCAGGTGTGCAACCACACTGTTTCTTCCTCTTCACTCTCTAGGCTTTAGCACCGAAAGACTGTATCATCAAATATACGTTAATCATTGAAACCAAACAGAAGTAAGTAAATATGATAATGACAAGCCTGAAACAAGCAGAAAATGAAGTCATGGATTTTTTCACTAGAGCTTACAGAGCCATTATCCAAAACACCTATGCACAGAAAACAGTCAGAGGTCACAGCCTTAATTATCTACCTCAAATGAGGATCATTCAGCATATTCACAAAAGGTTTCATCTACCAGCTTCAAAACGGACTAAGCATATTATTAAAACCAGAGTTTTGGTTTGTGGAAAACCATGTCTTTTCACTACCTTAAATTCCCTTTTTATTATGTTCTTACTCTGCCATAGATCTAATAGCAGTCCCGCACCAGGATGGGTAACGCTACTCATGCTCTGGCAGCTGTAGGATTTTTATGGGCATTTGGATTCAGAGTCCTGTGCTCAATGGAAAGTAAGAAAGAAGTTTCTTTCAGCATACACCATCATAGCTAACACTGCCCTCTCTAAAATCATATTAAACCAGAGATACACAAGGTGACATAAAAAGCATGGGGATGTGAAAAGAGATAAGATGAAAATAGAAATGGGACTAGGAGAGTTGGGAGAGAGTAAGGAAGTCTCATTTCTGAAAAATAAGCATGCCCTCCAAAAAAAAAAAAGAAAAGAAATTTAAAAAAAGTGAAAAACCTTACACCCAAACCCCAGGAACTGCGAAGAGTTTTAAACCCAGAAATGCCTTTTATCTTTTTGGCAATGGATAATGCAGGATCGGTAATGCAGAAGGCCCTGCACTGCTTTACTTCTCCCCCAGGAGTAAAATATCCGGTCAAGCAAATAGTGAAATACAGACCACAGTGCACTTCCTATTTTGAGGTATGATGTGCAATGCCAAGCCTACTTTGAAGCATATAATGTCTTTCAGCACGGAAGAGTAGTTTCATAACTTCTCAACAATGTCATTTTGCCAGTTTCCTCTCATTTTCCACAAGAAATTGCCTACAGCCATTTGCAGCTGATCAGCACCCCTCTCCATGAAAAGCAGACTGCACCCACACTCTATCTTTTTATTACAAAGGCAAAATACAAATTGAAAACTATCGCCATAGCTGTCCTTGTCCAGCTCTGTGGGATCCTACATCCCATAGGGCACAGCAATATTCTCAGCGCTGAAGGATGAGCATGGTAAAACTGCCAAACGTACCTGGGAATCAAGTGCCTATGAACTTGCGGGGGGCTGAGCCACAAGGCAGGCAGAATCAGTGTGCTGGTCCCTTAGCAAAGCTGAAACAACAGGCTTCGAAGGGCACAATAAAAAAGAGCATGCATTTGCTGAACACCACACATACAACAACGCTGCTCCTCCTCTCCCACTGCTTTACCAGTGTGAGTGTCAAGCTGCTTTAACCTACAGCACACATGTGAGAAATCCAACGCTTCTGCCTCCATCACATATGTCAAATCAGATAGGTGGTCTTGGGGTCAGCAAAACCAGATGGAGTACCACAAGGAATCTTCCTGTGTCAGAATAATTATAAAGGAAAGAACCACTTCATAACTGCCTGGTTAAGAAGCAAGTATATTTCCAGCCATCCCCTTCCCCTAAAGTTTCCTAATAGTCTCCTAAAAAACACATCTGCTCCTGGTGAAGCCACTGGACTTCACAGCAGGGACCAAACTTAGATGAGAGATGTTTTCTGAAATCTCTGGAAAAGGTTTCCCAACCACTCTGACTGCTGCCCTTTCCTTTTTCTCTTAAGTGAAAGCTAGAACAGACTAATCTAACCCAGCTCAACTGCACCAGTCTCTACCACACACACTGCATATGATCTCTAACCAAGGGAGAACTATACAAAAATCATCCATATTCTCAGAAGTTTTCTTCCCTCTAGCAAGAGGGCCACTTAAGTAGTACAAGAGCAACAGCATCGTGTTCTGAATTGCACCTGCTAATCTGCAGCCCTGCACTCAACCTTGCTGCAACCAATTGAAATGTCTCAATCTGGAAAAGAGCAATCCATGAAAATGACCAAAAGAACAGAATGAAAGATGAAAGAGCACATGAAGACAGAAACCTAACTGAAGATTGAAACTGCAGATTCTAATGGAAGATGGAAATCTAAGCCCCAAAACATTATTCATTTTTAAATGTGGGCAAATGAAGAAGCTATTGTTTTCCCCTCAAGAAAATAATACATATTAGGAAGAAGCTGTTCCCAGATGAGCAGGAATAACCAAAGGTTCACATGCAACACATTTTGGGTTTTGGCCCAACTACCACCTCTTCACTGCAACAGCTGCAGCTTCCCATCCCACATCTTTTGCAACATCCCTCTCAGTCCTTGCCAGAGAAACAAGTGTAGTGCCTAGAAGGAAGGTATGCTCGAGCTTGCTGCCGAGGCTGCCTTCTGCTGATGAGAACAAACACATAGCAGAGTTCTGCTCGTTTTGCTGATAGTTGGGACAGGAAAGAGGGTATCTTCTTTGCTTGAATGCAAAATTTTACAGAACTTTTAGGATCCTGCTTATAATTGAGAATTCTACCTCTGCACTAAATTTACTCGCTCAAAAGGCATTTGATGAAACAGGAGACAGAATCGTGTCACACTTCCCGAGGAAGCCAGGCTGAATACATCCGGCAGGAATCTACAGAACATTTTTTGTTCACATTAATACTTTCCTGAGGGTCTATAGTGAGATCTTACAAACTCACTTAAGAGAACCCTGTGGTGTTCGCAGTCACTTATCACAAAGCCTCAAAATCTTCAACCTACTAGGTGACCACAGAACTCCCTGCACAGTCAGCTGTCCCAATATTCAGTGAGGATTTGGGGCCTCTACCCACCAGCACTCACTCTGCATGTACTAACTGCAGGTACATCACCACTTGACCTTCTCAGCATATTATTTCCCCTTTCTCCTTTTCAACAATCCTCACAGGCAAAACAAAAATCATCACAACAGAAGCAGTCTCTCTAACCATACAACCTGCTTCAGCCTCACTGAGAGAAAACACAGAATCATGGCAAACGTTGGATTTTCACCATCCAAACAGACACCTCATGCAGGTCAGCAAAAGCCAACCTCAAAATGCATCTTCTAAATGATGATAACACATGCACAGCCATCATTGCTTCTGGTAGTCTCTGCCCCTTGATGACCTGTTCTCCCACAGTTGAACTTACCCTGCTGGCAACAGAGCCCCCCAACAATTGCACTCACCTCTATGGGCTCAGAAGGGATTTCCAATTTGGATAGTTTGGCTTTGGCATTTGCCTTCAAATCTGAGATTTTTTCATAGGGTTCTCCGTGGTATTCCTCCAGAAGAGGTTTGAGCTCCGGTGATTCAACTGGTGCCTGATCTTGGCCATCCATTGGTCTGACATAGGCAGTTGGTTTCTGCTGCATTGCACTGATTTTTGATGGCAAAGGTGGGGGAAAAGTCTGAGAGGAAGGCTGAGTGGTGCTGGTCAGGTTAACGGCTGAGCTGTCCCGACTTTCCTTCTCCTGTGATCCCGTCACTAGGTCCTGAGATGATTTTGTTTGACTATAGGTCGCTCCGTGACTTTTGCTGCTGTTCTGTGACCTGGAATTGACATGCTGGCTGGAATGTAGAGGTGACAGGGGTGCCACTGGAGAAGGTAAAGATGCTAGCAATGGAGAAAGTGCCAAAAGGGAGGGCGGAGAAAGTGCCGAAAGGGAGGGCTGCAGTTCATTAGCACGACCTTCACCAACCACACGCCTGTCATTTCTCTTGTGATGAAACCCTGCATGATTTTCCTGGCCACCACGACTGTGTTCTTGAACCTGGCTCTGACCATTGGACAAGCTGTGATTCTTGGTGTGCAAACCTGAAGCTGGTTCTGTTCTTGATTGTGCCTTTTGGTAGTGAATGGAGTGGCTTGGAGGGGGAGGAGCTACAACCGTAGGTCCCATGGGTGGATGGCGGGTTGTGCAGTGGAATGAAGATGGTAATGTATGGCTGGTCTTTTCAGGGAAGTATGGGTGATAAGGCTTTCCTTGTGGGATCAGAGGAGCAACACTGTTTCGAATCCCTATGAGATTCTGATGGGATTTGTGGCTCATAAGCTCCTTGACCTCCTCATAATTGCCCAGCATGTTCTGAATTCGGCTTGACAACTCATCTTCTTTATTAGTCTGCAACAGAAGAACAGAGAGGGGCAAATTTAAAAAGCACGGACCCCTTCACCCCAAGAGATCCAGCTCAAGAAGAGACATTCTTCAGGATCTTATTTTAATCACCATGCATCACCACAAGTGAAGTTATACAAGCTCATCTTGATCCTGCATGCAGTCTCTCCAAAGCAAGTGAGACTGTTCTAGTCAGTATTCGTTCTTCTGAGCCAAGATTGCAGGTGTGCCTGCAGTCTTCAGGAACACTAACATCAGACCGATTTGTTTCAACCACAGCTGCAGACAGACAGGCAGCCAAGCTCCTCAAACTCTCAGACTACAGGAGGCCCCCAAATGAATCTGCCCTACCCAAAGTCTGTACTGCACTTGCACCACCTACAGAGCTTTAAGCACATGCTCTGATGAATTTAAGTTAAGCAGATGGGGAGATGCTGCGCTTGCACGTATCATGCTCAAGTTCACTATACCGTATGCAGAGGCCACAGCTCTCCTCTTCCACCCCAACCCTCTTTCCTCCTCTCCCTCCACCACACACCCCCCCCCACCATTACCTTGTAGGGTTCTGCAAAGAGGGGAGTCTTCTTGGGGCGCCTGTCTTTCTCCTGCAGAGCCTCCTGATTCCGCCTCTCTTTCTCTCGCATACGCAGCAAGTTTCTGTCCTCGTTGTACAAGCTTTAGAAAAGAGAGAAAGGATGGTTAACACTTGACACCACTGTTCTCAAGAAGTATCTGCTTTGTTTAGAAACTGTGGTATTCAGACAATGGCATACGTCCAGCATGAAAGTAATTTTGAAATCCACAGGGCAGATATAGCTATAGTTATGTCAAGTATTTGCAGTACTGCATAGTAATGTAACATACAAGGTACAGCATGCATCTTTCTCAGTGATTTCTACTCCTGATACCACACATCAAGAAGTGTAGGAAGGGAAAAACTATCAATCCATTTAATTGTGAAACACTAATTGAGAAGAAGTCAATGTGGGTGGTAAGCACATGAGCTGGCAAATCCCGTTGCAGTGATTGATGTGAAAAGTATCATTCTTGTTCTCCAGACTTCTGCCCCAACTCTTCACATGAGAGTAAAAAGGAATCCACTATTTTGAAGGAGTTGCCACTTTCAGAGATGGAACTTGCCTACTTTATAAACAGGCTTGAAAACTTACCCTCTACTTTAAACGGACGTTTGGAATGCTGCTTACCTGGCAAACCATGTAGTTGCATTCAAAGCAATCACATAAATGTATTTAAAAAGAAGGTCTCAGAAATTTGGAAAACACCAGGTTGAATCCCCCTGTTCCTCCTCAACCACATGTGCATGCCCTCAATTCTACCAGCCCCACACCAAAACAGCTATAAAGCAGTATCACATGCACAGCAGGATGACTTCATGGAAAACCAGATCCTTTAAACTACACGTCCTCTGTGAAATACTACTGCAAAATAAGGGAATCTATTGCTTTAATATTTATGGACATTTTGGAAGAAAAAGCAAGCAGGCATAGTATGTGGATGCAGGTATTTGTCTCCTCTCATATTTCTACTCTACTGCACAGTCTACTGCATACATACAATTCCTATATTATTCTTCATAAACTCAACTTCTTAAGTGCCCCAGTTTGGAAGGGAAGAGCCTTGTCTTCCCCACCAGTGACATCTTCTCAAATACCACACACATAATCACCTACTGAAAGTTTAATCATCCATAAAGCAGGGGTAGAGGACCGGCTTTGCTCTAACAGTTAGCCAAGAGGTCTGGCTACTGCAGAGGGGGTTTCCTGACTCAGTGTGAGCTCTGGAAAACAATGCTGTCTGATGGCAAATTTCCATATATGGAACTGCAGCGAGGATGTACTTGTGCCACACTAAGACAGAAAAACATATTCAGGGGTTAGACTGTGCACGTTTAAAATAGTTTCCAACTTTGTTAGTCCTGTACTGTTTCCAAACATAGAAAACCAGAAGTTTCCAGTAAGCTCTATGTACTCCACTTCTGCAAACGATGCAATTTTAAAAATTTTTTTAAAAAAGGAATCACAGATCACTGATTCAATAAATATACACAATCCTGTTACAAACAATATATAATACAAGCATTTCTTCTGTGCATCTGACGTCATTTTGCATGTGAGCATTTCATATCCATAATCAGTTAGTTGGGGAGTTGCCCCGTGTGTGCCAGGAAAGCTTTGGGCAGCCACATATTGGAGATACGAACTGCAGAAGAGAAAAAATTAGGAGGAATTATAAGGCAAACCAGAAGCAATCTTGGCTACATCTACTACTTGAAATTGTATGCGTGTGAATGATTTTTTAAGTGAATGCGTTTCAAGTTGATAGCATTTTTTAAACATATGTGTTCAAGTTACCTGGAAAATTTTTACTGAATGAAATACCGTTTTCCAAACATTCCAGAAAGTAAAAAATGATTCTGTAAATATCCTTTATATAAACATCAAAAAAAAATCCCTTAACAGCAAGCATGGAAAAACCACAAAAGATGGTTTTAACAGCTAAGATGCCGGCATTTAGCACGAAGGAGATCTCTGAAACCTCCTCTTCACCAGTCTGTGACTCGATGGCCCAGTGTCAGGAACACTGACGCCAACTGTAGAACAAACTTCTTTTACTTTTTTGATGGGCACAATTTAACCTGGCTCAATCAGCTCCTCTTCCCTCACCAGTCCCCAGTCCATTTCCCCAATTGCTGCACAAGCACTCAAGCCAACACAGTGGGGAGGGCAAAGAAACAAAACCACTGCCCTTTCTGGCAACCCTCGCTTCCTGCCATTTTCCAACCTCTTTGCCTTGCAGCCAATATCTTCCAAATATTTGTTAATACTTGTTAACAAATTATATGCTCTCGTGCAAGGAGCTCTTCTGATGTGTTCAGACCAATCAAGACTCTTACTGCAACCAGGTGCTCAGCTCCAGCTCTCCCCTACCCACCTTGACTTTTTCCTTTTGAAGCTACCACCAAGTATGTTTTTGAGCCGAACAACAGTATTCAGTGCAATACTGAAAGGTACAAAAAGACAATTTTAAGATAGTTTTAACTCCTTCGCCTTGAGCATCTGCTGTCTTCCCAGTCATGTTTTTCCCTGTCGTTTTTCAGCCGTAATTTTCATCATTTGATAGGCAAAGGGGCATAGAGGAAATTAAAAGGCACAAAGGGGATCTACTTTGTACAAGTATGACAACTGTGTTAAACAGAGCAAAGCTCCCTCTCTTGCTTCTTGTCTTCTGATACAAGTACACGTTTTGGTGTGCACAACGCTGCCAACATCTCAGCCTGCCCTGTTACTATTTCTGTCTTGATGCACACCACGAATGCCAAGCACTCAGACCCACACAGTACTACAACTGCAACATTAAATATACATACTTACTGTTTGTTTGTTTTCTCCCTAGTACTTACTAAATTACTCATGGTATTGGCTGGAGTACACAGCACAGGCAGATATCGTGCTAGCTTTCCCCAAAACAGACTTCACTACTGCAATTCACAGATTGTTGCAGCACACTTCAGATCCAGGCCTCCCGGAGAGAAGCTGTTGAGCTTAGCTCTCCACTGAAGCCCAAGATAATAAGAAATGAAAGCAGTTTAAAATGCTCATCTAAACTATACATAAGGACAAAAGTCACAGCCAACCCATCTCTTTTTAAAACAGATGATTTTAAAATGAGCCAGTCTCATTTTATCTTCCCAGGTAAGAGATTATTTGACTCTTTTGGAAGACAGACATAAAAGCCATGAGGTTGAACATAAGACTCTTGGGGAACACTGTCAAGACTAAGAGAGTAACTTCTAACAGACCCATTCCCAACCTAACAACCTCAGTTACCTTTCAGAAACTCTAATATCACTACTAAAGCATACCACCTCACTTTATAATCTGCATTATTATTTGGTAAGGCACATGCAATAGTAATTGAATACTTGAGATCTTTCAAGGTGCACTACTGTAGTAGTGGCCATTCCTATAAAGCACTGAGGACTTGGAGTAGCAGCCTCCGCATGCTACTAGAGTCACGCATCCTGTCCTGTAATGACTTCACTACCCCCTGCTTGTCCTAGCTTTCAGCAGCAATCTCAAATTTGCTCCCCTGATCAGCTTCTTCACATAAGATTTATTAGCAAGGAGATAATGTAGATCAACTTTCTTAAACAAACAAAAAACACACGCACTACTTTAGATGGATCCAGTTAACAAGCTGGGTATCATTTCCACATGCCAGATGGCTGACATGGGAAGTCAGTGGGGATCCACATGTTCACCCATGTTCTCCCTTTGTATGACAAACCTATACAGAACATGACTTAGTAAAGGTTTTTTCCTATGGTGGCTGGGTAAAAAGGGCGGGAGCCATAAGCTATTCAGATTACTATTCTTGCAGGGAAATACAAACCAGCATACCACTATCAGCAGTAAACCAAGACTGAAAAGCATTAGTGATGATCCACAAATATCAGCATAACCACATGTGTATCTCCCTGGCTGGAAGAGCACTGAGAGGTTGAATCACTCCACAGTGAGACTGCCGCAAAACAAACAAGTGGAAATTCTGACCGAGAGGTTTTGTGTTTTGTTCGGTTGTTCCAACTTGTATAGCAGGAGGGTGAGCCAAAGCCCACTGAAATAGGCAAAAAAAATCTTATCAGTTTCAATGGACTTCGTGTTGGGCAATGAGAGTGCATTCTTCAGTCATGTAAAACAGCCCTGACCTTGGGTAAATACGAGCAAACCTCCAGCAAAATAAAGGGAAGTCATCATTTGGACACTATACATCAGCTGACAAGGTTCAGCTTCTGCACCTTTCAAAAAAACAAAAACAAAACCAAAAAAAACACAACCCCCCTCCGTAAAACCAAGCAACTCTCAAATATTAAAAGTTTATTTGAGTTCATAAATGTAATCATAAACCAAAGCATTAGCACAATATTACTACTCATACATTTCATCCTCTTTACCACAAACTCTCTTAATGATAACATCAAGTCCTAATTATTAAGACAAAACAGAACATGTATGTGCACATACATGCACGAGCAAAAATTTACTGGAAAGGAGGCAAGCAGAATATCAGTTGGAAGAACCGGGGAAAGCCTCACGAGCTATTTTTATTTGTTCTCCCAGGATAAAATCTGCTGTCAGCGCTGGCTGATCAGGGTTCTTGTTTTACATTATATGCCTTGCTGTAAACGCCTCACTAGATCTCAGCTTAGAGCAAGAGAAGCCCAAAACTTGCAAGTAGTTTAAAAACCTAACAGCAGCAATTAAAAAAATAAAAAATAATAAAAAAAAAACCAACACAAAAAAAAACAAGCCACATATTATGATCCTGCAAATTGTTTTCTACTAAAATACTGTGCTATGTCCATGTGGATTACGGATATCCCTCTATTTCTAGGCTGGCGAGCATCCAAATTCAGAGCAATCAAACTGTTTTGCTCAGAGGTTCTGATTACATTCAAACAAAAGGAAAACCCTAAACAACTGTAACTTGTGTGTCTTTCAACAAGAATGTTTACGATGAGAAGTAGCTATCCTTCCTATACGTATCCCAACACTAAACGTAAAACATCTTACACGCCGCTTGCTGCAAAAACAGCAGCTGTAGTACCTCTAAAGGCCTTTTCTTCCCCTGAACCTTCCTTGACCCCAAGCTCTCTTCCCAGCAATAAATTCTTTTCAAAGAGCGTGTGAAGAGAAAGACAGGAGGGACGGAGGGGAGGGGAAGGGACACCGCCTTTCTGCCATAACGCTAGTTCCTGCAGGTTTAGAAGAAGACGAATGTGCCTGCTCCGGGACAGCCCAGTGGGCACCGGTGCTCTCACACGTACAGGACTACCCAGCACTGCTCTGCAAGGTTAGTCATGCGTTGTTACTGCTGCAGACCTCTTCGTGCTGTCGTGGTGACCAGTGGCCCAAGCTGCTGGCCACGCACAGCTGATTACTCGTTCAGCCAGGCAAGGGGTCATTCCCCTCTGTTTTGCTGTTCAGGATCACCATCCACCCTCTGCCTCCCTTTCTGAAACAGATCTAACCAATTTTTGTTCCAAGTTTTCCTCCAATTTCAGTGCACAGAAGGAGGTAGAGTTTTAAAAGCAGAGGGATAAGGGGATAAACCCTGAGTAGCTACTTATTTGGTCATGCAGTTGAGAGCCTTCCTGCCCTCCCTTCTCTAAGTTACAGACAAGACCTTAAACTACCTGAAGACAACAGCTAAAACTCATTTTAATTTGTATATTTTATCATGCAAGGGTCAAGTTTCCACACATACTGCCTCATCTCATACTGGGGGGCTTTTATTTAAAAAAAAGTTGTATTGCACTAGATGGCATTCCTAATCCAGAGCAGAAGCGTCTGCTGTCTACTGAAATGTCCACTTTTTAAATATAAGCCTGTAGTTATCCCAGTCCCAACATCTGTGGAGACACTGTTTCTGTCCACCATTAATCTGGCCATTTAGGGTATTCGTCAATATGCTCTTTAAAGCGTTTGAAAACCTGGGCTATGCTGTAACTCATAACACTGCACAGTTTCCACAAAGTAAGTGTTAGGAAGGCAGGCAGAAAGCAATGGAGAACCACAGTCAGCTCAGGCCCTGTGTGGACCCATGCCAAGAGAAGAGGAGGTCTCCATGGCCTGCCAGGTGCCATCAGAGGAAACCCATGCAACAAAGTCACCTGCCAGGCTCCAGCAAGCTGTCCCTTGCACATGCACGGACGGAGTCCTAACCTCACTATTGCCAAAGCTGCAGGGTGAACCCCAGCTCCTGTTCTTCAGGAACCTCTCCGGATTAGCAGCTTTGATATTTAGATTTTCCTAGAATGGGTACCCAAGAAAACCTCAAAACCAAAACGATCCCCAAACTCTTCCTTACCGATTTGTGGAAATGCCTTGGGAAACTGGATCTCCAGGCTTAGCATCAACATGCCAAGCACATGGGAGCCTGGGAACTGGAAGACTCCATGGTCCCAGCCCGTCCATCTTCAGGGGGGAAGCAGTTCAAAATTAGAGAGTTAAAAATAGCACTGCACTCTCTACAGCTGGGCTACACTTGACACATCACCAGGAAAACCCACATACCGTATATGTTCAAACAGGCAGATGGGACTGAATGTCTGCCCTGAAATATTAGTTCAGTCTTGATCATGTTTAAACATGCTCCACAAGAAGTAAACACAAGCACAAATCCCCCCTGCCCCACACCAAAAACCCCAAATCATGCTTTGCTACACACTGAAACAGTAAAATACTCCTAGGCTCAAAGCAGCCCATGCCGGAGAAGGTAGCCTGCTGGCTCCAGTAGTACGAGACCTGGTTCAGCAAGTTGAGCAAAGTACGCACCATGACATCATCCAGGCTTGGGTCTGTAACAGGAGCCATGAAAATACCAACGTGCTCTGAAGCCACTCTCAGTGACATGACAATCCTTACTACACAGTTTCAAATGCCGATATGTGACAATCCAGCCCATGACAACATTTTCAAAAAATAGACTGGTACAGGAAGAAATTCTGCCTCTCCTCCCGTGCTGTGTGTTCTCCGAATGCAAATGAAATGAAAATAAACATCTGCTCCAGTTTTAATTGTAATAAGATCTGTTGCTGGCTCCCAAAAGGAATTATTCCAGCAGCAGGGAAGGGGGTGGAGAAAGGCTAAAAAGCAAACACACAACACTCACTTCCTTCTGAACGCGCAGAACTTCTTCCTCCAAAACATTAAGAGAGAACATTTCCTTTCAGTACAACTGCAGGAAATCACACATTTATTGAAGCTGTTTTGTCATTAAAATGGACTCTCTTTTATCATGAGAAGCTGCTGATGAAGATTTCTCAAGATTGAGAGACATATCTTGTTTAATTTCAAGGCAAGTCACATCACCCCCAAAAAAGATTAAACAGAAATCACACGGATGCACTGTAACAGCTTTGCTGCAGTGCCCTGGCTCTGCTGCTCTAAAGTCTCCATAGAAGAATCAACACCAATTTATACAGCCAGGATTACATCTACAAAGATTAAATATGCAGTTTCATTCACGAGCCCATCAGCTTGAAAAGAAACGTGGATAAACGCATGGCACAGAAAGTTACCGAGCCTCACAGGTGTGCTCAGCTCTCACGCTGCATCACCTAAGCAGCTTGCCTGGCAGTGACTGTTAGGACAAGCAGATGAAAGGACAACATTAAAGTTAATGCCACACAGCATCAAAAATGCCTCGTCCCAATCTCTGCTTCCTTTCTTTTATGGAAACCATCAAGTTGTGACTTGCTGGACATTTTTAAGTTCTGTTTCACATCAAACACTATTTCACAGAACGTACATAGTTTGAACAGAAACAAATGACAAGAGGAAAACATATAGCATAAGTGCAACAGATGGTAGTTAGTCAATTATTTTCTGCAGCATCATCAACTGGCTTTGGTACATGCTTTTAAAAAATACATATCTTCACACTGGAGATATAGGAGCTGGAATTTGTTTTTCAAGTTTTTGCTTCCTCTAGCACCTTCAACCCATCAAGTTTATCCAGCCCTGTTTACTGACTGTACGATAGCAGCATTAGACCCCGAGCAAGAGATCAAGGCCTCACAGCCCATTTGTACTTCCATGATGATTGTAAGAAGCCTCCTGGCAAATATTTTTGAACAAAAATAATGTTCCAAGAAAATCCAGTACTGCTGCAAGCTTTCCTTCACACCATATGAAAAAGTGATGCTGAATACATCTCCTCCTATGTCTTAAATGCACAGTCCTCTAGGTTACACCAAAAAATTGAAGTGGAGAATGGCTGGGATGTTATAACAGGCAGCAGGGAACTGCCTGAATGCTTAAGTAGAAGCTAAGTTGGCTTTTGCTAGAAAAATGTCAGTTCTACCTAGGTAACATTAAGCATCTTCTTACTCTGCCTCTTCCACAGTAATCTTTGGGTTCAGATTCTTACTTATTCATTTCCTATTGCTGTTGCCAAGTTTAAAAATATATTCACTACTCAGCCATTAAAAGGGTTTTGCTTCCTTTCGGCATCAATAGGCCTTTCTTCATCAAGCAGTTCCCAGGAGTAAGCCTGAACACTTCCTGAAAAGAGATGAGCCCCTGCAGTGCCCAGGGACTTTGGCAGGAATTGGGAACTCTCAGATGTTCTTCAAACATGACAAACCCTTCACAGAACTGAGCCTAAAACCTCCAAATCCTCAAATGACTATGCACTTAAAAACACACCCCAGCATTTGGAGCAGCATTTTTCAGCCTATGGTCTACAAACCACTGAAGGCTCAAAAGAGGAAAAAGATTTGCAAAAAGATGCAAATTGATGGCAACCACCTCTTCTCTGCTTACCCAAAAAAGGCAAACAAATGGAATGACTTGGATTTTCCCTCACGCACTGAAATGTTTAAATCTAACTTTTACTTAGTTGTAAATGAAAGCCATTATAGCAATGTCACACTAGACAGGCCACGGATACTTTCAAAAAAGGTGACGCTTTCCAGCCAAAAATGCTTCCAACAGGAGTGCTCCACGCTGTGGTGCTCCGCTAAGCAGCAGGGCATCCTATTCCTCCTCTCCTCCACAGTGATGGGAGCTCTCATACCCGAGTCAACCATTCCTCAGTCTCCACAGACACACCATTTACCCTAAGAGCAGAAAGCTTTTGATGGCAAGAGGCAAGAAAGCCTCACGACAAATCTGTAACACAAACAACCAACCCCCTCCCAAAGTGCTGAACCCCAAGAGGAAAGAATACAGCACACAAGCAGTCAGAGACTGTTAGCAGAAAGATGCTCCCAACAAAAAGCAGGAGTTCATGCTGAGGGCCAGTCTCGCTTAACAGCCGCAACTTAGAAAATTTGGAAAAATGTGACAATTACTTCAGTTCTTCACTTAGTCATCTTCAGTAACAGCACTTAACTATGTTGCCATAGCCGAAGCACCTGAACAAACCAAGAAGCAGCCTCTCCATTCGTGATGCTGCAGAAATGAAGTCTCTAAAGAAACCCAGCCTTTCAACCTCACCCCATGTACACTGATGTTAATAGAACGTTGTCAGAAAAGGTGTTAATTATAAGTTACACGGGGAACACGGAAGCTGTCATTCTCCATCTAAATGCAAATATACTAGGAGGGCTTCTAAGAAGGTGTAGATGTGTGAAGTGTAATTACAAGGACAGCAGACAAGGCGTTGGAACAATGATGAATTTAAGGTTTTGTTTGATCTGGATGTGGCAGGCAAAGGAGGAAATGTGAAAAATTTAAATCACCAGGTACGTGCAATGAAAAATCCTGACTACTTCGCCTCTTAGAGAATAGGCGTTCTGTATACAGCAGCCTAATTCATCAGGCACACGTCTCAGCATTTCCCCAAGCCAAGTGAGTGGTCCGACTGCCTTTTAGCCCTGAAGGCACATACCTCTTTTTCGGTAGTGAGTAAAGATCTGCAACTTGAGTGCTATTTCAGTAACTGAGTATGCACAGAAAGATTCAGACAAAGCTGCAGGACTACTCCCTGGGCTCTGAGAGCCCCCTCATAGCTGCAAGCCAAGCAGCCTTGGTTGTGGTAACCCAACTGTGTCAAGACTGAGCTTACACATGAGCAGTTTTTGCAGGCAAGAGGAGTCCACCTGTGTCTCTTCTCACTTCACCAGCAAGGATCAAAAGGCCTGGTCAGGATGCAGATAAACACATGCCCAAATGACTGGGGTTACTTTGCAGAGGCAATAGTGAAGAATGAGTTATTCTAAACTTCACTCTCTGTATAAAAATGGAAGACTTCAGTCTGCCACTAACACAGTTACACTCCTCTGTTGCACAGCTGAGCAAACATTTTCACACAGACCCCAGTGCCTCCAGGGGTGCTCCCACAGCAGTGCGCTCAGACCCAAGACCAATCTGGTTAAGCTCAGCTGGCACTTTGAGAAATGCACACCTAGATCCCTCCAACTGCATGTTACATCCTGGCTTTGTCTGAGAATCAGTCTGTTTGGAGAAACAGCATTCCCTGCTGAGCAGATCCTGCTCTGACAGGGAGGGGACTCTGAGTCACCCACAATCACCCCAAGACCTATCTGCAAAAAGGCCTGAGGAAACGATCGCACAAACAGAAAAGACATTTACCCTTCAAAGGTACTTACATCATGCCTTCCCAGATCAAAGGCTGCTGGAAGTAAATACAAGGCCTTGGCACTATCAACAAACATATGGGGTGTAGCATTTCTACCAGAATGTAAACTTTGAGTCTGCTTGGAAGTTTAGCTCAGAGAGAAAACATCTACCGTCAAAGCACAGGAAAAACAGATTTCAAAGGCCAGCCACTCTGTTCTTCTTCCTGCCCCCACAGCGGTCATGCAGCTAATTCACTTTCTTATCCCACTCCATTCTACTTGTCTTCTTTCAAGTGGTCCTACACTCACACCATTTCTAAGCACTTCTTTCCCCCTCCAAACCTGCTTCAGCATGCAAGTTCACAAGGTATTTAGAAAGGACTTCTTAGAAGACTCCTAGCATAGCCTTCATTAAGCACCATCCATCACCACAGTGACTGCAGGATCACATTTTAGTTTTCATCTATCATTCTTCTTTCTTCTGGATTTGTCATGGTGTCATCTTGCATTAGCTTAGGCCCCATTCTGACAAGCCTTGGCTGTTATCTTCCTGATGGTTCACCTGTGCTGAGGCAAACTCCTTCCATGTTAGCTTATTTTCCAATGAGAACAGCCATGCTGAATAACACAGCCTAGAGCATCTGCATTCACACCATCCTCTCGAGTGCCTCTACATGACAGAGCAAGCATCAGCAACATTTCGTCTTCCTTCTAAGGCCCAGCAGGTCCACCAAATGACCAAAAGACACAAGCTGCCTGGTTGAATCAAGCTAAGGGCAGCTGAGTGGCACCAATCAGGAAACATTGTTGGTTCAAGGCCACAAAACGCTTTTCACATGATCAGAACAGAACTTTTCTCTGACATACCTGATGGCTGTAAACATCTTGGAAATTGCTATGCACAGACACTGTAGTAACTCAGGATGCTTTGCATATACTATGTTGCTTAGACATTCATTTGGATTGCCTAGAAACAGCCAGAAACAGGCAGATTCTGGCAAGTGGGCAAGCAGGTAAAAGACATAGGTTTGTTTAGTTTATACAGGAGCATGTACTTGGTGGATGGCTTTATATCCTTTCATTCTTCTCCTTTCCCTTTTCCTATCCTGAAAAAACACATTTTGTGAGCTGACATTGTTTTTCTTTTTTTAAAAGAAACTCTAACATGTGCTCATTATTCTAAGATAACAAAACACAAAACAAAGATTTTTTTTTTTTCAGTAGAGCATAGTATAACAATCAACACAAGAATTCCATTTACTTTTTTTTCCCTTCAAGAGAGTTCTATGAAAAATGAGTGCAGAATAAGGACTTTCATACAGAAAGTGCAATCAATTTTGCATTTAAAATACTGTCCATAGAGGGTCATTTCTGATCAAACACTTCACAAGCACATACAATGACATCTCATATAAAGCTACGCCCCAGAAGCAAGCTTTCTGCAGTTATGAATGACATACTATCCATAGCTGTGGAAAGATATCCCTAAAAGCCTACGAGTCACCTTTACCACAAAAAACAGCTATTCCTTTTTTGTGTTTTTACCTACCAAGTGCCACGCATGCTAGGACAACAATCTTACTAGCACTTACACCCAAGAAGATGAACATATTTTTACTTGCCTTCCTAAAGCTAGCAGAGCTCCCCATGTAAGAACTGTGACACATTTCTAGATCAAAGCCCAGACTTCTACGAAATATTACACATGAAAAAAAATTGTCACAAAGCCCTCACTGAATGTCACTCATGCCTCTGTAGAATTAATGCAAAAATGATGCGAGGAAATAACAAGGAAATAAGAGAGGAAAAAGACAGCGAGAAATAAGTCATGGAATTTTCTCCAGGGTTTCTCTTTCCAGAACAATGCCAGACACTGAGAAACCCTCCAAAAAAGTGTCATGGGCAAGAGAGAAATTATCTCTAATTATGTACTCTCATTTTGATTTCCTCAGATACGGAAGAGGAAGATAGAGACCGTTGAAAAAACACATGCACACAAGGTGCAGTCACTTTCCAGGGCTGATCTTGCTCCACTCAGTCTAAACATTACAATACAACATAGATGCAAAGTAACTTTAAAAGGAAGTGACCTAGGATCAAATTCACTAGGGAAAGTGTGTGTTTAAGTAACCCCAGATGTACCGTGGTAACCCAGGGTTGCAAAAGAACTGTTGTAATAGTACCTAGCCTTCTGAAAAAGTAACCACTCTGCTACTTACGTGTGCTACCTACAGTCTGATTTTGCTAAAAACTTACCGCAGTTAAGATAAATCTTCCCATAGCCAGAGTTCAGCTTTTAAACCCACTGTTTCACATGCAAACCCATCCTGAAGACAAGATCAAGATCTACTTCTTCTCAGAAGTGACCTTTTCCCATTTTTATGGATTTAAAAGTCAAAGGCGGTCATACAGTCTGCCATCAACAAAAGCAACCTTGTATTATTCCTAACTCGCCACAGGGCAAGCGCAGGCGTGCTGGCAGCAGGGTAACAAGCTACTGCGTGTCAGCTGCTGTTTAAGTAACTGTTTCAGTAGTACTTACCCCTGCCTCTGCAGCACCTGGAGCTTGCTGCAAGGTGGATTTTTTCCCCTTGATGAAAACAGAGGTAAAGCACTCAGCAACTGCCATGAATTAAGAATGTATAAATGAACTCAAATGTGGCCATGTTAGAGCAGCACAGTGCCAATTTGTTTGGATAAGTCAGTGTTCAGACAGTACGAGAGCAATAATAAAAAGAAGATGAGTACACCCATTAGACCCAGCTGCTCTTCACCAGGATTACAGCACCCAGAACAACTCTCACCACTCAGGAACAGACTGCCTTGCAGCACTATCCCCTCCCACAATGTTTCTCCCTCTTGATTATCTACGTGCTACTCACAATAAAAACAATCGTGCACTTCTCCCAGTTGTTTGAGTCAGCCTGAGACACGTAAGTAAATGTAACTCAAGTGTTAGCTTACAAACCCCAGCTCGGGAAAATGATGTGACTGAAGTAAAATCGGTGGAAGAGTGCCAAAACTCAAGTTTTGTTAAGCCCAGCCAGATCCTCTAGCCCTCTGCACTTCAGTGCACAGCTTCAGCTATTATCTCTATACCAAATCTTTCTGTTACGGCTCTTTAAGTCAGTCATATGAGCACAGGAACAGGGTAACTACTACGTGGTAAGCAGCAAGCCTTTTGGAGCAGGGACAGTCCTTCACTGCATGCACGTGTGTGCACAACTGCCCAGCACAGGGAGAAGGTGTTCCCCAGCGAAAACACAGAGGCCATGACTGTAATGTTTTATCAACTCACCCACCACTGGCAAAATATCACTGTTTTCTAACACTGATAAGGCATACTTGAGTAGACAGGAGTGGTTATCAGCTGCTGCCAATTCGATCTGAAGGCATTCTTCAGTGAAGTGCTGCATGAAATCTCCCATTGTACCCATCTGCCCCTGAATTCCTCCTCTCAGCAGCAGAAATCCAGCACCTCAGATGAACTGTTACAGGTTTGCCTGGGAAAATGCATACAGTAAAACCTACATTCTACCCTGTATAAGACCTGTCCTACCTGTGCATTTCCTTTTGCTTTGAAATACCTTTTTTGTTGCTATTGTTGTTCAGTACAATCAATTTATTGGTAATAGGTTTAAAGGCAGCAAGAGAACTGTACATTCGCAGGAGCAATCTACAAAAAAATAGAATGTAAAGATGAAATGAGGTTTCTATTTGTTTAAAATAGGCACCAAACCAATCTTTTACTGACGTATCTTGGAGATCTGAGAGATTAGGTAAAAAGGCTGTTGCAAACTAGTACTGGTTAGGAAAGAGCCAAATAATCAAGGGATCAAGAAAAACAGTTTTTGCCTTTAATATTAATTTCCCCGGACCTATTTAATTCCCTTTTTTCCACACAATTACAAGATTTTAACTCACACAATTTCCGTCTTACTGATTGCGAGAAATGAAAACTGTGATTGCTTAGACCTATTTCCTTCACAGGCAACTGTCCGAACATTTTATTCCCAACCTACCACAGAAGTACTCAGTAAAGCAAAGCCAGTGGTTCCCCCCAATCCATTTACTGTTTCCCCAGGGTCCTCATAAAAATGATAAAGCCTTTCAAAGAACTATCTCAGTTAAAAGGTCTTAATAAAAAAGTAGGTTACAGCAAAGAAAAAAAAAAATCTAGATGATATCAGCTATTACACTTGAGAAAAAAAACAATGTTTAATTTTCCATGTGGAATCATTCTGCAAGTTAAATCAAGGATTCATGTCTTACAATCTATTCTGCTACCTCAGTTCTTTAAGTATACATAAACGCTTACTGCAGGTGCAACAAGCCAAATGCAATAAATTTCCTACTTTAAGACTACATTAAAATTGTTCAAGCGGACATGCCTTTTGTTCACTGCTTTTATACAACTGGCTTCCTAAATGCTATTAAAAAAAAGTATTGTTCTCCACTATAGCAAAGAAGAATTTTAACAAGATACATAGTTTCTAAGAAAAGAAACTGAAATGTTTAGTGAGCAGCTGCTTCACGTGTGTGCATTTTAAATCTCCTGTCACATAGCTAACATCCCTGCACATCCAGCTGAGTGAATACGTCACTAGTTTTCCGCAGGAGCCTGCTACCAGCTGACCTTGTCCATGCTCTGCCAAGCAGCTCATAAGTGCATCAGCCGCAATGCCATGTGCTCCACAGGTGCCACACAACACGTGTATTGCCACACAGTGCATCACATCCTCATTTCACATGCAGCTCCACTTTAGCACCATCTCTCCACACAGAGCCCCTGCAGGCTCCCCACACCATCTCATGCGGGTGGAGCACCAGCTTCAGCACTACTTCATCTTGCTTGGCATGACGCACAAATACACGCACATACATCAAAACTTATCTTTTGTCAATTCTCCTCTCGAGGCAACAGAGCCATCCGTACCATTGCAAAGCATGTAAGCCTGTTCCTTTAAACACTTCCAAAAAACCCATATGTTTTTCAAAGGCCTCATTTCACTCAGCCTTTCCTAAATGCTGTCAGACAGTTTGTAAGGCTGGCAGCGAGACTGCTGCAAAGCCTAAGAGCCTTTCACCTTGTTATTTCCTGCGCAGTCAGAAGGGTCCTCCTTTCTGCCCTCTGCTACCATCCTAGCTGTGGGCTAACGTGTACTCCTGAAGCCCTACAGCTTAATGCAAATAAAGCCCAACGTAAAAAGGGATGTAACATCAGCCTTCGCATTTGTTCCTTCTGTGACTGCAAATCTGAAGTTGTTTAAAGAATACACTAGACATCAAATACTATCAGTGGGTTGATTTGCTATGAAGCATAACAAAAGCAAAACCTACAAATATGAGCATTTGAAACTGTCTCACAAATACGTGCAATTCTGCCTCCTGAATCTTTAACCCCCTGGCAACCTATTAAACACATGAGCAAATGTATAATATTTTTTGTGAAACATACTCTGTGTAAAATCCTTCCCAAACAATTGGCTAAGGCAGACCTAACATGCTATGAACAGGAACAGGACAGTACTGTAACTACTTTGAGATTAAGAAAAAATTAAAGAACTTCTTTCATACTTTCATAGGAATTAGCAGCAAGCAAATCATGCACAAATGAAAAGGTTCCCTATTCTTTTGAGTATTCCACTTACATAACAGCATGTACTGAGTAACAGGTTGGACAAGTCTTATCTGCATAGCAAGGACTAAGCAGGAACAGAAGGAGATTAGCAATGTTTGTAGAAAAGATCTGTTTATATGCTGAAAAGCCTATTTAAAAATCTTTCCTGTAGTTTCTGCCAGACTATAATTATTCCAAAAGTATTTCCTAATTTTTCCATCTACAACACACAAGGCACCTGCTAATTTTCCTATGGTTTGTAACTGTTGTTCAATTTTATTAAGAGGCACACATGCTCCATATCTGAGCACCGCTCTATGCTGGAGTTTCAAACTGCATTGAAATCATTAGCCTGATGTCTATATAACAAAGCATCTCATTATCATTCAAAAGGAGCTGGAAAGCGTTCAAACTATGCAAGAGCAATAATCCATGACAGGGTGCATTAGGCAGGTACCGATGCATGCCTAATGCACATTGCAAAGCATATGCCACTCCAAAATACACTCTGAAGTACCTTATCTTTCCTTTTTCCTGCTTTTTAAAAATATTTACACGCAGTTCATTTTATACAAGCTATTACTTCTAGCAACTACAAAAAGCTACTCCTTCAAGAGAATAATAAAAAAGCTACAAATACTTTTTCCCTTCAATTCTGAATACATTTATTCAACACCTTTCTAATTTTCCAACTCAAAAAAAAAAAATCATTTTCCTTGCATCATCTGAACCTCTATTTGAAAAGCTCCTATCTTTCCCTTGGTGTCAGAAGCCAGATGAAAAACAGCTAACTGATCAGCTTTCCCATCGTTAGCAACACTTGCGTGCAGGCAGTGGGAACATCACACTGGCTCAGATCAAAAGCAACAGCCAGGTCCGGTTCCCACGGGACAGCAGCGTGGGTTTGGCAGCACGGAGACCCACTACAAACACTGGAAATCTCTCCAACTTGCTTGGTGCGGGCATGGCACTTGGTTTGTGTCTGTGTGCACCAAAGAGTCCAACAGGCACGTAGGATGTCCCAAACGTGCAAAGAAAGGCTTGAGCGACAGAGGGGCTTCTGCAAGCAGGTGAAGTCAGGCGTCCTTATTCTTAAGCAGCATGAGGAAACCACACAATAAACTGTGGGAAAGGGGAGTGCTGGTGGGAACCAGCAAGGCCACTTTCAGAACACCTTGCCTCCCTGAGCAGCATGTGCTCTTGGAGCACATATTCCCTGATAACCCTGCGCTGTTGTGGAGGGCACACAGCTGTACACCAAATCAACTGCCAGCTCAATACCGAGCTAATTTTTTTTTTTACCTGCTGCTGCCTAACCTGGGTGAGATATCCAAAAGACGGACACAGCTTCTGTAAGGACACTAATGTGTCTTGAAAGCCTTGCAGCAATACCAAAACACAATAACATCAATGTACCTTTGAGCACATCTCCTTTGCTGCCTAAAAACATCAGGTATTTTTTGTGAACCACGTAGCACAGCAAAAGCCATGATTTTTAGAGGGAGACAGAGGGACAATGCAGTTTCTAGCTGAAATGGCAAACTACTACATACCAGGAGTTATCTGCCAATAATTGGGCAATGTGCTGATTAATACTTTTTCTGGGTTGCCTAAGGACAGTGCATGCATGAGTATCTCGCCACTATTAATTAATCGCTCTTTGTCCATTTATCCTGATAGAATTTACATGTCCCACACAGTGAATACCCTGAATGAGGCAATTTCTACCTCCAAAAGCACTTACTATTGTCAGTTTATTTCCCCTGCTTAGCCTGATGCTCAGACTGGCAATAAATCGTCGTTCTTAGCAGCTGAAGTGTTTAGTGTCTTTCATTCAATATTCTTTCCTCCACACTGTCCCCCCCGCAAGTACAGTAATCATGTGCTGAACAGTCATTTATAGCACTGCAATTAAGAGATTATTCCATTAGGCTTTGTATTTCTATCCGGTTTTACATTTCCATTAAAAGCACTTTGTTAAACAATTGAGCAACCAAACGTAATGCAACCACAGGAGTGGCACCAGCAGATGCCTGTCAGGCAGAGCCCCTGTGAAGCAGCCCACAAAGGGCAGGCAGCGCTCATGGATCAACAGAGACACTCTCCTCTCATGCAGGGTCCCAAGAGGACAGCTGGCACAACCAGAGATGGGATGACATGGAGTAAGCAATGGAGGAGTTGACTGCCTGCCACGAGTTTGGGTGAAGCTGGGGAAGACACCAATGTGCTGGATGAGTTCCTCTCTAAACACAGCATCGTTGCTCGTGCCTCTAAGAGCAGAGTAAGAAATGTCAAGGAAGTTTTACTCCTGTAAAAAGTGACCACTCCTGTCCCTTACATTTCAGGATGCACACGGGGCTCGGGAGCTCAAGTATTTCAGACATCTCCAGCGTTTGTGCAGCCTCAGTCAACACATTTACCACCAAGAAAACTGGACAACGAAATATGTTTGCTGTTTCTGTGGGTGGTTCCCCTCAACCCCCATTTTACGGTTTGTTGTTTGGTTTTGGGGGTTTTTTCCCCCTTCCTTCTTTTTCTGCAGCATAGTTCTGCTGCTCTATCCCAAGTCCTTTCCCTCTGCCTGATCCATTTTAAGCCCATGAGAACTGGAGGTTATTGGTGAAAGCCCCCTGCTTCGTCACGTACATGAAGTTTCAGCCCTTGGAAAGAGTCAGTACCAGTGAAGCCCTTGCAAAGTAAAAAGGCTGTGACAAATGAGTCAGATGCTCTTCCTTGGACCTTGGCAGGAAGCACACGGAGTGAACAGATGTTAGATGCAACTCTTGCAAATGGAAATTAGAGAGGAAGCTTAACTTTAGTCTTAATAAAAATATGCCTGTCTCAGCCATGAGAACATACGGTCACATCACAGCAACTTTTCTTTCCTTCTTCAAGGAGCAAAACCTGACAGCCAACTGGTTAAAGGCAACTAGTCAAAGTACTCGTTAATTACATTATAGCTCTTCCATTTCATTAGCTTCCAGACTCTGTATCATTTTGTTTCCAGTTTTAACCTTCTAAGGGATTGGTATCTTTCCAAGACTGCTCTCAACCGGCTGTCCTTTTGTCTGGGGAAACTACCACTCTTGAAGGAAGTCACATCTGCCCAGACAATAATGGTCGTGATTTTGTGCCAAGCTTCCAACGAAGGCTGGAAAATTACATCAAAGTGCTGCAGGAATACATGGGAGGAGTTTCACCAGGCATACACAACATTTTGTCCACTCAGCGGTGACTCAGGATGTCTTCCAGGGATACATCGCTTTCTCTGATAAAATCCATCAGAGCCCCTGCCCTTATGAGCATTTTCACAGTAACAATCAATGGCCTCTTTGAGTCTCTGTCCTCAATGCCACAGTCGCAACAGACAGTTTGGAAGTAGAATGAATCAGCACCGCCTCTTCCTGGGGTTCCTCATCCCCTGCCCTCCCACGCATGTTCCCAATGACTCTTATTCACCGCCCTGGGCACGAGGCAGGAGGTCTGCGCTTTGCTCTCCAAGGGACTGAGCAGATGCCCTACAGTAACCATTGCATAAAACTTCTGAAGGTTTTAAATTCTTCTGTGTAGGCTGCTGCATTTTCCTTCACCCCCTGATTCTGTCTGTCTAGAGCTACATCCAGCGTCAAGCGTGGTCAGCCTCTTGAACAACCTGCTTCCAACCAAATAGCTTCGTGTGTCATCATGGGGATGAGCTTCCTCTGGATTGCTTCACCTCTCTGTAGTCTCTTGCTGTCCCAGAGACTCATTAATGAAGTGTCCACAAACACGATGAGTAACAACTCCAACACCAGCTAACACCCCAAATAATCCAAGTAACATCCAGCCAAGTCATCCGTAGAAAGCTAGGTAGAAAGCACACACTTCCTAATACATTCTGTATCTTTTCCATCTTACTCAATTGCTTAGTTGTCGCAGCTACTAAACATGCAACCACAAAAGAGTAGATGTTTTGCACAATAAACTTGTTATGCATAAGTATTTCTGGAAGCCACTTGAAAAATGGGAGGAAGGAAAGAACAGAGAGAGTCACTATTTCTGCATTTTCCTATTTCACCTGAAACTTTCCTTTATCCATCCCCAGAACAACTCTTACAATCCTTCCCAGCCAGCATACTGTGGCCTTAGCTGCACATTTTTTCACTTCACACTGCTCAGAAATATGATGCTTGTAGCAATACACACAACAGAGAAAGAACAAAGGAAATGGTAAAGTTAATATCCTTCCCCTCTCCCACATCTCTCTTTCTCTCTGTCATGCACACATGTAGAAGTCATTCCTCAGTTTCAAGCTGTGAATCAGGAACTCATTTTGAGCACCTGCTTATACACACGCACATGCAAAAACCATCCTCAGTGTAAAAGCACCAGGACAAGAATTCATTTGGAGCACAAGCTTGAGCACAGCTCTTTAACAGGAATGCTTTCTTGAATTGGACTTGAAAGGTTAAAGCCAAAGGAAACCAGAAAACCAGATACCGGTCTAAATTCCTCCTTTCGCCAAAGTAGTTCATTGCCTTATAATACACAGTTTAAGCCTCTCAAAAGACATGGAGGGAATAGATCAGCTGGAACTGAGCATACAGGCAGTGATTTGGCTCTGAATGAGATTAACAGAGAAAAACCCAGAGGAACCCATGAAATTCAGAGCAGGAGCTGTAACATCACCTTGCACATACACCCTGCTGAGCCCTGGTGCATCGCCTCTCACTGCTGCCTCAGCTTCCAGCACACCCTTGGCAGACTGAACTCACACAAACCATTTCAACCCTCCTCTGGTTTCCTACTTTCCATCAAGACTTTGCTGCGTGCCAGCAGTATCCAAGATTCAAAGAGCAGGATCCAAGAATTTTAGGAAAGCGGACCTTCAGCTGTTCAAGGAGTTAGTCAATAGGACCCCTGGGAAACTGCCCTCAGGGACAAGGAGCAGAACAGAGCTGGCAGATCTTTAAGGACACCTTCCATAGAGCACAAGAGCTCTAGATGCCCAGGTGTAAGAAAACAAACAGAACACAGGAGTCCGGCATGTATGAGTCAAGACCTGCTGGTCAAACTAAAGGGCGAGAAGGAGATGCCCAGGCAGTGGAAGCAGGGACAGGTATCCTCGGAAGAGTATAGGGACGCTGCCCAGTTGCGTAGGGATGGGGTCAGGAAGGCCAAGACGTGGATGTAGCTGAACTTGGCAAGGGATGCAAAAAATAATAAGAAGGGCTTCTAAAGGTATGTCAGCCAGAAAAGGAAGGTCAAAGAAAGCATACCACCCCGATAAGCAAGACTAGCAAACTGGTAACAATGGACATGGAGAAGGCTGAGGTACTCAACAACTTTTTTTGCCTGAGTCTTCTCTGGCAACCTCTCTTCCCACACCTCTCAAGTGGATGGACCTCAAGGCAGGGACTGGGGGAGTAAAGTCTGTCCCACTGATCAGGTTCATGACCATCTGAGAAACCTGAACATACAGAAGTCTATGGGACCTGACGAGATGCATCCCAGAGTCCTGAGGGAATTGGCTGATGTAGTTACCAAGCCACTCTCCATATTTGAAAAGTCATGGCAGTCAGGTGAAGTCGCCAGTGACTGGAAAAAGGGAAACATTGCCCATTTTTAAATAGGGTAGAAAGGAGGACCCTGGGAACTACCAGCCTGTCAGCCTCACCTCTGTGCCTGGGAAGATCATGGAACAGATCCTCCTAGAAGCTATGCTAAGGCACATGGAGGACAGGGAGGTGATTCAAGACAGACAGCATGGCTTCACCAAGGGCAAGTCCTGCCTGACCAACCTAGTGGCCTTCTATCACAGAGTGACTACATCAGTGGACAAGGGAAGAACTACGGATGTCGTCTATCTGGACTTCTATAAGGCCTTTGACACGGCCTCCCACAATAACTTCTCTCTAAATAGGAGAGATACGCATTTGATGGGTAGACTGTTCAGTGGATGAGGAATTGGTTGGATGGTCACATTCAGAGGATAGTGGCCAATGGCTCAATGTCCAGATGGAGATCGGTGACAAGCGGTGTCCCTCAGGGGTCTGTACTTGGACCAGTACCTTTTAATATCTTCATCAATGACACCATGGGATTGAGTGCATCCTCAGCAAGTTTGCAGATGACACCAAACTGAGTGGTGCTGTTGACAAGCCTGAGGGATGGGATGCCATCCAGAGGGAGCCAGACAAGCTCAAGAAGTGGGCCCCTGTGCATCTCGTGAGGTTCAACAAGGCCAAGTGCAAGGTCCTGCACCTGGATCAGGGCAACCTCCAGTAATAATAACAGGCTAGGGGAGGAAGGGATTGAGAACAGCCCTGCAGAGAACGACTTGGGGCTACTGGTGGATGAAGAGCTGGACACAAGCCAACAATGTGTGCTCACAGCCCAGAAGGCCAACTGCATCCTGGGCTGCATCAAAAGACGCGTAGCCAGCAGGTCGAGGGAAGTGATTCTGCCCTTCTACTCTGCTCTGGTGAGACCCCGACTGAAGTACTGTGTCCAGCTCTGGAGTCCTCAGCGCAGGAAAGACATGGATCTGTTGGAGCAGGTCCAGAGGAGAGAGACAAAAACGATCAGAGGGATGGAACACCTCTCCTATGAAGAAGGGCTGAGAGAGTTGGGGTTGTTCAGCCTGGAGAAGACAAGGCTCCGGGGAGACCTTACTGCAGCCTTTCAATACTTAAAGGGGGCTTATAAGGAAGATGGGGGCAAACTTTTTATTTTAGCAGGGTCTGTTGCAATAGGACAAGGGGTAATGGTTTTAAAATAAAAGAGGGTAGATTTAGACTAGATAAATATAAGGAAGAAATTTTTCATGATGAGGAGGATGAAACACTGGGACAGGTTGCCCAGAGAGGTGGTAGATGCCCCATCCCTGGAAACATTCAAGGTCAGGTTGTATGGGGCTCTGAGCAACTTGATCTAGTTGAAGATGTCCCTGCTCACTGCAGGGGGGTTGGACCAGAAAACCTTTAAAGGTCCCTTCCAACCTAAACTATTCTATGATTCTAAGATCTGTATCTAGTCAGTGCCTGCAACTCACTTGCACTCCAACTTATTTATATTCATTCACCAAAGGGAAAGAGAAGAGGAAGGGGTGAAAGAATAGTCCAAGGACTTTCTAAGAAAACTGCATGACTTAAACACCTTTTAAACGCATCATAGTAACCCCAGAAACTGCTACTGTTTTTTTAAGCCCTCAGACTCTGGTTCTTGTGTGTTCGGGGACTTCTCTAGGGGGAAGAAAGAAATATTGAACAAACAAAAACAAACCATTAGTTGCTTGGCAGATTACTGTACATAAATAGTCCTTAAAGTTGTTACACTCAAGTGAATATAGCTTATATCAATAATATCTATACATTTCTATCATTAGGCTGAGAGGGAGGAGGATGGCCCACTTCCAAGGAAAGAATTTTTTAAAAAGGAAGCTTGATATTTAATCAATGTACAAAGGAACAGGGAAGTAAAGAAGTAATTTTCCCAGTATTCCCCCTGTCCATAAGTTGCATACTTTTTCACCTGCTCCATGTATGACACCCCTTGCCCTCCAAATCAACAGCTAGAAAGCAATGGACCATAGGGAAAAATGAAAGGATGGCTAATACAGAAATTCATCAAAAGAAAAGCAAAAGATTGGGTTGAGATACAGAAAGAAAACAGTTTTCTTCACAATACTTTCTTTTATACAGCATTTCTATCTGACTTTTTCAAGGGGGGTAGAATATTTTTAGACATGACTTTTGAATTTTTCTTTTGCTATAGCTGAAAAAAAGGACTTTTTCTCCCCTTCCCTCCTGTTTTGGCTAGCACACATGATTACTGCCAAATCAGAAAGCTACAGGCATAAGCACTCTTATGGGAGCTGAGTGGAAATGGTACTGAATGCAAGACCCTTGATTGAGACACCGCGCACTCCATACACGTCTTTATAACACAGCACAGATACCAACTCAGTTGTTAGGGCAGGAGGTTGGACTAGATGACCTCCAGAGGTCCCTTCCAACCCTAACCATTCTGTGATTCTGTAAGGACTGAAACAACTGTATTTGGCCACAAAACGATGCAACATTCAGCCCAAAGGATAGAATGTCAACTAAATGTTCATTAGATTTAAAAATTAACCCAGATCACATCTAGCTTTATAAACATTACAGGATAGGTGGGTTTTTTTTTGTGTTGTGTGTGTGTGTGGTTTTCTTTTTCTTTGTTTTGTTTTTTTAAATAGCCACAGTACCTTAGTTTTAATGATAAATTCTTTTGCAAGTTGTTCAAATAGTGAAACATCAACACACACCAATACAGCTGCCAAAATAGAGCCTGAGAAGGTTTTGGTTGCAATTTTCAGATTATGTTATAATTACAAACTGCTTTCATTTATTTAAGAATTACAGAAAGAAGGGTCTGGCTGTAAAACCAAGTGCTAGACTACATCAGCTGTCTATGTTGTAAGAGAAAGTAACAGCAATAGGCTCCCTGCACGTAAACTCAGTCTGTCCCTCCAAAGGGATGTGTAATGAGAGAAACCTGTCTACTGTAGGTCAGTCCCTTTTCAGTTTACTCACCGACTTGGAAGAAAACACACTTTCCAAATCACTTTAGGAATCAGACTGATTCACATATTTAAGTAACAGGAGAACCAGCTTGGGAGCCAAGTTTTAATGTTATCATTTCTGACAATTTCATCCATCCACTTTAATCCGCTGTGGTCTCACTTGTGCAGAGCTGCACAGTCTGGGCGCTGCAGCACCAAGCAACAGCACTATGCTATGCTCAGTGACATGCTAAGGTAGGTACAGAAATTCCAGTTTGGGGCTGTCTCATTTTGGCTCACTTGGAACCCAGGCTGAGGTCATCCCATTTACGCACCAAGAGTTCAAAGCTGGTCTGGAAGGAGGAGGGAACAACATCAACAAAAAGTTAAGGGCATCTTCAGAGGGAAAGTCTAGACTTTGCTGAAAAGAAAGCTGTTAACATTTTTTTTCTTCTCCTTTCCCAAGTTAAATTCTTCATCCCAAACTGGCTAGGCTGCCTTGTAGGCACAATTCCATGTACCTGCATAGAAAGTCTTTGATTAAAAATGAGTTTCCAGTATGGTTTGTTCTTGCATAAAAGGCTGCAGTCTGTAGAAAAAAATGTATAGCTATTCACAACCAAACCTTAAGCACACCTTTGTACTCAGAGATATTAATTTTTGTGGGAGATGAATTTAAGCTAGTAACTTTCCCTTCAGCTGTTGTTATTAATGGTTCCCTAGTAAGCAACAAAACTGCTAATACAAACACTGGTATCCTGTTAAAAATGTCTTGAAAGTCAAGGGTTCCCCCCCCCCCCCCCCCCCCCCCCCCCCCCCCCCCCCCCCCCCCCCCCCCCCCCCCCCCCCCCCCCCCCCCCCCCCCCCCCCCCCCCCCCCCCCCCGAATAAAACTTGCTGAATTATATGCTAAAAATAAGGGTTTTTTTCCACAGGTTAATGTGGAAAAAAACTCTAAACATCTGTTAAGCTAGATGGCACATCTTCACAGCATTACTGGTGTCATCCATGTTCTCTTTCAGCTTTCTTACTTGCTATTTCTTGATTTTCTTGATTACCTTGTACCATCTAACTTATGAACTCTGGGTTTTCCCAGCAGGGAAGAATTTCTGCCAGCTCCTTCATATATCGCATCATTTTTATCCCAATAGCTTGATGACATTAAAAATTCCCCATACCTAGTAGAACAAAAGCCATACAGGTATTCCTTTACCAGCATATGCTTTTAACAGAGAAGGCTGGGAGTACTGATGCCATTTTTGTAACAAAGAGAGAATTGCAAAGGAAAGCTTTGTGGCACTTAATTCACTAAATGACCAAAAGTCTTTTTTCAAAGGTAAAACACTGAGTTACTGATTTTTTCCAAGTTGGCCAATTTAGGAAGTTTTTTTGGTCTATTATTTTTAATGCCTCATGTATGAGTCAACTGCTTTTCACGCAGAACGCCATGGGAAAAATCCCCCATGTCTCTGAATACCACATCTCATTATTACGGTGTTTCTAAAAGCAGATTAGACTTTCTCAAAGAACAGAACACAATCCTACCTATTTTTCTGTCTCTCCGCAATTTGGGCAGTTACACAGAATTTTCTTAAGTTCTAGACAAGTAGTTTTTTCACTTCTGTAGTCCATTACACAGCACCAGGCATTTCCTCTGAGGGGGGTCACAAACACTAGCTAAGCAAAGACAGCCTATTATTATTTTGCTAAAGCCAGCCCATGTAAAACAGATAGGGGTTTGCAAACAGATAAAGATCATTAACAGTGTTCCAAAACCTCAGCAAAGTGATCACATTCCCTTTAAATATTAAGGGACTCGTTCATCTTGTTTCCAGAATGAAAGTTATAGAATATCACATGTTAAATCAGAAACCCAAATCAAAGCCAAAACTTCATATAGTTCAACATTTCTGAGACACAGAGCATCTAAACAAGTCGAAAATCATGAGCTTTCAAAAATGAATGTGCATAAAACATACAGACACAGGAAAAAAACCCATATTAAACTCCAACATGCTTTTGAATTGACATTCTTAAAGCTTTAAAACTAGATAAATATTTCTGAAGGGAGAAGCACTGCTTCGAGTACTGCCTAAGTTTCCTATCAGCCTGCACAAGAGACAACCATGGGGAAAGCATCCTACAGCAAAGCTCCCTCTCCGGACTGGGATGTACCTCAAATCTGGATGTCTATCAGCCAAGGTCGCCCTGCAGCACAGACTCAGAATTAACTGCAAGCCAGGCTGCGACTAAAGAGTTTACAAGTGGGCTTGGCTTTCCGGTAGCAAATACTAAAGAGAGGCACAAGTGAGAAAATGGCAAGCAGACTAACCACAACTGGGTATTGTACCAGGCATGCCCAAAACAACCTTCTCCAAGAGGGCAATGAGTTTTATTTCTCATAAGCTAACTCAGGCAATAATCATGGTACAAAGTCTCAAGTATCATCACATTATTTCTAGTGTCTGCTTTCCATTCTCCCCGTTTCCCCCCCAGAACAAGTACCAGAACCAAATGCAATTACCTCACTGACACACTGAAGATGCAACACAGCAGTTTAAAAAAAAAAAAAAAAAGAGTAGCTGTACAAATTATTTTTGCCAAAGGACACCCAGCAGGAACAGAGAAGTAACTGCATTCCTCGTGTCAGACTATATTGCACGAGTAATGGAAAAAATTAGTTTCTCCAAAAAAGGCACATACTATGACCCCAGTGATTTATGCATGAGGCATCTTCATTTTTCTATCTAAAAAAACACACATGGGTTTTAGCGCTTTTTAAAGTTTATATAGATAGACAATTCTAGAAGTAACTTTAAAAACTACATTAAAAGGCGGGTGTAACATTTCAGTAAAATTGAAGAGAGACTTTCAGGCAGGACTACAGGAAACATCATGGTCCCACTGGACCGAGATGGGTGTTTGGGTGTTTTCTTTCACCAATTAAGAGTTAACTGCTGAAGAATGCAGACTATCACTAGAAGGGGTCTGCAGGGTCTCAGCAAAGAAGGGAGACACAGTGGTCCAACACAGCTTACATCCACCATCCCATGCCCGTCCCCCCAGAAACCATATGCCAAAAAAAGCAGCCTTATTCACCGATATCATGGAGTTTACACTAAGCTTTGGCCACCACTGTTATCTCATCTCTGCAGTATATTTGTTGCCTGCACTTTTAGCTATGCCAGCAAAACTTTTCGTGGTAAACAAGGCCTCGAAGCTGCAGCGACAGACAGACATGGTAGCCATCAGCAATGTGGGCCTCTAGGTAATGGCAATGCTAAGGAGTCTTTAAAAAAACAAGCAAATCTCCCTGCTCTGCAGCACAGCTAGTCCATGCTATCTTTCTGTTAGCACACATTATTTTAGCAAATGTATGAAGAAATAGGTCCCTAGACCTATTCTCAGCAGACCCACAGGCTTGCTGGCACCAGGAAAATAACTTTTACTAGAACAGCTTGTTCTGCTGAGGGCTGTGGGGACAGGGAAGAGAGCAAAGTGTTTCACCAAAGCACTTCTAAACTGCCAGCATGGTCCCTATGTTCAAATCAGGATGATTTTTCCAAAACAGCCTACTGGGGAGAGAGCATCCTTCAGAAACAGCTGCAGACTAGTTATGAGGGAGAGTTTCTAAGCTGTGCTTGCAAAGATGAATTATCTCAATAATATCTTTTTAAGCACAATCTAACAAACTGCAGAAGCACAATAATACTGAAAGCAGTTTCTTACTGTATGTCTACAACCCTCCAAAGATGCAAATTTCCCTTTACTGCTATACATTTTAATAACTGCTTTCAACTTCAGATGCTAGCAGACACCCATATTTCAAACTGTAATGCCAGAACTCAGCTCGAGGAAGACCCACATGCACTCATGCTCTCCCACATACCTCATACACACACCAGCTACTAAACACTACCATGCCATGAAGGAGATGTTCATATATCGATGAATACATCGTTTGCTGCTTATAGATTACACAGTATATGGTATTCTAAGCAAAAGATGTATAGGATACTACTACAGAAAATACTACCATATGTTGTGAGTTTGCTCTTTTATTTCAAGACCTTCTGGTGTACTCCTCCTGCTTCCGTTTTGGTGAATTGGGGGTAGGGGCGTTTTTTGTTGTTTGTTGTTCTTTGTTGCTTTTTTGGTTGTTGTTTTTTTTTGTTGCCTTTTTGGGTTTTTTTTTACAAGTACAAAATGAAACCCACATTTTTTATGGTTCTGAGAATGAGTTTTACTGTTGTCTCTGAGGTTAAACATTAACAATTTCTTGTTGAACTTTCTCTAAAAATTAAAGCAGGGACATTATTTTCTCTTAACCCGACAGCATTGCAAAAAGAACACTAAATGAAAACTTTAGGTCACTCAGTACAATAAACACTCAGTACAACTAAAAATGACAACTCTACACACTAAACAATATCTAAGCCTAAACTAATCCAAAAGACAAACATCTGCATGAAGCATATGGCACCTGTGATGAAGGTTGCCTATTCGAACCTGCCTAGACACCTCAGCTTGACAATGCTGAAAACAGTATTAACGTTAGCAGAGGTTAGCAGAGCACATCCTCAAATGTAGTTTTGTGCCCACACACCTGCCTTCTCTCCCTGCCTGCCACCTCTCCCTTCCTCTACAACAGTAAGGCAGCAAAAGAAATGCACTTTTTAAAACCTATGCAGTAAAATAAGGTGATCAACAACTTCTGCACCTCAGCAGTGTACAAGAGAACTGGGGGCTAGCTCTGTACAAAGCAGCCATCACAGCCGAGAGGAAAGACAGGTGGGAAGGATTCTGCTGCTCACTGCTTTCCACGGTCACTTGATTCTGTACAGATCTAGAATGCAACTTCTCTTCCCCGAATTGTCTGTGAATATGCAACTGTGGAAAATCTGCTCATAGCACATGCAGCAGCTCTTGTCTGTTCCCCATAAAAGCATTCAGCTGGAGCAATGCAGCTCTATCTTAATCCACCTATGATAACACTGCATTTTGGAGCGATATCTGCCCCAGCCAGTTGCTCCACCCCAGCCAGCGCTACGTGTGTCTTCTTGTTTTTATCATGGACACAGATGAACTGCAGCAGCCAAAATTGCAAAATGTAACATAGTCAGTACTTTTTTCACTATAACATACCACAGGGGAAAAAAAATCTCCACACTGTGTTCAAGCCTGAACAGGATGAGTACTTTCCCATTTTTTTGGGGTGCTCAGGCATCTCCACATTAAAGTAACTCTTTCATCATGTTGCTCGCAAGCTAGGCAGTAAACCAGCTTCTCACTCCCGACTGCCCTGTGCCTGAGCCAGGCCTTAGCAAGACACCCTGTGCTCGGTGGAGAACTCTTCCTCACTTCACTGTAGTCCACCTCATGAAGAACAATGTCTTTGTGGTATTCCTAAGTACTTTACCGAGACAGCTTTTCTATTATATTTTAAATGGCATTTAAAAGCTTCATGCCGTCATTCACTATGACCTATGCTCAGAAGGAAAGCGCTGAGGAGAATTTATGCAATTCATTAAAAGCCTGTTTCCTTCTATTCGTGCTGCATCTTGCAGTTGAACTAGCAAATTATTTTCTCTTAAAAAGCAGCGAGAAGGCACCTCTCTCTAGAGTACAGATTCAGATCCAGGAAAATTACACGATCTAAGGAAACATTCCCTTCTATACAAGCTCAGGTATATCATGACAATAGTATTTCAAAGTTTTCAAGGGCCTACCACAACTCCGAACCCCCACTGCAAAAAAAATAAAAAACAACACAAAAAAAACCAAACCCAAAACAAACTCCATCAACAAACCTACTTGAAAAATCCACTTCCCCTGTAAGCACCTCTTCTCTGTGGGAGAGCTTCAGCTTCAGGCCTGCCCCAAAGCAATAGACTTCAGGCTCAAAAAGTCCAGGCAATAAGGAACTGTGAAATGAAAATCCCCAGCAGCCCACAAAACATGCCGTGGATCAGCTAGGCATTTTGTTCTGGAGAAAACTGGGTTGTATTTCTACAGGCAGGGCTAGTAGCAGTGTATAAGCAAAACCAACAGGGGTTCACATGATGTTTTAGCTTTCGATAGATAGGTAAACTCCAACAAGACATTGTTTCAGCCCTTCTTCACCTACATCAGACGACTGGAATGCAGCATCACCAATACTGGCATCTGCCTGTATCAACAGGACCCACGAAACAAACAAGTTATGAAACATGTCTTTGGATCTGGCCTGGAAAGATGTGAAGCGACACAGAACAAAAATCAAGCTGCATCACTCAACGTAGCTTCTCCTCAGGGAAAAGTCTCAGCATTATTCCCTTTAGAAGAAACTGTTTTGCTGTATTTACCATGTTTTAAATGTAGATATGGCCACATTTTATTTCTGCTCAGCATTACCTTCTTTTTCTACCAAAATGAGTGGTACAGCCTTGTTTCAAGGCTCTTCTGGGTTTAGCTGGTACGACACGGCTTTAGCGGGTGGAAACAGAGGTCTTCCCAGACTGCTGTCCATCACTACCCTTCCCTGCAGGGCTCACTCAGGAGAAAGAGCAAGGTGAGTCCAGCAGGGATGACTGCAAAACACTCAGGTTTCATGTTGCTCTGACTGTGCTACTGTATTCACCTATGTACAAAGATTAGGAAATTGCATTCATTCTGCATACCTGCAATCATACTAATCATGACCTCGAAAGGCAAGTTATATGACAATTGGAAATTCTTATCATCCATAACAAAAAAGTATTTACTTATCCACCAATTTTAAATAAAGTGTAACTGGCAGGGTCTACAGGTAATTTAAAATGATCCCAACCAGCCTGAGAAAAGCAGCCTACATCTTCAAAAAAGCAGCTATTCATCTAAAGATCCTCAGCTTGTGATTGCTGCAGTAGAGCACACATTTCAACGAAGAATGAAGCAGAAGAGAGATGGGCTCTGCCACTCAGTTAAGGAGCCATATCCTCATGCCTCTCTGATTGCTGGTAGTAGCTGGTAGTGGGTGCAAGTGCCAGTCTGTCCCACACATCTCTTAGGGATCCTGCCGTATCTCAGAGGAGCTGAATGGCACATGACAAATATCACACCACATTTAACAAGAAAGTAAACTTGTCCTCATTCAGACAGATTCTGCTTCTGCTCGCACGTTCCTGAATACACCATAAAAATCGGATACAAGCCCTGTTGCCTGGGGACACTGCAGGCATCAGATCCACACATTCCAGAAGTGAGTGCATAGAAAGCTACAGCTGCAAACCTACAGCTCAGCTAACAACTTAAAAAAAAGAAAATCTACATTATAAACAAAACAACACTAACTGGAGAATAGTTTCTCCACTGAATGGCTCTAGATATAAGCTATTTACAGCAGCCATTGGTTGACGCTAATCATTCTCAAATAGCTGAAACAAAAACATACCCAACTCACCATGTAATCATTTCTTAAGATTCACTATTTTAAAAAATGTTATGGCATCAATTAGAACATCAGTTTCTCAGTCATCACTACTATAGTTTTTAAAATGCTGAAGGGCAGCAATAGGCATGTTCTATCACCTTGTTTTCCTTACCCTTCCACCCTTCAAAACAGTGAAATCCAAATGCTAGGTGAGCTGCCCAGGATCACAGCACTTAAGCTGAAGAAAGGATGCAGGATTTTCTTGTAACCAAACAAGCACCATCCCCAATGTCACATCCCTTTCACTACCTGAAACATACAGCGTATGAGAAATAGCAAACCCAAGCAGATGGAGGAATGCCCGAAGGCCTCATACTGAGTGATACCCAAAACACTAGTGTTCTGTATCATACCACCTCATCAGCAATTTACTGAGCTTGCAGAAATTGTTTGTATTTTTTACAAATGAGAAATGAACACAAAAAGCTCACATCTTTTGTCAGCTACCTACCAGAGTAAACCCTCTGACATGTTTTGGCAAATGAATTCTGGAGACATTTTGCCTCTCCATCCCATGCAGTAAAACTCCAATTATTTATCGTGAAGATGAATTCATCCTTCACTGTTGAATAAAAGCTTTTACGCACCCACAAAGCACAATTCTCTTGGTCTGTGATGGATACTCCGTCTGACCTGTGCCACCAAAACAGAAATACCACAAGCACCAGGCTTTCTAGCAAATATAGCCTCTCTCCTGCAAGAGATTAATTTCTGCTGCTTATATTCATTCCTACTCTCTTTTAAATGTCTTAAAATGAGCAATAATCAGCGACTTTAACACTAATCTTCAGTCATACAGAGGTTACCTTCTTACTTACTGTGCTGAAATGCTCTGACGCAGTTTTACAGCTTAAGCACCTCACAGCAGCCTGACAAAAGCAAAAGCCAATGCACACGATGGAGGAGAAGGGAGGGTACAGAATGGCAGGTGCACATCTTGTCTCCATGCCCATCTCAAATGGTAGTTGTGGGGCACAGTCCTTTCACCTACCCTGCAGTACTCACCGCCATGGACCCAGCCCTTTGTCCATTTTCCTCACTCTCAGTTTGAACTACTCAATGTATAAAACTTTATTTGCTGCGCCGTCCGCCTTCCAGGTTAGGGATGTGGTTTGCTGACCCCAGTGCCAGCCCTGCCCCTTTCTCGGCCAGTTTGCTGAGGTTGGGGGCTACTGCTAGGACCCAGCTCCCATGTGCCCTCCTGCCACCCAAGAAAATGGCTGTGCAACCTCTGAGACATCAAGTGTGTCCCTGGCCTTGGAGCCAAGCCAAGCTTCAAGGCCAGCCAGCAGCACTAAGATTTATGCTGCCTCCTCTCTTAGCATGCAGGCCTATTAAAGCAACACGCTGATAACGCAGGCCAGTAAATCATGCGAATAAATGACCATACAAAGGAAAAAAAAGAAAAAGATGCTGAAAAATTAAACCTTTGCTTCTTTGTTAAGTACTCCCAGCCTCCCCACCCGCAGAGAGAGCAGGCAGTTGCAGCTAGAGAAGAGTTCAGCTGTTAATGAAGCAATCAATCTTCCCATCCTTCCTCCCCAAACCTCAGGGCTCTGTCATTTTGCAGTTTGTAATTTAAAGCCAGCTCTTCGCTTCAAACCTGCAGAACAGCACCACTGTGAAAACACACTGCGAGTGCCAAACTTCTGTGTAGGATATGCCACCATTTTTAATGTTTTTTTTCCTGCCTCGAGGAAAGGGGAGCAGGGTAGGTGTTTGGTACGGGACTAAAGAGCAAAAAGAGGAGTTTCTCTCTTCGGCATTTCTGAAATGCCCATTAAAGCATCGTAAATGCTAAAAGGCATTTAACAGGTACCTTAAATAGCACTGCTTCATCAAGTATTATGACTTAAGAAAAGCTGCCTCCCCCATGCTGAGTGTGAAACTTACTTTGTACAGGATGCGCCCCCTCCCCCCCCCCCAGAAGGCAAGAGGTTGTTTCTTTAAAAACACAATTAGTTGAAAAGTATTTAACCAAGACTGGTATATTTGCTTGAATTTTGCTCCCTGACAGCAACTACTTTGGATCATTCTTTTTCCTACTCTTCTCTACAACCATTTTCTACTCCCCCACCTATCCAGCAGATTTGCACACAAGCAGACACAACCTGCTTCCATTTTATACAGCCAGCTCTCCAACCCAACCAGATATAAACCATTCACCCTTTAAAATATTGCTGTAAGCAATCACAGAAACCTGTTTACAGTAGGCTGGTTACAGAGAAAAAAAAAAAAAACAACAAAAAACAAATAATAGAGAAGTCCACAAGGGAGAAGAAAATGCGTTTCAAAGAGCTATTAACTTGTTGGATGGGGAGAGACTTGACAGGGAGCAATTAAGACACTGTTTTTCCTGTTAAAAGAAAGTTTATGCTGAGAGGAGATAGTGGGCACTTCAGTTGACGAAATATATGAACAAAATCTATCCAGGACGTGTCTCCAGCCACATTTCTGTGAAACACAGTGGAAAAATCAACAGCAATCTGTGCCTAAAAAGGAGCGAGGGCATCCCTAACACCACCGGACTATGAAAAACCCTCAGCGAAACCCACCAACAGCGGTAAGAGTTATTTAACGCCGTACCTCGACTGGGCAGCCATCGTGAAGTTCATACTGTCAAGCGTCCTCTATCCATGAGCTTTTTCCCCAGCTGTACAGGCTCTACCCCCCTGCCAAAACCTTCTCTTCCATTTGCCGGCCGCCTTCCTGCCCGTCTCCCGGCTCCCGTGAACGCGCCCCTCTGCCGCGTCACGGCGCCCCCCGCCGCCCGAGCCCCGGCTCCCCGAGCCCGGGCCGGCTGGCGCAGGGTTGGATTACACTCATTTTGATCGACATCCGGGCACCGGGCCCGCCCCCGGCTCGCTGCATTCCCGGCCGGCGGGGAGGGCGATGCGGCGCTCGGACTTTCAGCGGGGAGCACACAGCCCCGCTGAAAAGCCAAGGGCCGGCTCGCAGCTTGCGAGCGCCAGCGCCGCACGCCGCCGGGGCCCGCTGCTCCCTTATTCCCCTGCTGCTTTCTGACGAGCGGGTCTCGCAGCAGCTCACACGCCCCAGGTGCCCGCACTGCGCACCCCGATCCCTTCTCCGCCAAGTTTTTCATGGTACCGGCCCGACCGCCTTAAATGGAGATGTTGTTGTGTCAGGGCAGAACAGGGACGGACGGGGGCAGAGGCGGCGGAGCCATCGCCCCGGCGGCACGGCGGGGGGCTGCCGTGCGCCCCTGCCCGGGACCGCGCCCCCGGCACTCGCCTCCCCCCGCGGGGGCGGGCCTGGGGGAGCGGCGGCGGCTGCGGGTGCTGCTCCGAGTGCCGGCTCCCTGCCGTTCGCCACATCCCGGGGCTGCCGGGGTGTGGGGTGGTTTTTGTAAAGAAACAGAAGAAAATGGCTCACGGCGTTTGCAAAATTCTCAAAACAAGTACAGAACCCAGATGCAAACATGAACCCCATCTAGCCACACAGATGTAGCAAATGAGAACCCGAGTACGCTACTACACTTGCAGGTGCCCATACTTGAAATTTCAGGCTAAGAAACTTTAAAAAAAATTGTTACGCAATTTCGTCTGGGCTCTAGTCCTGACCGCGCTCTGCAGACTCACTCGGAAAGCAGCAACACCCGACCTTTGCTCTGGGTGTTCCTTGGCACAATTATAAGAACAAACTACTCCTGCAACTCCTTTCAACCAGTAATTAACCAAGTATTCAACAGGCAAAAACATTTATCCAAGATCCCTTCAGCTTTTCTCAGCAGACTACATATAGCTCAGATTCCTACCGACACTGCAACAACATCACATTCCTCCTAATTTTCTGTTACAAAGCACAACTTGGGTCAAAGTATTCAGCAGGATACCAGAAGAGTTTTATACCCCATTCATGGCAAATAACAAATTATAATTTTAAAAGGCCATTTATATAAAGCTTCTACAAGCATATAATTTTAAGTACATAGTTAAAGAATATAAAAACTATCAGAAAATGTCTGGGTTTTTCCCATTCCTTCTCTTTGCCCAAAAAGAAAAGGTTGTAAATAGAAAACCGCAAAAGAACAAGTGGCTCTGGTAATAAAGTAAGCAGATAATACCATTGTTATAGCAGATAATCACAGACTCAGCTGCTCATAAGTAACCGCGGATTTGAGGTGTCACCTTGATAATGGACAATGTCTATTATGAACTCAAAAAAAAAAAAAAAAAACCACCCTCAAAAACCAACCCAAACAAACACACCAATAAAAACAAAACTCACACCCAGTATTTTGTGAAATTGTTTGAAGTCCTAAAAGTGCCAGTAAAACCACTATCATCTCTGAAGACAAGACTACAATTTCACAGCAATTAAAAAATAAGGAAACCCACGAGTGCTGGGCAAAATACTAAAAGAACAAGTTATCCAAGCAGCAGACACCCATCACTGGAAACAGTAACTGTAACACAAACCCCCTGACTCCCAGCAAAGTGTATGTTTCACACTTACTTACACAAACACTCGTGTTAAAGAAATTTCTTCGCCCTAAGTTTCCTGCAGCAGAGTCTCAGATGCCAATTTCCAGGAAAATAAATAGTTTAATTGAATAATGCGGCCATAAGGACAGCTTGAGCTGGGTGCCTCCAGGGAGGGCCCCAGAACAAAGAAATCCCTGGGCATTTATACCCTTACAACCTATGCACCCACTGCTCACATGCTGTTCATATGCCCTGCACACTCCTCTTGGTCCAATGGTAATTAGTGGTCCGGGTCTTTTGTTCTATTGGTTTCTTACTCTTCCAAGCGAGTCATGAAACTTCTTATCTCTGAGAGTTACAGCTTCTTCCGACAGCTGTAGCCTCCTCACATTCCAGTTCACACTGGTCCCAGGTCCTCCCTTCACATATCCAAGCAACAGTTCAAGACAGGTTCAAGACTTCACAACAGTTGTGGACCAGGGCTTCAGCAACTTTAACTACCAATATATGTAAATGAGATAGTACAGAAGACAGCAAGAGATGATTACTGTGTATGTCCTGTGGTGTGGCAGTAACAAGATTAACATGAAATCCCCATAAACCACTTTTTAATAAGGTCATCTCCAAAGAGACTAGTATCAGTCTCATCAGATTACGAACAGGGTATGGAAGACGGGCGCCAAGACTTGCCCAGCATCACCCAGCTGGCCACCAGTAAAGCCTAGCAGGGAAGACAAGCATCCCGGATTGCAGTGGGGTCTTCAAAGAGGCAAACTAACTACCAGTTGCTAACGGTGGTAGCTAATACTTCTTATTTCGCAGCATTTTATAATTCAAAGCACTGTAGAAATATTAGAGCTCCGTCAAGAAGGAAGCAGAGCATTCTCTCTTTTCCCTAAAAGCCTAATTCAGGCTCTTAACTCTGACAACTTGATACCAGTGACCACAAGACCTTTCAGCCAGGTTTGTAATATGTAGTTTACTCCACATGGTAAAAACGATGGTTTTGTATCTTTTTCGCCTTGGCTTTATTCGAAGAATGGCTCCAATCATCTCAGCTCCAGGTCTGGAGTTCACCATTCTGCCATTCACTGTATTGTATGAATTAAAATTCTTCTGTGAGGCACTACAGAAAAACAAGCTAGAAAGTTCCTGTCTACATCCTCTTGCTGTTGCCTTCAACTGTGTCATAACCTGGAAGGGGCTTTTTGCTTCTTCTAAGTGTTTTTATTTTGTTGAAGCTGAACTCATTGATATTCTAATCAGGGGATTTTTATCGTTTTTAGATAAGACACAACCCCAAGGAAACACACCCTACCCTCAAGCCCCTTTTCTGCCAGGAAAGGGCCAAATGAACAAAGAAAGCAATAGCAAGGCCAGGAATGCTATGCAGATACATGATGTGCAAGCCTTTGGCATTAGGAGAGCAGCTTAAGCGGGCAGGTTTCAGGACTTTAGAGTCAGAAAAAAACCCCACTGCTGTGGGGACTACCACTGCTGGAGCTGGATTCACGAATGGATAGCTCTTCTCAGGTGAAGTATCTCCCCTCTCCCCAACCTCAAAAAAAAAAGTTTCAGATCCCAGATGAGTACCCAGTCCTTGGACCGTTGCTGGTCTCTCCTAATCAGCTGCCACATTTTGATGAGTTATTAGATAGCGATGAGGGAAGGAAAAGAGACTGAGGATAGCCAGGCTGTCAACTGGGGGCACAAGAAACTGAAGCCTCTTAAATATTTCAAAAGGTTTAATTAAAAAAAAAATAAATTGACAACAGGTCTTTAAAAGTTTTGTCTTTTAAAAAAAGACAAAAGGTCTAAAAGTCACTTTAAAAGTGGTTGGGTTTTTTTTTCCATTTTTTTATTTTGCAAGATAGAATCACAGAATAATTTAGGTGCCTGGGATATCCAGACATCAATTAATCTAACTTCTGCCCTCGAAGCACAACCAACTTAAATCAAGTTGTACCGAGGCTGGAGATCCTACAACCTCTCTGGGCCCCTGCTCTTACTATCTAATTGTAATTTCCCATGTTGCAAAATGGAGCATGGTCTCCTCAGCACTGGACAGAGAGAAGGAATCCCTTCCCTCGTCCTGCCAGCCACCCTCCTGCTAACGCAGCCCGGGGAATGGTTTGCTACAAGGGACACTGATGATTCCTGTTCATCTTGTTCACCAGGGCACTCAGCCTGCCTTACATGGCAAAATCTGGGATTCAGTGCCATATATGTTACCAAAAAGAAAGTAAAGACCAACAGCAGCTTTCCAAATGTGTGCTTCTTTTCTTCTCAGGGCTTAATGATAGCATTTTAAATCATGACTTTAAAAAAAAAAAATCCCACACCCTCTCTCAAGCTCATGCATCACTCTAAAGAACTTGATTCTTCTCCCTACAAAAGCTGTGGAAAATAATAATGCTGACAGTCAGACAGCTTCAGAGAAGAGAATATGCTTAACAGCTGCTAGAAAGTTCTTATTAAGTATAACCAAAAGCACTGATAATGAAGCATACTAATACTAGCACCAAAACTGCATATCCAGCCAACACTTTGGAAGGGTTTTTCCAAACAAAAGCAAAGATCCTGTTTGCCCTGGAGAGTTATATATGTAATTATCTTCTGCAATTTCAGCTGAAGAGATTAGAAAATGAGGAAAAGGGAAAGGGAGGCATTTAATTATTTAAGAGTATCTACTTATTTTTAAGTAATTAAGAATTCATTAGTCTTCTTCATGTATATCTTTCATGCAAGCAATAACAAAACTCTCCCTGTTTGAAATAAGGATACTGTGCAAAAGAAAGGAAATGAGTTGAAATCTATGCCTCTGTCTCAAATTTTCATCATCTAATTTGTGGGGTTTTTTTCCTATATCTATGTAGACCATTACAGTACTTTCAAAGATTTGTAAGCTATTGATAGGAAGAAAGCTCTACCAAGCTGGCAAATTTAAGGTTCCTCCAACATGCCATTGTGCTGTTCAAGCAAAGAAACAAAAATGCACTGCTATACTAAGTCGAACACTGTGCACCTCCAGCACTGCAAATGCAGAATACCAACATGGGGAATGACACTTTTGGCTACCCCACAGTTCCCACATCTTGCTAAGACCTGTGGAATCCACACCTCCCTGAAGACCTGCTAACTGGTGTTTTCCATGGCTACTCAAACGCACAGGCTGTAACTATTTCCTATATCTTACAAGAGATTTTGCACTTGAATCAAAGCTGCTACAAATATTGCTAAACATAGCAAAATATTCCTGTTGTATAGATGGGTAAGTGTATGCACAAAGCAGGCAATCAAATTACTTCATGTCTACCCTGCAGAAATCCTGTGACAGAAATGATATTCAGCATTTCTCTCTCCAAGACCTACACTTCAACTAATTTCACCCCACCTCCCCGGGTGAAGGGAATGCTAAGTACTCTAGGGTCCCAAAGCACTGAGGTAAATATCAAGACTTTGACCACATGTCAAATCTTCTGCTTGACTAGAAATTAATTTGGACCAGGGCCCACAGTCCAGACTACATTTCCAGATGTGTAACATCAGGAAAAATCATTAAATAAAAGGATCAGTTTCTTTTCCACAAGATCAGTTTCAAACTTTCTGAAGACATGCCTGGATCCTTCAGTCCAGTATGAAGAGACTAACAGAGCAGTATGGAATATCTTCAACCCTTTCTTGCACTTAATCAAGCTGGAACCTGCTCTCTATTCAATAAGGCTTTAAAAATTATAGACTTCTTCCTTGTCTCCAATACTAAACAAAGCTTTTGTCTGTACAGGCTGCACAGATACACTGCTTATGAAATTTTAAGGGATGTCATTTGTCTTCTTCTGGCTGGCAGCAGGTTCCATTGCTGGATGCAGACATACATACACCATCAATATCATGGCATCTAAAAGTTTATGCAGTGAAACACAGTAAGCCAACTTGATCTATATTTACACACACACTTGATACATGCAGCAGTCTTGCATTTGCTATGTGCTCTGAGGTTTAAACACACATTCTCTTAACAACTCCAAGCTTCAATAACATATTTCACTGCATACACAACATGTAGTCATAGGAGAAACCAGCATTTTGAATATGATACAGAATGCAATTGAATTTTCATTTGATAGTTTCAGGATCAATAAGCAGTAAGAGGTCACTGCTACCTCTTCCCTAGGATGTGAGAAGCGGGGAACATAGTGAAAACAATCAAGAAACCCTTAGATATGCAGATATACTTATGCAACATATGTAGATTTTATCCTCTTTTTAAGAATGCTTAACTTGGGCAGCAGGAGGAGGTTCTGTATGTCATATAAGCACTTTCACTGTTGGAAAGAATTTGCAAGGTAGAAACAAAGGTAAGAAAAGATCAGAAAACACCACCCGCTTCCCTCCTTATGTCCTCCCATCTCTTCCATGACTCTATGGTATTCACTTTTGACCACAAAACAGATTTTCCCCCTCTTAAAGCATTAATCTGACCTATCACTAGCTTAATTTCTGTTTTTTATTACAGTACAGTAGTGCCTAAGATGACACCAGCTACAAGTGTAGCTCCACTTGTCTCCATATGTACTAACACATGGACATCATTCTTGTCCAGTGGCACAAAAGGCCAAGGAAAAGGGATAAACAAATAACAGGCGGAGCTGCTTTCTGTTTTAAAACCCTTTCCAGTTGATCATGTAAATTTTCTTAATCCAGATAGTTCAGGCTGAAGATTTTCATACAGGTTATTTCCCTGAAGATTAAACAAAATTAGTCTCAGCTCTTTCAGGCAGAACAATAGATAATGGAAAAAAAATATACAGACTTGCCACAACAGCTAAGCTTTCTCCAGCAAAAAGTGTGAAGAACAACATACTTCGTTTGCATCAAAAGTTTCTAGCAGTTTTCTGCCCCCCCTCTCCTTGAAAAGCACTTGTTCAAGTGCTTCTTGATTCCAGTACTGTGGAAAGGGATTGATGTTTAACAGGGTGTTGGCTTTATGGCAAGGCCTTCTGCATTGATCCAAGGTATACAAGGCTGTGCCAAGGTGAGGCACCTGCACTGGAAGCACAGAGGCTTTCCAAGAGAACATGGACTATGAGGAAATAGGGCAGAAGGAGACAAACCTCCATGCCATTATTCAACTTCTGTATTTCAGCGCTCATCTCACAAATGCCTATGAAAGCCTCTGAGATAGTAAAAGAAAATCTAACCCTGCTTCACACTGCCAGGTGAGGACTGCCTACTAACAAGTTCTTCAAAGCACCCAGAGAATTCTGCTGAGGCTCTGAAGAGATTGCAAACCTACAGGTAAATCAGAAGGATGACCAAATAAAACCGTGGCACAGAAATAGCTGCTGGCCTTTTTTTTTTTTTTTTACATACCCCTTAAACACAGATACACTGTGATGAAAAGGATGCTATTATTTTTGCAAAGGCAAGCACTCAAAAATTAAAGAAATGTTAATATCTTTATTATATCTGTCTGACACCCAGACAATGATGATACAGTCTTTCAAAGACATGACCATGAACCACCTAGATCCCACTGTCAGTCCTCAGGACAAACCTACCCTGAGAGTGAAACATCTGCTTACAGCAGAAAGGGAGTTAATATTCATAACAAGCTCTTTGTGCCTTGTTCCTGATGCCTCTACCCCATTCCTCTCAGTCCACAGCTCAGCTGGGCTTCTTGCAGTAGTAGCACTGCCATCCTGAGTAGGTCCTAGACACAGCCTACCCAGAGCGTCAGTGCCATGAAAAGCACAGTGCTGCTCCGAGATGCCCCTGCAGCAGTGATGCTGTGCTACAGGCTCTGGTATCTGGGGCTGTACCTGGCAGAATGGCTATTTTATTAGGCAGTATCCGAGCAACAAATGCAGCAGAAGTCATTAGCTTCTACTCATCTCCAAATCTCTGTGCCTCATTGCTTGTGAACTCCTGACTTCTAAGGACCCTGCTGTATTTACAGAACAGCATTTAGTGTCAAAGCTAGTAGAGAAACCAAGGGATAGGTAAAGGCAAGCACCCTGGGAAATCCTGCCTTTGTCACTAAATTGTTACCTGAACCTTACTTAAATCATCTAAATCTTGATAGATGGTATTCTTTACCTAATGGTCTCCTCCCTTCCCCCAATTTGTGTCACACAGAGTTTGGTTTAACAGTGAATTTAAATAAAAAGTGGATTAATATCAACTGTTAAAAAATATTAACAAAGTCACCATAACATCATATTACATACACTCCTTGAAAAGAGCTTGTAAGTAAAATCAATACTCAAATTCTTTGAAACCTTAGCACAAAAAAAAAAAAAAAAAAATCACAGCACACAAGTTGGGAATACCAAGATCCTGCCAACTACTGGAAAAGAGGGAAAACAGTCTAAGGAATTGAAGCAGGAAAGGACTGGGAGACTAGGACACTTGGACTAGACTTCCCCTAGTGCTGCTCACAGCGATACAACAACATACTGCTGCTGAATTGCAGGGCTTTCTTTGTTCGTTCCTAGAAAGACATCTTCATGGAAAGAAAAGGCAAAGAACACTGGAAATGTCACGTGTGGAAAACAGCATCTCAAGTTTGCTGAAGATATAAAAGGAATTTTAAAAGAAAAGAAAACTGAGCATTCTCTCTGTCAAAACTTTAACAAGGAAGATAATAAACTGAACAACAACACTGTATTACTTTCAGTTTTTCTAAAACATCCCAGCAATCCCACTTACTTACTGGGGTTTTCCAAAAAGCCAAGGCAGGCAGGTGCCTGCTTTCTCCTAACAGACATCAGTAATAATTTCTGAGCTGTGCTGGCAGCCACTTTCCATTTTTAAGGAAGGAGAGGGCAGAGCATTGAACATCCCACCCAGAACAAAGCCTCAGAAATCCTATGCCACAAACATTTCACGTGAAGCAAATGCCATTCTGATTCTGTTTTTAAAGTTTCAGACACACAACCAAGGAAATGGCTGAAAGGCTTCACGTTCCTCGCCTCTGGTTTCTGCCTCACCAGCTACCCAAAGAACAAAATTATGCCATTTTTGTTGGAAGATTTGATGAAAACTGATTAAGTTCCCACGGAACATTTTGAGTCTGACAAACCAGTGTTTCCTCGAAGAAGGCTTTCTGTCAGAATATACCCTGTCAGCTGCAGACCCCTCCCTTACATCTGTTTTCAAGATTAGCAGACTGCAGCTTTTCCCATCTGTTTTTTTATTCACCGATCAGGGATACAACTTTCCCCTTTTTCAGGTCCTTGTCTCTGAAAGATGTATTGCAAATGATGGAAACAGTCTCCATTAAGTAAAACACAAACAAAACCAATCAATAAAATAAGCTTTTCTTACTCTTCAGCTCATCATAAGCTCAGAAACGCACTCCTGAGGTGAAGAGGATTACCAAAGTAATACTTCTTAAAAACCTAACAGGAAAAGCTTCCTACAGGTGATCATAATTCCAAACGTATTTAAGCTATTTATAAGCATTTTAATTTTAGAAGATCCATTCTTATCTACCTACGCGTTGAAAGAGAATGGAGTTCTCCAGACATGAAGCTTGTGATTTAAAGACTGCATAGAAATGCAAATCCAACTGAAAAAAAAACAAAGGTGTGCAGGCAAGCTGGATGCCTTTTTTTTCCTAATTTTGAATTCCTGAAAATGCCAGACTACTGACCTCAGGCATCAGTGGTGAAGCACAGGATGTGGGTACGTTATGTGCATTTTGGGTACACAGCACCATCTCGCCTGGCCATATACCTACCCATATTCTGGACACGTTGACCGAAAGGAAGCTAAGATGACAAGGAAAAAAAAAAACTCAGAAGTTTCAAGTATGAAGCGACAACATTTTCAGATATGGCACAGATGCTGACACGTTGCCAAAACCAGTACCTGCAGCACCTACAAAAGGGTCTGGCACTCCTACAGAAGGAAGATTGGTGTCTCTCTGCTGACCACTAACAATGCCTGACATACCTGAGTGTTGGTTCAGTACTACTGAGTTCACACACCCATGGATTTCCAAAGTAATCACGTGGTATTTTACCTCCAGCCTTGTTCATCTATTCAGCTTATTTCTCCTGAAGCATCTGAAAGTTTTCCACATCTCCACAGAGCTTGAGGAAGCCATTCTTTTAAGTTAGTAATTTTTCTCCTACTGTAAAATTTAGTTGCTCCTGGGCCTTTTATGTTATAATGCTATTTAGGGGGTTGGGTGGGCATGCATGGGGGTGGTATTATTGAAGAAATCTTTGCACATCTTTGTTTTCAAGAAGTTTTAAGTAAAATAAACAACAAAAAAGAAAAAATGTTAACGACAGTAATCAGTACCTAGCTTTTGTTGCAAAATTCCAACAAATCTGAATCACAGACTGTTCAAAGGAGAATACAGCATCCCTCAACTCAGGAAAAAAATGCAATATGACATTATATTAATAAACGTATGATAATCCATTAGGTTTGCGGGACAAATCCCAGAAGCTTACAAGTATTGTGAAACAATTAATCAAGCACAGAGTACCAATGAAGAAGGAATAGATACCAAGATATATTAAAATCATTAAATATATGGCCAGTAAGTTTTCCTTAAGTATCACATTTGCTGTAAAGTAAAACATGTATTTGTTTATACCCAGAAATAGGTCAAATTCATGCCCTTACCAATCTTTTCAAAACATCTCATTGTGCTGTGCTGCATCAGGTTTTTTAAACAGACACACACCCTGACTTTCAGTCTTCAAGAGTCACTGCTGTCCTTTAATTAAAATGTGTTCTCCCCAGCTCTGTTGACAAGAAATCCATCTTACTACTGCCATTTATTGCCACTGATGAGTCCTTCGCATTTGGAGGTGAAAAGGGTCAAATGCATATTGTGATTCCCAGCCTGAAGCAGCCACGGGTAGCCTTTTCATTTGCAAAGGGGCCTTCTGCATCAGGTCAGAAGGCAAGGACTGTGCTCCATAAAGGCTCTGCTGCCCCAGACTGGCACGACAATTCGTAACCTCTCAGCTTCACGAGCCTCCCAGGCTGTCGGCACCCTTCTTCCTTGCATCTCCTTGCTACCTCTACAGAAAACCAGAGGCTGCATGCCTGCAAAGAGGTTAATCCTTTAAGAGTTTCTCATGTTCTGGCAATCTCAAACCCTACGCAAATCTGTCAAGGGCTTGGTACTCTTGTGTCTTTCTCCACCAGCAATCAAGGAACTAGCCATGCAACAAATACATACATTGCTACTGTAAAGCACACGCTACAACCATAAAACATAGAATTTCAAGGGCTCCATATATTTGGAGGAAAGGAGATAGGTTAATCTTATCCCCAAATTCCTGCCTCCAAAGTACAGTTGGAAAGCAAGCAAAATTCAGAAACCCATACATACAAGCACACACCAAAACCAGTTTAACAAGGGTAATGAAGCTGTGCGCTATAAGCAATGGTGAGTCTGAAGAAGGCTGAGGCAGCAAAACTGTTGACCCTGATTCAGCAAAGCACTTCTCCATAGGCTTGCTTTATAGCACCTTCTTAAACTTAGCACTTTCCAGAACCAAAGCTGACTGCCAGCAGCACATCCTTGCTGGGCAAATCATGAAAAGGACTCAGATTTCACTGGGTCTAACCCACACAGCATCACTACAGTGAGGCTGGAGGAGCAGCCAGGGCAAAGGAGAGAAACTGAGCTGAGTACAACATTGAAAAAAAGGGCAGGGAAGAATATAACCAAAAGGATATTTCGATATTAACAACAGAAGGCTAAGTTGGATGCAGCCTGTTAGGAAAGAACAGATGTTAGGAATCAAACATTTCTGAGAAAAGAAAGGAAAACAACCCTTCGTCCTTCAATATTTAAATTGAAAGAGACAGATTTAAAAAAGAAACCACCTTCTCCCAGGAAACAGACTGCACTAGAGGCTGTACCCTACTAGCTTTTGGCAGCCATCAGGAGCAATTTCCATCATCTTCCTTGGCACTACTCACTTATCACTCTGAATGCCTTACAATGTTCCATAACCGGTATGAACTTTCACAAACATTTAAAAACAACAGAAAGAAGTTTATAGTCCTTGTTGGCTTTGGCACTGGAGCTGTCAGAAACCACACTGTGAAGAGTGTTAAATATCCTGATTTATATTCCAATTGAATCAAGATAACATCTATGTACGGAACACAATGTACCCTTCAGATTCACTACAGCTGTCAGATTCATTTTGTGGTGATATCTAATCCCTAGATGAGGCAGAAAGGTATGTAGGACACTGAGCAAGTAAATGCCTGTGATTTTGGTCTGCTTTTTGATCAGGCTGCTATACACAGTATTCCAACCAGAAGCCATCAGAAAACAGATTTTTTTTCTAAGGTCCATTCCTTGCAGATGTATTGCCAAAAAAAAATTATGAAGTTAGATGTATTTTGGAAAGTGATAGCAGAGGAGGTACAGTAGAGAGTCTGGATGTCTTTGCAATATCTCTGTCAACCCACGCCTACCCCCTTAATGTGATTGTGTAGTGATCACTGTACTTTCCTGCCTCAGGATGGCATATATAATAGGGGAAAAGAACACTGACCCGTGGTATGAGGATAAAGCATACTGGCAGTTGTAATGAGCTAAATGAGAAAGAAATGGGAACTGCAGAAAAACGACCCCCTTGGAAGGAAAAAAAAAAAATCCATTTTGCAAGTTAGGTGTCTTAGTGTAAAACCCTCATTGCCCAAACTTTCAAAGATGTGTACCTGCAAGACAGGTACACAAAATTAAAAGACCCTGAGTCAGGTCAGGATTGCCTTTCTCAATTCAAATGCGTTAACAGTGCAGAAATGCTTGTTTTAAGGACTAAGTTGACACATAGATCACTAGGATGGCAATGTTGCCCCTGCTACACTGAGCCTGCGAACAGGACAGGATATGATGCAACAGGGCTGGTGCACTAAAGATCAAGGCATGATGTGCTGTAAGCAAACACCTCAACTCCATGTGACGAGTAGAGTTTCCATGGGACAAGGGGCCAGTCTCACCAGTGAGAATCATAGAATCATTTAGGTTGGAAAAGACACTTAAGATCAAGTCCTACCATTAACCTAGCACTGCCAATTTCACAACAGATTCAAGTTACAAAAGGCATCAATTCTTTGGTAAAAGACAGCATGTTAGATTTGAAACTCCTCCTCTCCCACTCAGTTATTACAATTCTTGCATTGAGGGGAGGGGGATTTTTTTTTTTTTTTTAAACAATCTCAAAATTTTTCATAGCACCTGGGGAGCCAGGATTACATCAAATTAATTCCTACCCATTGTCGTGGCTCTGGTTGTCTGTAGGTTCCATTATGACATTTCCATTTGAGTCAGCTCACCTGTAAGAGGAAAAAAAGATATATTGAACATCTCTTTTACAAAAGAACAGCACATTGTACTCAGTAGATGCCACCTAAGCTTCGCTTTAACAGCCATAAAGACCAACCCAGGAACATCCTTTCTCAGAGTCAGCAGAGGGAAAAAAGGGAGAGTCAAATAAGCAAACATGAAAAATCTTCAGTTTCCAAAGTAGAAAGTCATTACAGTATAGTAATGTCTGGAATGTTTGTTACAGTGAACAAAAAATGAAATCTAAATGTCCCTTTTTTTTGTCTATGTGTGTCTGTCCATGCCATCACTGTTTAGGTTTGTATGTATGTAATACACAATATTCACCCCCAACACTCTCCCACAGATATTTGTTGTGTGAATCCCTCAATTCTCCCTAGCAGTTGAAATCATCTTTCAATTACGTCCAGGATGATGGTGTGAAATACTACACAACAGGAAGGTTAGATGTAACCTAAAGAACAGATTGCTTAACCCAAGCGGCAAATCATTTGAATTTTTGCTGTTCAGTAGGTTGGCAGCTTTCTCCACAATCCTCAATACCGATAGGTTGAGGCACAATCTCTGCATCAAATACACTTACAGTTCAAGAAACTGAGTTCTGGAAAAGATTATAAATGCTGGGAATGATCCTGTAAACACTTCTGTTGGTTTCAAAGAGACCTGTCTAACAGAGCCACAAACACTCATTACTATATCGTAATGAGTGTTTGCAGAAATTGGCCTTGACTGTCTAGGAACAACAAAATACATTTAGCAATCATCTGTCTGGAACAGCAAGGCGGCAGCAGCAGCTGCCATGTGTCATTGGGTCTCACAGCAGGTTTTTCAAACTAGTAGTAGCTACCTAAGCCAGCCTCTGTGCCAATCTCTGCTGAGATCTTCAGCATTCAAAACAGGGAGCTAAACAGCAGCTGGATGAGTACTTGCCTCAGGGAGACTGGGTGGAGATCTCCAGGGACATGCTACACACAGAGCCTGGGATGACTGACTGGCAGTCACTGCAGTGGTCCTTAACATATTCGATCCAAACACATGGATCATATGTAGCTAAGAAAGGGAGAACCACGATATCAACTTTCCCCTTCCCCCAGCAGTGACGCTGCATTTCAGGTCGGCTCTTAACGAGAACTACAGGCTTGGCCAAGAGCATGACAAACCAGGCTATTGCTACAGGCTCCAGGATATTCAGTTCAATTTTAAGAATAAATATGCCATTAGGGCACTCCCTTCAGACAACCAAATAGCCCTCTGATGAATGGAAACATCTGTGGAAAGGGGAAGGAGAGAAGAGAAAAAAGAGCATTAAAAATACAGCTATAAATTAAAAGGTAACAGTGGATAAAAATTCAAAGCAGCAGCGTTCAGGAAGCAAGGAGGAAACAGAAGTAGAACGTTGCAGCAATAACTGCAAGAGAGGGAGCCCCTCATGTCACTGTGAAGGTAGTTCCACCTAGCAGGGCCCTCAGAGACAGCTAAGTTTCAGCCACTACATAACTAGCACCATTTTGGCTGATCACAGAACAAAAAAAAAAAAAAAAAAATTTCCCCTTGCTTACATCCACACAAAAGAGATGAACTCGGAGCATAGGCTCACACAAAGCTCTTCGCTCACTTTATGTCCAACACCTATTTCTCACCACCCCCTGCCTGCCCCAAACTTGTCTTTAGTTCACAGTAGTGCAGACAAAGCAAAGTGTGTGCAGAACTGATGGCATCAAAATAGTTTTCATGATGCCTGCCCCATGGGTGCCCTGTGCAGCTAAGATGTGGTCTACAAGGATTTGTGAAGAAAAGAATCATGCCTGGAAACACAAAGACACTGTAAGCAAGCCTAGATTAATTAAAATCCAAGATCACCTCAGCAGAAGCAAAAAAATCTCCAACAGGGAGAAATATGACTGAAAATGTTTACATTTCAATTTGTGACGTTCATTTGCAGCATCTCACACTCCTGAGGGAGCACAATGATTTATGGCTGGAGGGCAGGCTACAGTAGCACTATGTGAAGTCTTGCAAACCTACTTAGAGCAACTGATATTAAACAGGAGCACAAATGCTTTGATGATTAGGTGAAGCAGCTGACCTCTAGGTCATGGTTTTAATCCCAGGTGAGACACCATCAGATAACTATTCTGCAAGCCACAGAAAGACACAGGCCACTAAAGATGGGAATCCTGTCAGACACCCACCTCAACCTGCAGCTAGGAAGACTAAGTAATAGACATGCATACTAAGTTTACAGTACAGCTCTGAAAGCAAATAAACCCTTAATATTTGTACGCTCCTAAGAATCATGAAAACTGTAACCGTTGCTGATAAATAAACAGCCTTAAAAGAACAAGGTGCCCACTTGAATTTAAAAATAAACAAAGGTGGGGGAAGTAGGAAGCATGTACTGGGAGAAGTCATTCCAACTTTCTTTCACCTTTTGTTTATTTAATTCTACATTCCTGGTCTTCAAATGTTCAGAGGAGTTTCCTCAGCCAATGCATGGACCTCACATTGTAATAACATAGGCAGAGACGCATGCACGCATTTGACTAAAGAGAGCAGTAGAGAAGTCTGCCCTGTTGCCAACTTATCCTTAACGCAGCTATAAGCATGTGAAGTCCAGTAGTAAAATCTAGATTTCACTAAACGATCTACAAGTTTTGCAAATGCCTTTGACAGCGTTTGCCATAGGTTTTCAACCCTACTGACGCAGCATGGATTTGAGGTTGTGTGGGCATTACTAATCTGACATTATTTCAACAAGTTGCAAATGCTTTTGCTTTTATTTTCTGTAACCAAGCTGTGTTTATAAACACAAGCTTTCCTCTCTGATGTCAATTAGCCTAGCTGGCTAATTTAGTTAAGATGCCTTTTCTTGTTCTAAAAGCAACTGTTCTGTTGTTAACAGTGCTTTTTGCTCAAAAAGCTTAAAATAGTTTCTTCCTTGACTCTTTTTGAGTGATGTGTGTTGCTTCTTGCCCTGCAGCCCCACACACACCTTGCTGATGCTTCAGGGACTTTAGGATGCCAAGATTTTCCTTCTGAGTCAGTGAGGAAGCCCCCTATCTTGCAAAAGACTGGTGGAAATCGCTTTGTAGATATGAAAAATGCTAACCATTTTTGTAAAGCTTGTTTCTTTACTGGTTATTTTTGTTTCATTCTTCAAGAATTTCAGATTGAAAATAGAAATTAATGCCTAGGTGCATTTATACAGGCTGCTAACTTGTCCTCCAAAAATGTTGCCACTAACAGTCACGCAAAAATGAGGCAATGCAAAAGAAGACAGACTGAGTTTGCTGTATGGGAAAAGGTCACATTTTTACTATTTGCTTTACTGAAGTCTTAGAGATATTAATTCTAACACTGCCTAGGATACATTGTAACTCTTAAATGAGAAAGAGGAAAGATTAGAGGAAAGATTACACATCAGAGCATATGCAAAAATACTATAAATAAGGCCCTGATGGCACCTGGAGGATGAAACAAAATCACCCTGCCTCTGTGGCCACACTGCAGAAGGACAGATTGCACTGCCTTCCGACCATGAGGTGCACCTCATAATCCACCTACACTGTATCCTCGTGAGCCAAGCTCTGTTTTACATGTTTGGGTACTGATTAATCAAGAGATTAGCTAAAGCTGACAAGGTGGTGAGCTGCTGGGGGAAGAAACTGTCCACATCTGCTGCTAACCCCAGGTGAGCCAACAATGCCTCCATGGGGCTGAGGGCAGTTGGGGGGCTAATTACTCAAATGCCAACACCTGAGCTTGCATACCTCAGTGAAACAGCCATCAGAAACTCAAGAGCAAGAAGTGTCTGTTCCAAAGACTCTCCCCAAAGTCATGAAGAAATAAGATATTCAGAAGCTTCTAGATTCCTCATCACAACCTAACCAAGATACAAGACTGCTTTGTGAGTGGCTAGATCATGAGCATTAAACCCCACCTTGTTAACAAAAAACATACCAGTACTGCCTTTAAAAGAGAAGCCTGCCTACGTTAAAGATACATCCAACAGGGGGACAGATCAAGCGTACATCATGCGTCTTCAACAGGTAAGAGAGATAAGGATTCAAGGATTTAGCTGTGGAAGGTAATTTTATGTACTGAGAGGTGACAGAAATGCTCATAAACTGACTCTGCAGGAGCTCAGACTTTTATGAAAGGAAGGCAACGTAGTTTTGCAAGCTGTGAAATTTTCAAATGCATTGCAAAGCTCGTGGATGCAGGTGGACTTCTTAGTTGAATATTTGTTAAGTTTGCCACCAGAAAGTAATTTTCTACCAATCTACCAGAAAATGTATCCAAATTTAATGTTATTTTGTATTTCCCATGTCTGGAAGCAAGTAAAACATACCTATAGTACCATAGCTTAAAATTTACTAATAATGAAAAGCCAGGTGAGATGCACATGTACCTTACCTTATAATCTAAAATAGATTTAAACACTGCAACTAGTATTCATGAACAGAAAGAAAACTGTTAGAGCTGAGTCTGGAAAGCTCTGACTTCCTATCCCAGTAATTGCAAAAAGTATTGTCATGAGGCATAGTAGGAGTCATTTGTTTCACTGACTTTACCCACGGATAGGCTATTTGCAACTGTCAGTTTTCTATTGCTGCAGTTATTCACTTCTACTTCCCATTTATCCCAAAAGGAAGTGCAAGGTTAGCTGGTGGTAAAGAAGCTGAACTCTTCGTAATCACTGTTCCTCATTTTTAAAAAGCTACTGTCACAGACAGCCACAGCATACAATAGAGATGAAAGCAGGCACCCAAGTGGCCCTTATCTGAAGTTTCTTACAGTGCTGTATTTGGCAAAACTAATTACTGTATCGCTTAGCTGGACATATTTGTATTCCTCTTTTCTGCCTTTCTCTGTCAAGCCACGGGCAAACGGCTGCTCTGATGGAACAAGGAAGCTGCTTGGAAAGTTACCAAAGCTTATGTACCCATCTCAAGGGTTTCCCCTTCCCTTTAACACTCTTATTACTAATATAGATATGATATTATTATGGGCAAAACTTGATGTATTTGCATACATACAATTATTTGAAGAGACATCTCAATGTACAGTCACAGAAGACTTTGGATTATTACAACTAAAAAAAAAAAACCAATGAATCGTTTTGATTTCGCTTCTCCAGTGTGGGTTTTTCCACATAGGCTTTATCATCTTCCTCTAAGTCAGAGAGTGCTACAGCTCAACTATAAGACCAACTAATACCCGTGCCCGAGTGAGAATAGTGGAATTACTCACCTGAGTAAAAACATCGAGGATAAGCTCCTTGCCCAAGCAGATCCCAAGCTAGTCAGATCTCACTTACATAAGGTGGGGGGCGCACAGCCAGAGGAGTCTGCAGCCAACGAAAGCTGTCGGGGAGCTCGGATACAGCCACCCCGATAAAGCACCTCCGTGCAAATAAGCCGGTTTCAAGCTGTCACCGTGTTCACCTGGCGGATGCAGCGCTCTCCTGCCTAATCTCGCTTTCCCTGCGACGACGCAGCAACTTTTAGCAGCTAATTCCTGCGCTACAGCACGCTGCAGCGCCCGGCAAGGTGCCGCTGCCGCTCGCGCGGGCGGTTGGAAACGGCCCCAGCCCGGACACCGCGCGCCCCGCGGAGCGGCCGCAACGGCCCCATGCACAACGGCGGCGGGGAGCACCGGCTGCTGCTCGCGGGGCCGCGCCGGCGCCGCAGCCGCCTCCCCGCGGGTAGCCCCCCGGTAGCAGCGGGCGCCGGGGCCGGCCAGGGAAGCCGCCCCTCCAGCTCACCTCACGGCCGCCGGCCGGGCTCCGCCTCCCCGACCTGTTGCGCGGAGCTGCCCCCTGCCGCCGCAGCGCAGCCAGCGCCGCAAGGTGAGCGGAGCGGCGCCGCCTCGCCCCTCCCCGCCGAGGGGTTCCGGAAGCGCCCGAAGGCGGCGGCGCTCGTGTCCGGCTGGGGCGGTGCAGGCGGTGCCGCAGCGAGCGGTTTCGGCCGCTCTAACCGCCCCCGCGTTGCGGTTGGATGAAGAATGGATTTGAAGCACGACACAAAATCCGGGGGAACAGCAGAGATGAAATCCTAATGACTGTGCGGAAATAAACGTCCCGACTTCTAGACCTTGTTCGGGGCTCGGAAAGACCAATTTCGCGAATTGCCCTGCGGCTCCAGCAGAAGGCAAGAGGAGAACGCAATTCCAGTGAGCAGTACAGCAGCCCCATAGCAAAGAACCCCGCCTCTCCCAGAAATAAGACCCTTACTTTTTCCTTCAGATCGTGAATCAGTGTTTCTAATTTCACAGTGAGGTTGATGCAAAAAAAAAATGTTTATTTTCTGAAGGGAAATGGGTGCAGGCTCATTTTCTACCCTAGAGCAATGCAGCCCCCATGGTACCTCACATCAGAGCCTTGCAGCCACCTTGAGAGGTGATGACCTCATAGGGAGCACCTCTGCAGGCTGAACCCTCGGGCACTGCGAGTTTCCCCCCACTCACAGGGAGCTCTGCACTTTACCAGGACTCCTAATCAGCTTCCAGCCCACTGAAGTTGATGGTACCTGCTTAAGGGCATTCCTTAGTAAAAGCACAGAGGAACTGCTGTAGGTCTTATCACAGAAGAGGGTGCAAGGAGTTGCTCTTTCCACAGATCTGATTGTCTTCTCTGAACCGTCTCTTTTTCAGCAGTGTGACCTTTGGCAGCACAAGTGTGCTTTGCACTGCCAGTATCATCCCCGTTTACTACACTATTAATGGGCTATGAAAGAAAAGTTATAGCTCAGAAAGGTGTTACCTAGCTAAGAAATAAGCCAAGAGGGGAGGCGACAACATGCTGTCGTCCCTGGGAAGAAAAGTGTACTCGGTGGGGGGGAAATATTAGGCCCCTTGGCATTGCTCTTTCGTGTCACTCTAGGGTCAGACAACAGGGGCTGATGTGGAGTGCAAGGGGCTGCTGGATGCCTAGATCCTCCTCTGCCTCAAGGACTACCTAGCACCTACATTAAAGGTTCAGGCATGCCAACTTTACCTCAACAAACTCTTTCCCATTATCTAGTAAATTTTCATACACACGAGCAAGATGCAATGAAGTTACTTTGTCAAAGATACGCTTTCCTCCAACACACAAGTATGTGTCCAAGACATGTAAGTTCTTGTCTTGTATTTCTGCTCAAACTCCACGAACAAATGAGGAGGATCTTATCTTCAAATATGTTGTGCGTTCCTAAGGAGTTCATTAGTGTAGGAAGCAAAACAGTACCAATGGAAACACTGGGAGAGCCTACTGACTGAGAAGCCTCTTGGCCATAAAAATCACTATCTCCCTTTTTTTTCCCTTAACAAGCAAATAAACATTTTCACTGCGTGAGTCATATCAGACTACAAGAAAACTCCCTCAGCGTTCACACAAGCATACACACATATGTAGGCCGAGAGATGTTAGAATCATAGAAACATAGCATTGTTTTGGTTGGAAAAGACCTTTAAGATCACGAAGTCCAACAGCAAACCTAGCACTGCCAAGTCCACCACTAAACCACGTCCCTAAGCACCACATCTACATGTTTTTTAAATACCTCTAGGGATGGTGACTCCACCACTTCCCTGGGCAGCCTGTTCCAATGCCTGACAACCTTTCCGTGAAGAAATTTTTCCTAATATCCAATCTAAACCTCCCCTGGTGCAGCTTGAGGCCATTTCCTCTTGTTCTATCACTTGCTACTTAGGAGAAGAGACCAACACTCACCTCACTACAACCTCCTTTCAGGTAGTTGTAGAGAGGGATAAGGTCTCCCCTCAGCCTCCTTTTCTCCAGGCTAAACAACCCCAGTTCCCTCAGCTGCTCCTCATAAGACTTGTTCTCTAGACCCTTCACCAGCTTCGTTGCCCTGCTTTGGACTCTCTCCAGCACCTCAATGTCTTTCTTGTAGTGAGGGGCCCAAAACTGAACACAGTATTTGAGGCATGGCCTCACCAGTGCCGAGTACAGGGGGACGATCACTTCCCTAGGCCTGCTGGCCACACTATTTCTGATACAAGCCAGGATGCTGTTGGCCTTCTTGGCCACCTGGACACACTGCTGGCTCACATTCAGCTGGCCATCGATCAACACCCCCAGGTCCTTTTCCACCAGGCAGCTTTCCAGCCACTCTTCCCTAAGCCTGTAGCGGTGCATGGGGTTGTTGTGCCCCAAATGCAGAACCCAACACTCAGCCTTGTTGAATCTCATACCGTTGGCCTCAGCCCATCAATCTAGCCTGTCCAGATCCCTCTGCAGAGCCTTCCTACCCTCAAGCACATCAACAGTCCTGCCCAACTTAGTGTCATCTGCAAACTTACTGAGGGTGCACACGATCCCCTCGTCCAGATCATTGATAAAGATATTGAAGAGAACTGGCCCCAGTACTGAGCCCTGGGGAACACCACTTGTGACCAGCCGCCAACTGGTTAACTCCATTCACCACAACTCTTTGGGCCCGGCCATCCAGCCAGTTTTTTACCCAGCAAAGGGTATGCCCATCCAAGCCATGAGCAGACAGTTTTTCCAGGAGAATGCTGTCGGAAACTGTGTCAAAGGCTTTACTAAAGTTCAGGTAAAAAACATCCACAGCCTTTCCCTCATCCACTAAGCGGGTCACCTTGTCATAGAAGGAGATCAGGTTAGTAAAGCAGGACCTGCCTTTCATAAACCCATGCTGGCTGGGCATGATTGCCTGGTTGTCCTGTACATGCCATGTGTTGGCACTCAAGATGACCTGCTCCATATCCTTCCTCAGCACCAAGGTCAGACTGACAGGCCTGTAGTTTCCCAGATCCTCCTTCTGGCCCTTCTTGTAGATGGGCGTCACATTTGCTAACCTCCAGTCACCTGGGATCCCCCCGGTTAGCCAGGACTGCTGATGAATGATGGAAAGTGGCTTGGCGAGCACTTCTGCCAGCTCCCTCAGTACTCTTGGGTGGGTCCCATCCAGCCCCATAGACTTGTGTGTGTCTAAATGGTGTAGCAGGTCGCTAACCATTTCCCCTTGGATTATGGGGGCTTCATTCTGCTTCCTGTCCCTGTTTTCCAGCTCAGGGCGCTGGGTACCCAGAGAACAATTGGTCTTACTGCTGAAGACTGAGGGAAAGAGGGCATCAAGCACCTCAGCCTTTTCCTCATCCTTTGTCACTATGTTTCCCTCCCACATCCAATAAAGGATGGAGATTCTCCTTATCCCTGCTTTTGTTGCTAATGTATTTACAGAAACATTTTTTATTGTCTTTTATGACAGTAGCCAGATTAAGTTCTAGTTGGGCTTTAGCCCTTCTCATGTTCTCTTTGCATAACCCCACGACATCCTTGTAGTCCTCCTGAGTTGCCTGTCTCTTCTTCCAATGGTCATAAACTCTCATTTTTTTCCTGAGTTCCATCCAGAGCTCTCTGTTCAGCCAGGACAGTATTCTTCCCTGCTGGCTCATCTTTTGGCACATAGGGACGGCCTGCTCCTGTGCAGAAGATTTCCTTCTTGAAGAGTGTCCAGACTTCCTGGACTCCTTTGCCCTTCAGGACTGCCTCCCAAGGGACTCTGTCAACCAGGCTCCTAAACAGGCCAAAGTCTACCCTCCAGAAGTCCAAGGTAGCAGTTCTGCTGGACCCCCTCCTTAGTTCTCCAAGAATCGAAAACACTATCATTTCATGATCACTATGCCCAAGACGGCCTCCAACTGTCACATTACCCACAAGTCTTTCTCTGTTTGCAAACAACAAGTCCAGCAGGGCACCTTCCCTAGTTGGCTCACTCACCAGCTGTGTCAGGAAGTTATCTCCCACACACTCCAGGAACCTCCTAGACTGTTTCCTCTCTGCTATATTGTATTTCCAGTAGACATCTGGTAATTTGAAGTCCCCCACAAGAACAAGAGCTAGAAATTGTGAGACTTCTCCCAGCTGCTTATAGAATATTTCATCTGCCTTTTCATCCCGGTTGGGTGGTCTATAGCAGATCCCCACTGATATCTGCCTTGTTGGCCTTTCCCTTGATTTGTACCCATAAACACTCAACCCTATCATCACCATCCTCAAGCTCTAGACAATCAAAACAATCCTTAACATACAGGGCCACCCCACTGCCTCTCCTTCCTTGCCTATCCCTTCTGAAGAGTTTATAGCCATTCATTGCAGCACTCCAGTTGTGTGATTCATCCCACCATGTTTCCGTGGGATGACAACTGTATAGGCAACTATATCATAGTTTTCCTGCTGCACAATGGCTTCCAGCTCCTCCTGTTTGTTGTCCATGCTGCATGCATCGGTGTAGATGCACTTCAGTTGGGCTATTGATCCTGCCACCCTTTTGGGAGGAGAAGCCCTAATTCCAACATGACCATTCTCAGGCGCGTCTGTGGTTTATGACCCATCAATAACCCTTGTGTCTTTGCTGCCGCATGGATCTCCATTCACTATCTCCACTGAGATAGCAGACCAAAGGATCTCGCTAGCACACCATCCACAAACACTGGTGTGCCACCTCCAGGCTTATCTTTAGCGAGCCTGGTTTTATCCCTTTCCCCCCTTCAAATTTAGTTTAAAGCTCTTTCAATGAGCTCTACTAACTCCTGCACAAAGATCCTTTTCCCCCTTTGAGGCAGGTGTACCCCATCTGTCACCAGCAGGCCTTGTGTCATGTAGACCAACCCATGATCAAAAACCCCAAAATTCTGCTGGTGACACCAGGCTTGGAGCCAGGTATTGACCTGCTGGCTTTTCCTGTTTCTTCCCTCATCATTCCCTGCAACTGGAAGGGTAGAGGAGAACACTACTTGCACTCCTGATCCCTTAACCAGTCGTCCCAAGGCTCTGAAGTCTCTCTTGATTGCCCTCGGACATCTTGTTGCAACTTCATCGCTGCCTACCTGAAAAATCAATAATGGATAATAATCTGAGGGCAGTACCAGGGTAGGAAGCTTTCTCGTCACATCTTTAACCCAGGCCCCAGGGAGGCAGCAGGCTTCCCTGAGAAGTGGGCCTGATCTGCATCCTGGGCCTTCTGTTCCCTTCAGAAGGGAGTCTTCTATGACAACGACCCATCTTTTTTTCTTTATGGCAGCAGTTTTGATGCAGGGCACAGGCTGACTTAACCTCAGCGACACCTCCAAGCTAGATGAACCATCCTCGTTATTGTTCGGTTCCACTTGCAGAGCCTCATACCTATCACACAAGGGCACCTGGGAAGGCGGGGTAGTCACAGAGGAGATGCACTTGCGCTTGGCAGGAACTTGTTGCCATTGCCCCCTATCCCTTAAATCATTGCGTTCAGCCAGGCAGAGAGAGGACAGGGAATCCCCTGTGTCATGCGTCCTGTCTGCCTGTTGGGCCTGTCTCAGGGAAGGTAGGGTGCGATTCCAGTAGTGTCTCTCTCACACCCCCTGATACTCTTCAAAAGGAGTTCACAAAAGCTGTGCCAGATCCTGCAGACAGATCTTCAGATGTATACACTTCCTGCGCACAGGAGAAAAACCTCACGAGAGAAACTATTTCCACAATACTCCGCTTCACACAGCTTCTTGTAGGCCCTCTTGTTTTACTGAGAAGGTCAAGCCAATAACTAAACAGTGTGCAAAATGCATCTCATCACAGAGCCTGCAGTAAACTTACCTCAGGCTGGAAAACGCTAGGTGAAGGCATCGACCAGTGCCTAGGCACTTGGCTCCTACAGTCAAGTAATTATGAGCAAATAGCAGCTCTCAGGAAATAAAATAGCAAAACACCACCGTGAGGTCTTACAGTTAGGAAGACACCACCTAACACAACCTTTGTTTCAGTAGAGAAATACTTCTTTAGCAGAAATTATTTCCTAGCAACAGCAGCTATTGTAGTGGTAGCTATTAGTTCGGAATGTATGGAAGAGCAGGAAAATAAGTAATCCATTTAGTAACATCTGTGTACCCGAGGACGTTTCAAATATAAATGCAGACTCATTGGAGTAAAATGTGCGTTTAGTGCTAGTCAGCGTCTCAAAGCTGCTTTTTCCAACTTTATTTAAGTAGTGATTGTATAAGACTCTCTCATCATTTTGAGTTCAAATGTGAAGTGTCAGCAGATTGTCCAATAGGACTTTTAGACAAGCACATAATTTTGGGAACTCATTTTAGTTGTCCTAATTCTCAGGCTTGAGGTAAGAAGGAGAAAAGCACAGATGCCCTCCATATCATAACACTTTGGAATACCTTCTCTTAAGAGTTTTACAGAAATATGGTGGCTGGTATGCGCAATGTCTGCATGCTGGTTTGCTGCACCTGATACATTGCAACTGCTGCATCAGCTCATGCCAATCCCCTGTCTGATCTTGTTTCAGTTGCTTGCTGGGGGCAGCTGATTCAGAGGAAACTTCAAGAAATCCCCAAAACGCTATTTTTAGAATCAATAACTGCCCCCAGTGGTAGTGCTACTTCCTAACCACGTACTAGCCCTTAGTCTCTGCTTTGATACACTTCTGCTCTGCTGGCTGTTGAACTTGGCTGACCTTGCTTACACCAGCCGGACAACTCTACAGGGAAAGATGCTTCCAAGTTGACAACCCAAGTTAAAGGGGCAGTTTTATGGTGGATATCTGTTCTTGCTGCCAAAAGTCACACACCCCCCAGAAATCTTGTCTACCCTTCCCCTAACAGAGAAATAACATGCACACGACACAGAATTTGTACTTGGCCAGGCTACTCACTACATTGCAGAGACCCAGGACTACGGCCCAAAACTGTCACTGCAGAGCACTCAAACAAGAGGGATTACAAGGCTGTCCTGCTCCTCAAAGAGACTTATGTTTAAAGCTGAATCAGCAGCAAGCCCTCCTGGAACCTTACCCTCTCCACTTGAAATTAATTTGACACACTGCAAGATGGTAAATAATAATAATGATTTTTTAAAAATCCATAAAAAATGGCCTTACCTGCAATTTGTATAGTGAGGTGACTTCTTGCAGAGAAAACGATTCACAGCGTCCAGCTCGCAGAGCAAAGTAGTAAGAGTCTGGAGTTAAAGCTGCAGTAGCATTTTTCTCTCCTAAAAAGGAAATAAGAGAAATTCAGCACTGCTGGAAGAACAGGAAAGAGTCACCAGATTCAGTGTCCCTTATCCTCTGTATTGTATGCATGGAGATCCAGGTCAAAGATACTGTCTGTGTTTTCTGTGAATGACAACTAAGGGACAGTACTGCAAAGCTAAGTCTATGAGCATTTCCCAAGCTGCCTGTAAAAGGAATATTCAAGAGGATGGGATACAGGTGAACTTGTGGATGTTATGTTTACAACTTCTGAAATCTTCCACAAGTTAATGCTGAACTGTTCAGGGGACAGGTCACAATCTTATCATACTTCTAAGAAACACAACCCAAAATTTAAGTAGGCAAATACACCAAACCCAGCATTTATGATTTTTTTGAGGCTTTAATTTTCAAGTGAGCTGCATGATTCTGATAGGCAGGTGGATGATGGCATGACTTTTCAGGAGGGTACTGATAAAACAGGGCTTCACACAGCACAATAAGGTAATTAAGCCTTTTCAAGCCCTTGTCTTCCCCAGTCACCTGATCCTTTCCACTTCTCACGACATCAAATTTCTTCCTTTTCTGTATTCTCTTCAAGAACAGAAACCAAGAACCCCAAGTTCCTTCATCCTGCTAGCTTTCAACCCTGCAGGCAGCAGCAACTGCTGCCATATGCTTTGGTTTCATACCTACTATGCTGCCCACGGCGATTAATCCTGTGATAATACAAGCCAAGGTAATGGACAGCTGTGAATGGTCTTTCCTGAAGGTTCATACTGGATAGTCCATGACCAAATACAGAGCACCCGACTTTGAACTTGCAGGTGCTGCCCCGGCTGCACAGCTATCTATCTTCTGGGTTCGTGTCTATCTACACTGATGTAAGGGAGAGGAGACCTAAGTGCCTGCCCTTTGTTCCCCCCTTTCAGATAAGCAGACAATTTCCTTGGACTCCCTATTCTCTGAGGCACAAATAGGCTTTCCAGACAAGGAAAGATTTAAAAAATTAGGGAAAAGACCCTAATGAGAGACATACTGCCATACATACCTTCTACCTCTGCCTGAAGGAACTGGCGCTATGACTGGACTGGGGGGCCAGGAGCCCAGACGTCATAAAGGCGTTGCTAGGGCAGCACCAAGCTGTGTAGGGCCATCCCATGGGGCCAGCAACCCAGGGACAGGTTGGCAAGGCTGGCCCAATCCACAAACCCAGCTGAAGTTGGGGGAACTCAGCACTTCTGAACATCAGGACAAAGGCATGTCACTAAGGCAGTAATACAGCACAGACCTGTATGACAGAACCACCCAACTCCCTGCTCAGAAGCTGATAAAAAGCCATTTAAGGAACCCTTAAGTACCAGGACCAGACATACAACTTCTTTTTCCAAAGGCTGCAGTCTCGGAGAGATTAAATGAAAAAAAAAAAAAGGTAGCAAGAAATTAAATGATGTGATTTACACATTTTGTGCAGGCCCATGCACTGACAGAAATGCAAGGAGGCTGTGTTTACCAATCCAGGCAGGCTAACTACTGGACCGAGTCCTTTGCGACAAGAATTTCATATATAAATTCTTTGTTAATAGGATAAGAAAAACAAAACAACACTGGACTTCTGTAGCCAGTGAAACACCACAGCAACTCAACTTTGAGCAGCTCTATGAGATTCACAGATTCTTTATGTTTCCTTCAAGTACAGCTACTTCTTGAAAGACTTAATATGAGAAAAGGCTTCTGCACACCTTCCCAAGTAACCCTATCAGATCATGAATGCAGTATTAAATCATCTCAGTCAAATATACACAATTAATCTAAAAAAATGTAAAATCAACACATCACTGAGAAGGTACAAATCATCAATTCAAAGAATTCCTCATTTGCTGAACAAATCAAGGAGCTGATTTGCTCAGCTCTACACTGAAAAGTACTTATCAGATGATTTTTTATGAGAGCTAATTCGTGCGGCTCAATTGCTCTAATTACCTGCCAGCTGCACAATCTTTTTTCACATGATTGCTACACTGCAACTCCATGGCAGAAAATTTTCTGTGGAAAGAGGGAGTCCTGTATCAAATTCCTATGTAGATAACTTTCAATTACAACAGTAACAGCACTTAAAGTCTCATCTCCTACAACACAGCTTTGCTGGAAGAGGTCTTGGCATGTTAGGTGATTAACTGGTTTCCAGAGGGAGCATTGTCCTAATGTTCTGGAACCCAACAGAAGTGGAATGCTTTTATGTCATAAAAATGATATCATTTAAACAAATTAAGAAGAATGTTCTATGTCTTTCTCTCCACGACCTGTACACACAATAAAACAAGTTGTCAGGCTTACAGCCTTTTCCGTGGGAGATTAGTGTAAGATGTCTGGCTCACACAATGTGCTCAGCTCCTCATTTTCAATCATCTCCCTACACACAACCCGACATTTCTTCGCATTTTTCTGAAACAGCCACAGTCGTTAGATGCTTTAACCAAAACATACTGCCTGAATGATTTCATTTCGGTGCACAGTTTAACCTGTAGTTGATTATGGAGCAGTTCATCTTCAATATACCACTTTCTACAAGAGACTTGAGATCCATCAAACAGCCCTGAATTCAGAAGCAAGATCATATCCAGCTTGAAAGCTCCAGCATCCTTTTTGCTGCCTGTACTGATCAGAGACACAATAGCTACTGACCAGCCTCTTTCCACCTAACCCAGCTTCCCAGCATGAACTTCTACAGTCACTGGAAATAAAATCAGAGGTTTAATTTCACTTCACATTTTTTTAGTTTTGTTATAAAATTTTCTACTTCCTCAGCTTTAAATGTCCCATTTTGCTTTTAAAAGACATAAGCTCCTGTGTCCCATTTTCCCATGCTTAATGCTGGAGTTACAAGCAGAATTAAGAGGTATATCCTTTTGCCCTTGCAATATTTAAAAAAAAAAAAATCCATATTTATTTCTTCACAAATGTTCTCACAAACAAGCTTGCCATTCCCTAGTTATCACCAGTGATTGCATGCTTATGATGCACGGTCTCTCCCCTTCACACAGTCCTAAGGAATCACTGAAGAGAAACAACATGCAGTTAATGCACCTGTAAGATGTCTGCACTGTGACTTCTAGCTACCAAATTGCAGTGTGCAATTTTCATTTTTTCCAGGGCAAATCTTGCTCTTACACAAACAAAACAGCAGGGGGAAGTAATGCTTCTGTCTGTAGTGCTTCTCTTCCTCCACTACCAACATAAATACTATGAAGTGCTTGCTTTTATGAACTGTTTGCCTCTTGTTTAATAAGCACCATAGAAAACCCACCGGTGTCAAGAAGCAGGTTTAATGTGCCAAAATAAACCCCATGTCTGTAATCTGCGGATTTCTCTTCACCTTTTAGCTGAGCCAGATTGCTTACTCTAACTTACTATCTGCACTCAGCTTACTATTTCAATTAACACTGAATATATTCAAAGGAAAAGGCTCATTTCTCCTAGCTGTGTAGGTTAGCAAAGATTTCGTGCAATGACTCCAAGATACATACCCCTAACGCATCTCCAGTTCTGATCTGCATGCACTGTATTTCACGCAGTGGTCTGTAGCACTACTTTTCACCCACATCCTCTTCTGTGGTCCAAAAGATTCCAGCTACTTCCAAGGCACAATATTGTCTAAATAATGAATCATTTACAAACATTAAACCATCAGTATTTTCTGATTATTTCAAATAAAAATTAAACAAAGACCTTAATTTACCATAGCTGTAGTTTCCAAGTGAAAAGGGAGAGCAGGCATCTGGGGAAAATGATTGCTATCATGGGCACGTACAGGACAACCAGGCAATCATGCCCAGCCAGCATGGGTTTATGAAAGGCAGGTCCTGCTTGACTAACCTGATCTCCTTCTATGACAAGGTGACCCGCTTAGTGGATGAGGGAAGGGCTGTGGATGTTTTTTACCTGAACTTTAGTAAAGCCTTTGACACAGTTTCCGACAGCATTCTCCTGGAAAAACTGGCTGCTCATGGCTTGGATGGGTGTACGCTTCAGTGGGTAAAAAATTGGCTGGATGGCCAGGCCCAAAGAATTGTGCTGAATGGAGTTAAATCCAGTTGGTGGCCAGTCACAAGTGGTGTTCCCCAGGGCTCAGTACTGGGGCCAGTTCTCTTCAATATCTTTATCAATGATCTGGACGAGGGGATCGAGAGCACCCTCAGTAAGTTTGCAGATGACACTAAGTTGGGCAGGAATGCTAATCTGCTTGAGGGTAGGAAGGCTCTGCAGAGGGATCTGGACAGGCTGGATCGATGGGCTAAGGCCAACGGTATGAGATTCAACAAGGCTGAGTGTTGGGTTCTGCATTTGGGGCACAACAACCCCATGCACTGCTACAGGCTTGGGGAAGAGTGGCTGGAAAGCTGCCTGGTGGAAAAGACCTGGGGGTGTTGATCGATGGCCAGCTGAATGTGAGCCAGCAGTGTGTCCAGGTGGCCAAGAAGGCCAACAGCATCCTGGCTTGTATCAGAAATAGTGTGGCCAGCAGGCCTAGGGAAGTGATCGTCCCCCTGTACTCGGCACTGGTGAGGCCATGCCTCAAATACTGTGTTCAGTTTTGGGCCCCTCACTACAAGAAAGACATTGAGGTGCTGGAGAGAGTCCAAAGCAGGGCAACAAAGCTGGTGAAGGGTCTAGAGAACAAGTCTTATGAGGAGCAGCTGAGGGAACTGGGGTTGTTTAGCCTGGAGAAAAGGAGGCTGAGGGGAGACCTTATTGCTGTCTACAAGTACGTGACAGGAGGTTGTAGAGAGGAGGGTGTTAGTCTCTTCTCCCAGGTAACAAGCAGTAGAATGATAGGAAACGGCCTCAAGTTGTGCCAGGGGAGGTTTAGATTGGATATTAGGAAAAATTTCTTCACGAAAAGGGTTGTCAAGCATTGGAACAGGCTGCCCAGGGAAGTGGTGGAGTCACCATCCCTGGAGGTATTTAAAAGATGTGTAGATGTGGTGCTTAGGGATATTGTTTAGTGGTGGACTTGGCAGGGCTCGGTTAATGGTTGGACTTGATGATCTTAAAGGTCTTTTCCAACCAAGACGATTCTGTGATTCTGTGAAAAAAACCCACATGTAACAAGTGAAAAACAGATATATTCTATTACTTGGAAAGTGAAAAAAAGATCTGAACTATTTTTTCCATTTACAAACATTTCTCCAAATGCTTACAGAGGCCAATGCCAGGAAAGGACAGGGCAGCAAATGGATTTCAACTTAAGGAGCCTAAGAAAACTCTCTCCTGGTTTCTTTCATGCAATTTTCCATTTTGTTCTGTTCTCCCTGCTGTAACCTAAGCATTCTAGATCAAAAGAGCCTGATGCAGGCCCACTGGATTTAGGAGAAAAGATTTTCCTCGACTCAGCCTTTCATCAAGCCTAAAAGTCCGTTCTCCTTTTATGTATACATAAAATATATGAGCAAAATTGAAGTTGGGATTAGAAAGTTTGTTCATTCTTCTCTGGATGGTGTGTTCAGTATCAGGTAACTAAAAAAAACGTTAAGTAAGATAGCAGGCAGAATGGGTCTTCAAAGCTAATAGAAACTCATTTTGTAGGTGGGCACTGAGGAAGAAAAGGCAGTTTACTTTGGTTTTTGCCACATATACAGAAGTAAATTTCATTAGGTACAGACTATGGAATACAATTTACACAAGAACGAGGACATTCAGAGCAGCACAGCATTGTTCTTTCTACTGCTCTATTATATTAATCACTAGTTATTAAGAGACTGTGAGTCAAAAGTGTTGAGCAGCAACTAAACATACCATAAAAGAGAGTTCAAATAGCCTAAGACATACATAAAAATATTCCACCAAAAACAGAACAGGAAAAAGGCAGGGAGATGATTTTCCCTCACCCGGTCAGAAAGACAGCAATACTACTAAGACAAGAACACCAATGATGGCAGCTTCTTGCTCACGATTCCTGGTGATTCTTCACACTCCGAGTGTCAGAATAATGGAAAGGGCATTTTTGGCTTGCTAATGCTGGAGAGCTAGCTAGCTATGAGTGCTAAAACAGGCTCCAACAAATGTAAGATATAATGGTAAATCATATGTAACAGCAATGACTAAAAAAACCCCACCAAACAGCCAAGCCCACTAAGAATAAAGGTAGATTAAACATATATAAAAAGCAGAATTAAGAAAAAAATAATTTAATTCTGTATCATCTGCATCAGCTGCATGATTTCTCAACCTACAAGTTCTTATTATAGAGCTTTAACTGTAGTTGTCTTAATTTTCTGTTACTTCACTGATGTGACTAGACCTCCAGTGACTGTAACATGAGCACAGACACCAGGCTCACATGATGAAACCTACCTTGTTTCTCCATTATTAGGAATACTGAGTCCTGTCCTGAAAAAGGATGTAGGTGCCTCACGTTAGTTAAAGTGAGTGGGAATCAGGAGTCCACCTCGAGAACACACACTGAGGACCCCAACACCTCTGTTCCCTGTGCAAATGGGGTGACGGGAGGGGGCCTGGGACTGGAAGAATTCCATAAGCCTCTGAAGCCAGTCCCTCACCATCACTGCTAAGCCAGCAGCTGTGTTCAAAGAATATTTAGATCAACAGTGGCACTTGGGGAGACATAACAGTACCCAAGATGTTTATGAAGACAAATCAACCTTCTCTGAGTCCTGCAACATGATATGAGCAGGGGTTCTTGTGCACATAAATAATTTAGTTTCCCTAAATCTTTTCCAGGATCCTTCAAGCTCCTGGAAGAGGAGCCAGAAAGATAACAGAGAATGTATGTAGGAAAATTCTTTCCGTTCTCAGAGTTTAAGAATGCAATAAAATAGGCTTAAGTACTGTTAGCGATTCTAACCAAGTTACAGCTCTATGTCTCAGGCTCTGCTTTATGCCAATTTGGATATGAATTGATTTGATTTGGACTCCTTTTTACTGTTACACTGGTCTTACTAAGCACCTTTCTTGCAAGACAATACCTATGGAGAAGATGAGCCACAAAGCTGCGTCATCTGGAACGGCTGCAAATTCAGAAGATACTGAAAATTTTCTTCACAGAATGTGGAGACTCCCCAGATTTCACGTTTTCATTTCTATTAAGAGCTATTCTCTCTGTTCTACTGGAAATGTCACAGGCATGACCCATGGAATGAGTTTTGCAAGAACTGGGAAAGCACTGAACGACTTCTTGTCAAGACATCCCCAAGACATTCTTTCTGTCACATTGCAAAGAGGCATAACCATTGAGAAAGGCCTGATACCACCAAAATAAGGCACTGTTTGCTTTCTGAAGCAGCACAGGACCTGCATGATTAGGAGCTTATGCTCTCAAAGATGTGCCTTTAAATCTGGTTGACTTGAAGAGACTCTACTATGTTGGTCCCTCAGACCTGTGACAATGACACTGACTACAACATTGAAATAGTCACTTGGCATGCGTAAAATGTGGATACCAACAATTAGCTTAAGTGGTGTCTTCACAAACAGGACTAATCCTTAATGGGGAAGTGAAACGCGTTGTAAATTGAAATGTAGCAAAACAGAGCTCCCGCAGGGCTTTCCATCAGAAAATCTCAGGGTGCTATCAACAAAATGAATTCTGGCATCACCATTTTACAAAAGGGAAACCAAATTACAGCATGGCTATATGACTCATTTTAAGTTGGAATCTGACGCAGGTCTACTCAAATCCTATCAGAAGCACCGTGCAGAATGCAGCGATACAGTACAGGAATAAAAATGGATATGGACAGACACGATAAAGCGTAGAAGTATTTGCACTTGCCTTATTTTTTAAGTTCTTGATTTCCAGTTATGGAAACTCATGCTTACTCTACAGATAAACACCATGCAGGCACATCTCAGTTTCTTGCCTAGTAAAAGTCTGGGGCAGCCTGAAGCCCAAGCTAACCCCTGGCAGGTATGGAGATAGCTTTTGAATGCTCTTTCAGTGGAACTGAGGAGTGGGGAATTCAACTTGTCAGTTTTACTTCCCACAGAAAATCCCCTCTGTAAGTGTTAGACCACTAGTTGCCTCTCAAGGGCAATGCTAAAGAGCATGAAAACTTGAAGCTGGGCAAGATTCTAGCTCAAAACTCCTACTGTAATCATTGAAATTAAGAGGAAAGAGGAAAAAGCAAACCCCTTCTTCAAATTACGCACTAAAGCACTGACTCTTAATTCTGTGGCTGAACTATTTCAAAAACACGCAACTTTATTTTTAACTTCTGATGGCAGCAGTTTCTTGGAGGAATTTCATATCCCCCAACAATCCTATCAGGATTAATGACAGCATCGAGTCAAGACTCCAGATTATAAATGCTAATGAAGCTTTATTGCCTCCTGTAGGGTTTAATTCAGAGATGTCAAATGGGCCTATTACTGACAGAACTGACCTAAATCAGTTGCTTGACTAAAAAAATTGGGTGTTCTTATACTTGAGTCTCTTTATGTGTTTTTGTGAACATAAAGAGAAAGTTTCTTTACAACGTTAAGCCGTAAATTGGAATCTGATGGTATTTGAACATGTTTGGCAAAAGCTCATCATTAAACTCAGACTGAAAAATACGCCAGTAGAAGAGTCTCTCTTAATATGCACAACACTTATTTACGCAGAAGATGGTGAAGGACAGGGTAGGAGGAAAAATTCTTGGTTTTCCTCTTTTTTCCTTTTGAGACCTCTCGTCCTGGTGAAATAGATAAAACACTGAGCAAAATCACATGTGCAGTAGATAGTGCTTTCCTTAATCATACCTTAAACAAAACAAGTTTAAATCCTGGGAAATAAAAAAAAAAAACATATTGGAAATCGCCTTCTCCTTTTCCTGGGCAAACCCGAACATTACAGTTTATATTCAGCATACTGTATATGAGTGCTGAAAAGGTTTCAGTATATTTACTCAGTCTTTTCCCCTTATAGCCTTAGAGGCTGAAAGGACTTCTGAATTAAAAAGATTAGCTAAAATTGAATTCCTCTGTCTTTACCAGGACTGTTGGGCCTCAGGCCTTGGGAACAAAAATCCAGGTTGATACAAACACAGACCCACTGTCAGTGAGGGAAGAGTTGGTATGTGAACTGTTACAGGAGCTTGACCCCTACAAATCAATAGACCCTGACAATATTCACCCGAGGGTGTTCAGAGAGCTGGCTGACATTGCTGCAAGGCCGCTCTCAATAATCTTTGAGAAGTCGTGGAGACCGGGGACATCCCAGAAGACTGGAAGAAGGCTAATGTCACCCCCATCTACAGGAAGGGCTTAAAGGAGGATCCAAGAAATTACAGGCCCATCAGTTGTACTTCAGTCCCTGGGAAAGTTATGGAATGAATCCTCCTGGGGGTTGTCACAAGTCAAGTGAAGCACAATATTGGGAAAAGCCAGCATGGATTCACCAAGGGCAAATTGTGCTTGACAAATCTGATCGCCTTCTATGACAAAGTAACCTGTTCAGTTGATGTGGGGCGAGCGGTGGACATTGCCTGCCTGGATTTCTCCAAGGCTTTCGATACTGTTTCCCACAGCTTCCTCCTAGAGAAACTGATGCGTTACAGTCTAGACAAGTGGTCCCTGTGGTGGGTGGGGAACTGGCTGATGGGTGGTGACAAATAGCCCCCTTTCAAACTGGCAACCTGTCACAAGTGGGGTCCCCCAGGGAGCGGTATTGGGCCCAATGCTGTTTAATATCTTCATAAGTGATCTGGATGATGGGATCACGTGTACCCTGATGAAGCTTGCCAACGATACCAAACTGAGTGTTGAAGTGGACACTTCAGAAGGGAGAGCCACCCTGCAGGAAGACCTGGATAGGCTGGAAGAGTGGGATAGCAAGAGCCTTATGAAGTTCAACAAAGACAAATGTAAGGTCTTGCAGCTGGGAAAACATAATCCAGGAGTGCAGCACAGGCTGGGATCTAGCCAGCTGGGGAGCAGCTCTGTGGAAAGGGACCTGGGGGTCCTGGTGGACAACAAGCTCAATATGAGTGAACAGTGTGCTGCTGCAGCAAAGAAAACCAACAGGATGCTGGGTTGCATCAACAAGGGCATGACCAGCAGAGATAAAGAAGTCATTATCCCAATCTACTCAGCGCTTGTCAGGCCACACCTGGAATACTGTGTTCACTTTTGGTCCCCGCTGTATGAAAGAGATGTGGACAGGCTGGAGAGGGTCCAGAGAAGGGCCACAAAGGTGATCAAAGGACTGGGAAACCTGCCGTACAAGGAAAGGCTGAGAGAACTGGGTTTGTTCAGCCTTGAGAAAAGAAGGCTTAGGGGAGACCTTGTCACCATGTTCCACTATTTAAAAGGTGGCTACCAAGAAGATGGAGACTCCCTTTTTACAAGGAGTCACATGGAAAAGATGAGGAGTAATGGGTACAAGTCACTCCTGGGGAGATTCCTATTGGACACAGTGAGATTTTTCACAGTGAGAACAATCAGCCATTGGAATAATCTCCCCAGGGAAGTAGTGGATTCCCCAACATTGGACAGTTTTAAGATTTGGCTGGACAGGGTGCTGGGCCGTCTTGTCTAGACCATGCTTTTGCCAAGAAAGATTGGACCAGATGATCCTTGAGGTCCCTTCCAACCTGGTATTCTGTGATTCTGTGAATAAGCTCACATGGCAAACTGCATCCAATCTGCAAAGTACAACAATTGGGGCATGAAGACCCCTCCCACCCTCCAAGCACAAGCTGAACCCAAACCCTTGAAGTCCTGACTCCAGCTTTATCACACTTTACTCAGATCTCTTAACCAGGCCAGGCCCCCAGTTCCCATCTACATCAGCCTAACTCAGACCTTCCTACTTCTCTGAACAGGCAAGAGTACCAAAAACCCTGGCTGTGTGAAGCCTTCTCACACAACACCCGCTTGTCCCAAAAGCTGCTTGGAAGACTAAGGCAAGAGCTAGACGGAGGAGAAAACTTTCAAAATAAACATTACCCTTTGACCAGATCCTTCATAAGGACTTTGTTACAATTATGATTGCTTGGCACATTTCCCTCTTGGAACCCTCTCCTGGAGAAACTGAATCATACACAGCAAGTGAGGCAACTTTATGTTCCATAGGAAGGGTGAGATTCTACTTTTAAAATGCCATTTATAAAACCCACTTCTTTCCATTCTAGCCTTTCAGCTGTGCTTTCACACTACTGCTCCTTTGGGCCTGAAGGTGAATTTTTACAAAAAGAAACTGACTGGAATGTAATATAATCCATCCCTCCACACACGTAAGATGATACATTTCTCAGGTCAGGTGCTGATTTGTGGTTTTGCCTAGTACCACGAACACTGGCAAATCTCAACAAGTTAGGTGAATGAGACAACTGGACAACATGACACAGCAAGACTGCACAATAAGTTGTGCTAGGGGAGCCAGGAGATCTTGAATGGTAAGGTACCTACATGCTTCCCTCGGTTGTACTTGTTTTCTGCCCAGTTCCATAACCTTGGAGTGCAGAAGAAGGTTATTGTATCTCTAGGCGCCTCTGATACCATGCCTGAATCCAGGAAAAAACAACAGAAATCTGTTCTCAGAATTGCATTATCCCTATGTGCTGTAAACCATCAAGTCACTGGTCACACAAGAGATGTAAATAATGTCTCACAAGAGAACCTTAATAATACAAAGAGGAAGAAGGTGATTTTGGGGCTAAGAAGGTAAATGTTCTTAAGGTAAACAAGGCTAACATTCCTACTAGTACATCCATGTGGCTAGACACACAAATCCCACTCAGGCAAATGTTTCTGTTGAATCCTGCCCCAAGATAACATTCATCTAAAGCAGCCATCGCCATGCCAGTGCTACACATCACTAGACAAGCAGTTTCTATCCAAAGTCCACAGACCAGAATGCTCAGGACAAGTTGCCTGAGCTGCTGGGAGCACAAAACAGTCATGGGTAAGGACTTATTGTAGCACATGAGAATTGCTGAATGCTTACAGTGATCCAGAGATTCAAAACAAACACAAAAAATTTGAGCCCTGCTGCGAAGAAAAAACAGCTGTGCATGAAAAAAGCAGGTTAGAGAAAGGCGATGAATGCTGAATAATTATCACATGAATGGACAACCTTGCTTAACTGTATGCTTGGCTCACCTAGCTCCTGCATAAATCTAACCTTGCTTGCTAATGCTTTATGATTCACTGAGAAAAGCTAAGCAAAGCAGGTAGCTGTGCTTCAGGAATTGTTTCCATTAGGGCACTGGGTAACATGATCGAATTGTGCTGATGGGAAGACTGGCAGCGCTCCAGGAACACGACTGTTGAGGCAATGCCTCCTGATAACCCCTCACTCCTCTATTATCTGTAGCATCAGCATGATAACCTTTCCCACAGTAGAACTGGGAATGATGCCTTTGTGTCATTATACCAACAGCCAGCTTTAGGAGTTACCAGGCAGTGTTACAGCTGCTTCAGAGCATTCAGAACTTGTTAAAGATACTGAGATAAATGGACTTGAATTACTTTATAATTTCGTTTATTGTAAATGAAGATTTTTCTCACGGATACATCAAGGAGATCCAGACCAGTTATTTTAATTATCAAGTCAGAGGTCACTGGTCTTAGAGACATTATTATTCACTGTCACAGAACTAACTGCTATAAAAAGTCTTGTTGCATACTAAGACTACACCGAACAATGCCAAAACCTAAAGACAGATTTACCCTCAAGAAACCCACAACTTATATATTAAGAAGCAACAGAGTGACAGTAGACGGACAGACAGCACAGGAAATCAGACTATATGTGCCAGGCTGACAATCCCTATTTTGAACATACCAGTAAGAGCAAGGGTGAACTATAATGAGACAAATAAGGTGACAGGCAATCAGCTGCCTGCACTGTTTGGGGCCAGCTCCAATAGGCTTGAAAGGTCTGGCTTCAGATGGTCCTGTGGTGGCCACACCCTAGGGGCAGTCTTCCTTCTCTATCCCAGAAAAGGCCACACAGAGGAGATGCAAGAAGATGCAGTCACTACAGTTCTGCTGCACTCCTGACTCTTGACCACTCATGGCCAGGATATTTTTAAACCCACAACTGTTCCTGTTTGACATGAGAAATTGATTTGCTTGACAAGTGTCCAAGTAGCTGTGGAGAAAGTGATCCCAGTGCATAGCCAAGTACTCTTTTGCTTTATCCTCTGACCCTGTCCAGCATCCAAAAGACTCCTGCAGACTTGCTCAGCGCATCGAAGTTGGCTTACCCACCTCAAGGAGACAGAATTGTTATATGCAAAATGCCCAATGCACTTGGCTCCAGTTCCAGTGGGCTTGGCCTGAATGCTCAACACTCTCAGAGGCAGAACCAAAATGAGGCTCTTTTACTGAAGCTTTGAATTCCACCTCTGTCAAGACTTCAAGGCAAGAAAAATGACTTGAAGTGTTGACTGCTCTTCATGAATGATCTGCTCCTTGCAATGACAACTACAGCACGCACAGCTGAAGGCAGAGCTGCAGCTATGATCGCAGACACATGCACTATGGGGGAAATGAGAAAGCAGAACCCCAGAACTCCTTTGTATACTTTCTGAACTCCTTTGCATACCTTCTTTAACTAAATCTATATACTAAGGCAGGTTATTAACCATACATTCAGATCCAATTTTTCTGTTTGCAAAATAACCTTCCACTTTTGGAAAAAGCAGTGGCTGGAGCAAAGGCTTATCACAGCACTCTGTGGGATTTACCCATTATTGAAGGCACAAAGAATGTTCTAGGAGTTGGAATGGAGAATTGTAGTGAAAGGAGATAAGAAAAGAAATAGAACAGGATGAAGAGGAATGGGAATGTCTTCTGGGCACATGACTAACACCTGCATTTGGGATTGCAGTATTAATCAGAGTCACGGAATACATTTAGACGTACGCACGGAGAGTTCATCAGTTCTCTGTGCGATACCAAGATGATAGATGGTCACGTCACAACACATCTGCACAACATGCAGGGATATTCTGTTGCTGCGAGAAGTAATCCCAGCAAGCCACACTTCTGACAGACCACGTAATCCATGTGGGGTTTGCACAGACACTGTACCTGTTACCATGAGGGGCAAGGGACTTCACTTTCCAGTGTGAGCACTCCAGCAGATTTCCTTTAACCAGTTCTCAGTTTGCCACACAGTACAGAGAGATGATATCCAAAGCATATTTACTGTCCACAGTACTACTGCATAGACAATTCAAGTATGGGAGTCTCAT